>NW_011488989.1:1684-13185 GCF_000754665.1 Bison bison bison
GGGGAATCAGGCCCAGTCCGCTCGAACTTTTTTTTAGGACCGGTCAGGGCTGCCCCCGCACCGTGAGAGCCAGCGGCGAGGTTGGGGAGGGGTCCCTGGGCCCAGCGCCTGTCGCACCCCATCCGGGCCAAACCCCAAGGGAGGCCGAGTGTGCTGGGGGCGCGGGCCCGGCCACGTCCCGGGCACCCTGGGGGTGCGGAGAGACTCCCCGTTGGCCGCTCTGAGACGGCTCCGCGGCGGGCGCAGCGACCAGAGATCCTGGCGTGTCGGCCTCCGGCACCGCGTCCCCCGGAAGCGCCGCTGCAGCGCCCTGGGCCAGGGCCGGAGCGCGGCTGAGGGGCCCGGACCCCACCCTGCTGGGCCGGCTGCGGAGCGCCCGGGGTCCCGGCTGGCACGCGGGCGCAGCCGAGCCCGGCTCGATCCAAGCCCCCCGCGGACTGCGCCGGGCTGCCCGGGAGCTCGAGCGTGCACCTTGAGGGCGGGCGGCTCCCGGATGTCGCGGGTGGGGACGCACAGCAGCAGGAGGCCGGCGAGGCCGGCGGCGGCCAGCAGCAGCGGTGGCAGCAGCGACAGCGCTTCCCGGCCATGGGTGCGCAGGCGGGCCCGGCGTGCACGGAGCGGCGGCGGGGAGCCGGGAGGCCGAACGAGGTCGGGGGACCGCGGGGTTGGCACCCGGGGCGGGGACCGGTCCGCGGAGGCCACGCCCACGGCGGGACGGCCCGCCCACCTCCAGCCCGCCCCGAGCGCAGGTGAGAGTCTCGGTTGCTGAGTCACCCGCGCCGCCCCTCTCGGCGCCCCGGCCGCAGCCCAGGCACCCTGCTCACTGCCCCCTTTCCTCTTCCTGTCTGCTCTGCCCTAGAGTCATCCCTCCTGACCGGACCACCACCCCAACCTCTAAGAGCCTGCCACGCTGGGCCGCTGGGCACTCCAGCAGGACCCAGAGAACGCCCTGCCCTCTCTGGCCTTGGCCTGGGGTCCTCCTGGGCACGCTTGTTTGGAGGGTCGTTCTTCTGGAGAGCCGGCTATCCCCTGGCCTGATCCTGAAGGAAGGAGGTGGGCTCCCAGCTGGGTCCCTGCAGGGAAGGGCCGACCTGCCTGCGGTGCCCCCCCAATCCTGGGCTCATGGCAGGGCACCGTGCCAGTCAAGCCCCAGCACGCTGTGCTGACCCAGGCTGGGCCTGCCTACCCTGGGGGTGCTGAGAGCTGAGAGTTGAGGGCCAAGCAGGGGGAAGCCAGACCTACTTCACAGGGTTCCAAGGAGACTGGTGAGGGTGCAGGCAGAGAGCAGAGCAGGGAGCCCACAGTCCCACGGAGCCTGGAGACAGGGAGCCCTGCTCAGGGGCCCGGGGCCTTGCCACCGCTCCCGCCCAGCGCAGGGCCCTCGCCCAGGGGCCCAGAAGCCTGGACTGGGGAGGAGGGGCCTCTGCACAGGAGGCCTCATCCCGCTGAGGGGAGGGGGAGAGGGGCTGCAGGCCGGCCGGTGGGCACACTGGGGTGGACAGGTGCTCCACTGGCCGAAGCCCCAGCTCTGCCCCTGCGCCCCACGACATGTCCGGTCGCTATGCTTTGAATCCCTATGCCACCCTGCATGCCACCCTGGCCAAGAATCACCCCTTACCCGGGCCAAGGGCCACCCCCACTTTGCGCAAAATGGGAATTCCCACAGCAGCGAACTATGTGGCAAGACCACCCTGGAGTGCCAGCAACAGGGCTGGGGGGGGAGGGGGCCCAGAAGGACAGCCTTCGATGGGCACAGGGTCTGGGCAGTGCCACGGCCGGCTGGAACGGGACGGGACAGTCAGGATCGCCGGGCCGGCTGCCCAGGCTGAGGGGCTGGTGTCTCAGGCCCAGCAATGCAGCCTTGTTTCCAGCTCAGGACCCGGCGGGAGGGGTGGGAGCCCCGGGACCTCGCTTGGCCTCCCCAAACCTTCCTGGCTGGGGCCCAGCAGAGAGTCACTGGGTGCGGCCAACTCAGGGCTCCAGGCCCCGGTTTCCCGCCAGCTCCCCCCACCCCTCCCAGCCCAGGCCCTTTCTTCCACCCCGGAAGGTTCAGAGGAGGGAGAGGCCGGCAGTCTAGGCTGAAAAGGAAGAGACAAAGGCGGCCCAGAGGGAGCCTGGCAGACACTGGTGTGCCAGCCTGCCCCAGCCCCCCCCAGCCCTTGAGGCCCAAGTGGAGGGGGCGCAGGGACGCAGGCCTGGCCCCCGTGCTCATGCCAAGGGCCCAGACCAGCCTGGGGAGAGCCAATGGGAGGAAGTGGGGGCATGGAACAGCCAGGGCAAGACAGGAACGGGAGTGAATTCCCCCCCACAGGGGCCGGTCGGAACTGCCTCTTGGCCCAGAGACATCCTTCGACCACGACCACCACCGGACTCTGGAAGGCGGGCTGGGGGGCATGCAACAGGGAGGCCCTGGCAGGGGCCCACTGGGCTGAAGGCGAGCCGGCCTCCTCCGGGAACCTCGGCGGAGGTGGGGCTCCAGATGTTCTGCACATGCTTGGCCCTGGCTCCAGGCAGAGGAATGTGGCTGCAGAGAGGTGCCAGGAGAGGCCCTGGGGGAGGGCCTGCAACCCACCCCCCTCGAAGGACCCAGACCTCCCAGGGAGGGGGTCCCAGAGGTCAAGGCCTCCACTGCCCCTGCCTCCATCTCCTAGTGGGAAGCCACCACATCCTGTGGCTGAAACTCCTCGCCACTCACTGTGCTCGAGAAGTCACTCAGCAGATGTTTGCCGGGATCCTTCTGAGGACCAGGCGCCCCAGACTGCATGCACAGTGAGCGAAGGCAGTGTGTGGGGAGGACCCGCCGCAGGTCCAGGGAGGGGTGCCTCGCAAGGCACTGCAGACACAGCAGGTGCAGGCCCCGGGCCTCCGGAGGAGTCCTGTTCAGGGGGCTGGCATATCACAAGCCCTGACCGCCTGACCCAACCGGACCTTTGTACTGGTGATGCCCTTGCTTTTGCTTATAGCTTTCCACCCCTCGATGCATCTCTAAATAATCTATTGTGCTGTTTTTCCTGTTTTTTTGTTTTGTTTTTTTTGACGTGCTGGAATGCTCTTCTGGAATTAGCTTCTTCCCCTGCCTTTGGATTTTTGAGATTCGTGATGCTGACACGTGAAGCTCTGTCTTCTGGTACGAGTGTCGCAAACCTCACATTTCATAGTGAGTGTGTTCGTGGTTCTGGCGTCAGGCTGCTTTCACTAAGATTGCTGCTACACACACTTGCACACGAGCCTTTCCCTGGGGAAGAGCTTAGGGGCCGGGGACCAGAGCACGTGTGCGTTCAGCGTCACCCGCCAACACGCCCGGTTTACAGCAAGGTGGCGCCACCTGGTGACCTCAAGGGCGCGCCACTGTTTTGGTTGCTGTTCTGCAACTCTTGGATTTTTTTAAAAAAACACTATTTATTTGGCTGCGTCGGATCTCAGTTGCAGCATGTGAGACCGTCACTGTCTTGAGGGGTCTTCCACTGTGGCTCATGGACTCCGGTTGAAGCAAGCGGGCTTCAGGAGCTGCGGTCCATGGGCTTAGTTGCCCCAAGGCATGAGGGTCTTTGTTCCCAAACCAGGGATCAAGCCTGTGTACCCAGCATTGCAGGGCAGATTCTTAAGCATTCAGCCACCAGGTCTCTCCAGGGAGGTCCCCTTGCAACTCTTGGATTTTTGAGACGCTGGTGAGAAAGAAATCTCTTTGAGCTTTTCATGCTGTTTCGTCAGTTAGTAGAGAAGTTGAGTCTTTCCTGCGTTCCGTGAAGCACCCGTTTGAATCTTGAGTTCGGTTTCCGGGGATGGTTGTCTTTTCCTTGCTGATTTGCACAGCTGGTATGTACACTCTGGCCATGAGTTCCTTGCAGTGAAATCATGGAAGCTCTTGACTGGTCCGACGTATCCATTTTCTGCTCTGTCCTTTGCACCTTTGGGGCTTGTACGTGTAATCTGCCATGAGGCGTTTACCCACTGCTGGTGGATTGGTGTAATCCTGTTTAAAGTTCCCTGTTAGTGTCTGCTTTATTTCTGCGGCATTTGTTGTTATTTCTGTTTTTTTTTAATTCCTAACATCATTTTATTTGTTTTATGTCTTTTATGCTTCACTAATCCAGGCAGACGTTTCTGCACTTTGTGAGTTTTCTCAGTCAAGTTTTTGCCCCTTTGTCGATGTTTCATATAATGCGTGTGAAAGCATGGTTCCCCAGCCAGGGATCAAACCCACACTGGACGCACCAAGTCTTAACCCTGAGACCGCCAGGGAGGTTCTTGGATGTTTGTTTTCTGTTTCACTAATTCCTGTTCAATCGTTATTATTTATACTCGGATATGCCATTGTGTGAGCAGGAGTTTTTGCGTCTCTCTCAGCTGTTGCCCAGCATCAAGAGAAGGGTCGGGTCCGTGTACATGCGTGCTAAGTCGCTTCAGTTGGGTCCAACTCTGTGACCCCATTAGCCCACCAGGCTCCTCTGTCCATGGGATTCTCCAGGCAAGAATGCTGTGGTGGGTTGCCATGCTCTCCTCCAGGGCATCTTCCCAACCCAGGGATCGAACCCATGTCTGTTATGCCTCTGCAGTGGCCGGCGGGTTTTTACCACTAGTGCTGAAGGCAATGGCACCCCACTCCAGTACTCTTGCCTGGAAAATCCCATGGATGGAGGAGCCGGGAAGGCTGGAGTCCATGGGGTCACTGAGGGTCGGACACGACTGAGTGACTTCACTTTCATCTTTCACTTTCATGCATTGGAGAAGGAAATGTCAACCCACTCCAGTGTTCTTGCCTGGAGAATCCCAGGGACAGGGGAGCCTGGTGGGCTCCCGTCTATGGGGTCACACAGAGTCGGACACGACTGAAGTGACTTAGCAGCAGCAGCAGCTGCCTGGGAAGCCCTGCCAGGTACATATACACTCAACAAAAATATTTTAAACTGACGTGTTATAATTCCTGTCTTCTATATTCTTTGTATTGGATCTTTCTTCTTCCAGAATCTGAAGTTCAATGCTTAATTCATGCTTTACAAGCCTCTCTTCTTTCCTAATGTAAATGTCTAGATGTCTGTGTATGTTTCCCTCTGGTCTCTGCTCTCGTTGCATGCTGTTTTCATCTTTTTTTTTTCCAGTTTCATTGCAATTTCTTATTTGACACATGAATTGCTTAGATATGGGTGTTTTTTAAATCTCTTTTTTCATGTTTTTTTCTTTTTTTTTCTGGTTGTTTCCTTTTCTTCTGCTTTGTTTTGGATTTGTTTTTCTGAGGAAGTGTGTGTGTCTTAAAACCCAGAAGTCTGGGCTTTTAAATATATATATATATATTTATTTGGCTGCACTGGGTCTACACTGCGGCATGTGGGACCCAGTTCCCTGACCAGGGATTGAACCCCGGCCTCGTGGATTGGGAGCTTGGAGTCTTAGCCACTGGACCAGCAGGGAAGTTCCTGGGCTTTTATCTAAGGTACCTGCATCGTGGTTACATCACGGAGTCTGCTTGCAAGCAGTCTTCTGGTATCTGTCGGATTGGGTTTGGGGCCCGGTGTGTGGTCATAAAGAGATACGAATGTTCCTCGTGTGCTGGAGAAGGATGTGTGTTCTCCAGTTGGTGAACGCGTTGGTCTGGATTTGTACGCTGCATCACCATTACCAATAACATCCAAATCTGCTGTCAGTTATCAAGAGATACGTTAAGACTTCTCACTGTGATGATGAGTTTGCTGATTTTTCTTTACAGTTCTGACAAGTCTTGCTGTATATATATGTATAATATATACATGTATTTTATATATAAACATATGGTACAATAGCAAAAGGAGAGAGAAGAGGGCAGCAGAGGATGAGATGGCTGGATGGCATCACAGACTCAGTGGACATGAACTTGGGCAAACTCCAGGAAAAAGTGAGGGATGGGGAGGCCTGGCATGCTACCGTCCATGGGGTCACAGAGTCAGACACGACCTAGCAGCTGAACACCAGTAGCCAAACCAGGAAACCGACAGTGGTACCGTCCCAAGAGCTTACTTTATTTCACTGGTTTTCCTTGCACGCGTGCATGTGTGTGTAGCTCTCTGCAGTTTTATCCCACGTGGAGCCCTGTGTAAACACCGTGACAATTAGGAAACCCAACTGAACTGTCCCCGAGCGATCGCGGCACCAGCTCCAGCCGCCCCACGCCGCCCAGCCCTGTCCGTGTCGTTTCCCGGTCGGCATAGGGATGGGTCACGCGTCACGTGTCCTTTTGAGTTTGGTTCTCCCGACCTGGCATCCCTTCCTCGAGGCTCGCCCATGTTGCTGCGTTAGCAGCAGTCCCTTCCTTCTCGTTGCTGACTTGCATCCTGTGGCGTGGTTGGAACAGTGTCCGAACAGACACCCGCAGAAGGAAGGACATCTGAGCAGTGTCTAGCTGGGAGCGACGGCCAGTGAAGCTGCTGTGAATCATCTTGTACATGTTCCTGTCTGAAAACAAGTCTTTGTTCCTCTGGGAAAAACGCCCAGGAATGCCATCGCTGTGCATCTGGTGTATTAGTCAGGGTGCCCCCGAGAAAGGAAGGGGAGCCAATAGGAATACATGTTTGGGGAGGGAAAGAGGGAGAGGGAGAGAAACAGATTTTTATTTTAAGGAACTAGCTCACGCAGTTGTGGGAGCCAGCAAGTCTGAAGTCTGCAAAGCTCGTCAGCAGGCTGGAACCCAGGAAGGCCCGATGTAGCAGCCTTGGGTGCAGAGGCAGCCCGCAGGCAGACCTCCTTCCTTTCAGGAGATTGTAATCTTTTCTCTTAAGATCTTCGACTGATTGGACGAGGCCCACCCACGTTATGGAGGACAATCTGGTTAGCTCAGAGGTCACTGATGTAAAAGTGAGTCATGTCTGAAACATACCTTCACAGCAGCCTCTGTGTTGTAACCAAAGGACGGGGAATCATACCCAAGTCAAGCTGACACGTGAAATTAGCCATCACATGTGATTTTAGCTTTGAAAGGAACGACCAAGTTATTCTCCGGAGCGGCTGCGTCACTGGACACGCCGGCCAGTAATGTGTGAGTGGCCGTCTCCCCACGTGCTCGCCCGCAGGTGGTGTCTCCAGCTCCTCACTTTAGCCTCTCTGGGGCGTGTCCATTCTCACTGTACTTTTACTTTGCATTTTTCTAACGGCTAATAATGTTGAACATTTTTTCGCATGCTTATCCGCTATCTGTGTGTCTTCCTCGGTGAAATGTCTGCCTATCTTTGTGAGTTATATTTTACAGTTGGGTGAGTACAACTTTAGGGTTGCTGTATCTTCCTGGTAAATTAAACTTTTGGAGATTGTTACTCTCTTCAATGTTATTAACATCTCTTGCCTTAAAATCTATTTTGTTTTAGATTAATACAACTGCTTGAGTTTTTTGTTTTTGTTTTTTTGGTATCATTATATTTCAGGTGTGTCTCTTAAAACAGCTTATATCTGAATTTCTAAAAACCCAATCTGATAACTCACCAGAGTTAATCTTTCACATATACTGTGAATAGTAATATACTTCTTTGACCTTACGTGTTTTCTGATTTTTACATTTTTTCTTCTAGATTTGAATTTCTTTCCCCTTTTCTCCTCCATTTCCCTGTCCCTCCCTTTTTTTGAAAGTTTTACTCTTAGCTATTATCTTACCTGGTTCTCCCAGTTATTGTAACTTGCAAACTTAGTAAAATAAACCCAGTTGGTGTCTTTTCCCGCCTTGTGAACAATTATACTTGAGAATGCCTCAGCTCCCCCATTTCTGCCATCGTGACATTTGGGTTCTACTCCACTTCCCCAGAGCTCAGCACCCTCATCCTCATTAGGATCACTGTCACAGCAGACAGAAAGGGAGGAGGCCCGCTGACAGTGTGTGGACGCGCCATCTCTGGAGTGAGTCCTCCCTGGTCGCTCAGCATGGCAGAAGGCTGCAGTCCCGAGGACCACCTCTGCCGCAGCCTCATGCAATTCCAGGCCAACGCCACAGCTCCTAACCCACAGAAATGGCAAGAAAATGTGTTGCTTGCTCCGTGGTAAAGAACCCACCTGCTAATGCAGGAGCCGTGGGTTCAATCCCTGGGTCGAGAAGTTCCCTTGGAGGGGGAAATGGCACTCCAGTACTCTTGCCTGGAGAATCCCATGGACAGAGGAGCCTAGCAGGCTATTACATACAGTCTGTGGGGTCGCAAAGACTCGGACACGACTAAGCGACTGAGCTGTGTACATAAGCCACTAAGTTGTGGGTTTTAAAAATAGCAACTTTGCTGCACGTGGGATCTTTCCGTTGTGGCATGTGAGATCTAGTCCCCTGACCAGGGATTGAAGCCAGCCCCTCGCACTGGGAGCATGGAGTCTTGGCCACTGGATCACCAGGGGAACCCCTATCCTCACTCTTGAAAGAGTGTCTGCAGGTGTAAGCATCTAGATTAATAATGACATCATCTCAGCTACTGATGGCTTTTCAGTCTCTGGACTTTGATGTCACTGTGGTATCTCCTTTGAGGGTAACTGGCTTTGTCTCTGGATGCTTTAACCATCTTGCAAGAGAAAATGTCATTTTTCTAATTCATCTTGCCTGGGATCCACTGGGATTCCTGGACGTAGATTGGTTTCTTAAGATGATTCTGGAAAAATTTAAGCCATTTTAACTTCGTATATTGTTCCTCCTCCCCATCCTTTCAGGAAATCTAATCAAACAGCCCTCCACCTCTTAAGACGTTTCTCTCATAGTTCCTGACTCTCTAAGTGAATGGTCCTCAAATTGTCCCCTAAGCTCTGTTTCAATTCATAAAGTCTTTCAGCTGTGCTGAAATTTTCCACATCAAGCCCAGTCAAGTTTTAAATTTTATTTTCAAATTTCTAGTTCTATTAGATCCATTTTATTGGCCACTTTTATAGAGTCAAGGTTGACACTTTTAATGGAATAAGAAACTATAGATGATTCCGTGTTTGTGTTTTCAAGCATCTTTTATTTCTCCAGCTACACGAAACATTGGCATCTTCTCTGACTGTCCCGGTATCTGAAATGGCCACAGAATCTGTTTTCTCCTGGCTCAGTGGCTCCTTCCCCTGTGAGCAGGTTTTAAACTGGAGACACTGCCTGTCCTTGGCACTTGGTCCACAGGGAATCGCGAGGCCTGGTGGAGCCCCACCGCTCTGGCACAGATGCTCAGCCAAGGGTGGCCTCGCCCGCCGACTCCCAGCGCTGGCGTCACACCGAGTGTTGCTGGCATCTCGTGGACAGACGCTGCTACACCTCCCCCAGGGCACGGGCCCCAAGACCACCCCGCCCCGCGCTGCCCGTGTGGCTCACACTCGCTGCTCTGGAAAGGCTGTTTTGCTTCTGCCAGCCACCTGGGCTCGCCAGCTTGCGGGCACTCACAGCTCTCCCCTTGGGGTCTCCAGGGCGGCACAGGCTGCCTCAGTGCAGGCTGCAAATAAGGAGGGCATGTCTTCCGTCCTTCGTGGACGGCCAGCGTCATCACTAGGGGCCTCTCTGCAAGTCACGTCCTGCGTGGAAAGCCAGCATCATCACTAAAGGCCTCTCTGCAAGTCACAGGTTTCTCCCACTCACCCTGCAACTGAAGGGACCGCCTGCAGTTGGTGGTACCCCGGGGGTGAACACCGAGCTCTCAGCAGGGACGCAGAGCTCCTCAGGGCAAAGGCTGCCACCTCTGCTGTTCCAGCCCCCGCAGGCTCAGGCAGGGCTGGGCAGGAGCAGATCAGGTGAAGCGGGGGAGGGAGCTCCCCAGAACCCAGAGCTGGGATGGCCCCCGGCCTGGTGGAGTCACGCGGGTGGAGGAAGGATTCGGAGCTGGGGAGGGCTGTTTTCAGTTCTGGAATTAAGCAGACTCCTACTGAGGGGCTCAGGGCCTGAGCTGGTGCGGGGGCTCTGGTCAAGGGCTGGCAGAGGGGGACGACCAGGGGAAACCAGGAGAGGGGCAGCCTCTGGGTGGTCCTGGTGGGCCCTGGTCCAGTCACCGCATGGCTCAGATGCTGGAGACCTGGTGCCGCCCTTTGGGTCCAGCTCCCCTTCTGCCTCACATCCCAGGGAACCTGCCCAGGTCAACGTCAAGTAGCCTGCATGCCGGACCTGAGACAACCACCTTCCTCCACTGGCTGCCGGTGTGGGGAGGGCTCCAGCTGGCACAGGCAGAGCTGGGCCCCGTGGGCGCAGCACCCCGGACCCTGCTCTCTGGGCAGGCTGCCACCCCCAGGCAAGTGAGGCTGTGCACAATCAGCCCTCAGATCCTGGCTCTGTAAGTGCCCGACCACACGGCCTGCCTGCCAAGCCTGGATGCCCTCAGCTCCAAGGGAGGGCCCTGGGGGCGCTCGGAGCCCCTGCCAGGGTGGCTACAGGCCAGCTGAGCAGGTGGTCTCCCTGAGAGCGGGCCGGGCGTGGGGGCACAGGCAACAAACGACCCCGGCCGGACCCGCTGCCAGGCTGTTCCTGAGTCCTTCAGGCCCACATTCCTCGGACCCAGACCCAGGCCCGTCATTCCCTGGGAAGCACGCATCTGGTGGGGGTGCTGCTAAGGCTGCTGGGTCTCCAGGACTTCCTGGGGCATGCCAGAGGGTACCACCACCCTGAAGACAGGGCACTGCCCACGGAGGGCACCCTATGCCACGCTGGTGCCCATGGCCCTGGCCTGGCTACTCTGCAGGCCCAAGAAGGGGTACTGTTTGCTCAGTGGAGTCCGGGCCAGCGGGGTGACCGCCAGCCTGTTCGCCTAGCGTCTAAGGTCTGTGAGGAAGAGAAAGCAGACCAGCTCTGGCTCAGGCAGGAATCCAGTGAACCCTGAACACTGTGCCCCGGGCTCCCCTGGAACTGGACACCAGGAGAAGCCCCTGGACTCCTGGCTGAGGTCGGACCCCTAGTCCTGAGGAAGGAAATGTGTCCATGGACCCTCGGGGCCAATCACCACTGGGTCTGAGGTGTCCCACCCCAGGGCCACCTACTCCAGGCCCCATCCGAGACACCCAAATGCAGGCTCCAAGGCCAGTTAGCAGTGCAGGGTGAGCAGGACCGCGGACTGGAGAGGCGGAGGGTACACAGGCCAGCAGAACACGGGAGTAGGCCCACAGCTGCTGAGGGCGGCGTCCCTTCCCTGACAGCGGCTCCAGGCTGGGCGCCGGCAAGACGGCGTCTCCCACTCAGCCAGCCCCGAAGACCAGACCAGAAGGGAGGAGGGAGGCGATGTCCAGGCAGGTGTCCAGGCACCTCTGCCTCAGAGGGGGGCCAAGGGAGTGCCCCCCTGCCCAGAGCTGAGAGACTGGCCAGGCGGCAAGGTCCCATGTCTGTGCCCGGGGCTGGCTACATGAAGGTGGAGTCCAGGGGCCCGGCGTCCTGCTGGCTGAGGGCTCGGGCCTCAAACAGCTGCTTGATGAGGGCAGACTTCTCCTGCTCCAGCTGTGTGATCCGCTCACTCTTGTCGGTCACCTCCTGGGGAGGTGGGAGGGCGGTCAGGGCCTGGCCAGGGCCCCCCAGCCCCTGCTGGCACCCCGGACCGCATCCCGCCTCCAACCCCTGCCCGCACCCC
>NW_011488989.1:13285-15836 GCF_000754665.1 Bison bison bison
CCCGCCCCCAGCCCCCGCCCACCTGGGTCAGGAGCCGGTTCTGCTCCTTCAGCATGAGGATGGTCTGCTGCTGCCAGTTGGGGGCCGAGGGTGACACAGGGCCAGGGGGCCCCAAGGAGGACGAGGGCAGAGCCTACAGGGGGGCACAGTCAGGCAGGCCTGGCACAGCCTCTAGGATGAGGGTGAGGGTAGCACAAGCTGGTCTGGGAGGCACTCACCCTGGCAGCACAGGCCGCAGCCAGAAGCTCCCCCAGGCACCGGGCCACCTCCTGCACCTTGGGCAGCAGCTGCCCCAGCAGGCGAGGGCTGCCCTCAGCCCCGAGGTCCTGGAGGAGAGCACGGAGGGGCGGTCAGGGAGCAGGGCCAGCCCAGGGGTGCAGGGGGGCCCTATGGGCAGGGAGCCCAGGAGTGTCACAGGTGGAGAGTATCATGGCAGGGAAGGGTGACCCAGCACTCTGGGTAGAGGGGCACCCACTGTCCTCTGCCCACCTGGGCAGGGGATCACTGTGGGGGGAGGGTCGCTGTGCCCGGGGGTGGGGGTGAAGACGGGCCCAGGGAGCAGCGTCACTCACCGAGCTGGCCCTGCTCTGGCCCAGGCGGTGCTGGCGCTCCTGCAGGCGCTGCAGCTGCTGCTGGTACCACTCCCGGCCCCGTGCCATCATCTCCAGACCCTGCAGCAGCACTTCCTGCTCCTGCTGCAGCTCCCTCATCTGCTTCAGCTGCCGCACACGGGCACACGCTGCGTCACCCACAGGCACGTGCCATGCTGCACACAGGCACGCAGCAGGACAGGATGGCCTGTACCTGCCTGTGCCTGGAACTCATACTGGCCCACACGCACACACCCGAGTACAACCCCCTGCTCAACACACCTCCTCGCACACCTGCACTCACACACCCCGGTACCAACAGGAGCCCTTGTGCGCCTCCGCACTGGGAACACAGCCCCGCTCCTCCTCCCGGGACTGGGGCCAGTCTTGGCCTCCCTTAGCCTCTCCACACAGGGTTCCCAAGGGAATCTTCCCCCCTTTATGGCATGTGGTCATTCTCAGCGGGTGGGCCGGCCTGACGTGCCAGGGAAGCAGGTAGGGGCCAGTGCAGTGCCGGGGAGGGGCTGACCAAAGGACTTCTTGACCTGACCGTGGGCCAGCTCCCAAGTGGGTTCAAACCAGGACAGGAACTGAGGTTTAGAACCGCCGATGTTCCTGCCACAGGGTCCCCTCCCAGGCAGAGGAATGGTCCAGGAAACCACATGTGTGGGGGCCAAGTCCAAACCCAGGCAAGATGGTAGCGCCCCCGGGCCCCTACTCACCAGGGCGCAGTCCACGCCGTTGGTGATGGTGTGCCTCCGCCGTTCCCCTCGGGCACGGGGCCCCCAGTGGGCAGCCCCCGTGCCGAGTTCCTGGGCCCTGCAGGTCACTGCTCCTGTAGCAGAGAAGTGAGAGCCTGGCTCACTTCCCGTGAGGCAAGCTTGACTCCCCCAAACCCCCAAAGATCCATCCCAGACCCACCCCCCCACCAATCCCGGCTGCACAAAGCCAGGTGCCCAGGCCTGCATGCCTCTGGGATCCTCAGCAATCCAGAGCCTCCCTGGGCCACACCCTGCTGGGGCCTGGCTGGAGCCTGGTCCTCTCTCACCCCTCACAAGCTGCCCTCACACCTGCCTTGCAGACAGCCGTGCGGCCACTGAGGCACAGGTCTGCACTCGCACCGCCTGTGCAAGCTCCTGGAGGGCAGGGGGCTCCATCTCATTCAGCTCTGCACACCCAGGGCCCATACCTCAAGGGCTCAAAGGCTGCTGGACTCGGAGCCAGCGAGGTGACCTCTGGCCTCCACTCCTCTCTCCTTGTCCGCCTGGCCCTTTAAGGGTGACTGGGGCTTCCCAGGTGGTGCTGGTGGTAAAGAACTCGCCAGCCAATGCAGGAGACACAAAAAGACTCGGTTCAATTCCTGGGTCGGGAAGATCCCCTGGAGGAGGCCATGGCAACCCATTCCAGTATTCTTGCCTGGAGAACTCCAGGGACAGAGGAGCCCTGCGGGCTACAGTCCATGGGGCTGCAAAGAGTCAGACATGCCTGAACCGACTTAGCACACACGGAGTTCAAGCAGGAGGAATGTAGGGCTTAGGTAGCAGAGCCCAGCGTTCTCCCAGGAAGGAGACTGCAGCACGATCCCCGGATACCTGCACCAGTGGAGCCCCAGCAGTAACTCCTACGCGTACATGGCCACCCGCAGAGTTGGCGTGGGGCCAGAAAGCCAGGTGCTTCCCTGGGCGGGCCTCCTGGAGGGCCACCAGCTTCCCTGGAGGACAGGGAAGGCAAGCAGGGCTGCCCATGAGGGGGGAGTGGGTGCAGGTGAAGAGGGCGCCCTCCCTGGGCTCCCAAGCCCTATGCCCTGCCTGGCATGGCTGTGGGCAGGTGATGCAAGAAGCAGGCACAGGTATGTCTGACAGGGACACTTCCAGAGGGCTGGGACCAGGTGGCCATGTGGGCCACCGGCTAGCTGTGGTAGACCAGCTCCAACCAGCCAGCCTGGCAGACCGGCTCCAGGC
>NW_011488989.1:15942-17349 GCF_000754665.1 Bison bison bison
AGAGGTTTGCAGGGTGGCCCAGGGCCCCCAGATGACAGCAGGCTGGAGGCCCAGCAGGCAGAGGCATCCCTGACCCCACCCCACCCCATCCGAGTGGGATCTAGCAGCCTGTACCTACGGGGCTCAGGCCAGCCTGGGGTGCATGCTGAACCCCAACAGGAAACAGGAAGGAGGGCCTGGACGGCGGGGAGGGCTTGAGGGGCTGTGAACGTGGGGCACCTTTCTCTTCCTGGGGTGCTAAGGGTTCTCAGACCTCCAGGTTTTGCACCCAAACAGTATGTAATGAGCCCCGTCTGGGCCTCCGCTGGTAAAAGGTGACAGTGGACGCCGGAACTGGACCTCAGAGGACCGCAGTGACGGACCTGGTGCGATGACGGGCCTGAGGCTGCAAACCCCAGTCCCACGGCCAATTCTCAACCACATGCAATCACGCGGACAGCACCGGGCCCGCACTAGGGCCGCACGCCCAGAAGCCCGCTTCCCCTTCACACCCGGGGGGGACGTGGAGGCCGGGCAGCGAGGAGCCTGGATGCAGGAGCCCCCAGCTGAGGGTCTGATGAGCTCGACAAGGAGGCGGGGGCCACCGCAGCTCCAGCTGGCAGTCATGGAGTTGGGGAATATGTCTGAGCCTGGGCAGGGGGTCCAGCAAGGCTGGCAGAGCGGTGGGCAGCATAGAAACGGCCACAGCTGCCCAGCGGAGGGCCTGCACCTGCACAGGCTGAATGGCCCGAGGGGGCCCCGCCCCCTCCCCGGATAATGCCAGTCTTGTTCCCAGGGCAGGCTCTCTGGGGGATAAACAGGAGACCATTCAGTCATGCCCCGTCCCTGCCAACTGGACCGGAAGCTGGGCCATCCCCAGGGGCTGTGGTTGATCCCGCCCAGGTGTCAGAGGCGCCAAGGCTCCAGGCCTGGAAGATTCGGCTGGAGACCCTCCACTCTCTGCCCTTTCTGGGGCCAGGTTCTCCTGCACCACGCCTGGCAGCTCCACCCTGCCCTCAAGGGGCGGTCCGCCCAGGTCTCTCCGCCGAGCTGCTAGACCGAGAAGGACCCAAGGAGGCAGCAAAGGCCCTTCACAGTCTGGGGACCCTCCCTTGGCACCAGTGAGAATTGCCTCTGCCTGAGTCACCAGATGAACCCAAGGGCCCGGGTGTCCCCAGGTGTGGGCAAGTACTGAGGTGGAGAGCCCTCAGACCAAAACGGCTCCCCGCTCGGGTTTAGCTCGGAGTGGGCTCCTGATGGGGTCTGCGGGGGCTCCAAGCAGCTCCTTGGCAGGGTCCCCGAGCACCCGAAGCGCGGAGGAACTTCTTTTCCCTGCAGGCAGCGGGGTGACGCCAGCGGGGAGCTCCGGGCGGGCCCAGGGGCCGCCCCGAACTCACCCGTGTCCTTGCTCGGGCTCCGCTCCAGCGC
>NW_011488989.1:18054-26275 GCF_000754665.1 Bison bison bison
CCCGGTTCGGTCCCTGCGCAGTCCGACAGCGGGCCCGGCGGCGCGCGACCCACCCCGACAATAGCGGCGACTTTTTGAATGGGCCTCCCCGTGGCGTCAACGCTCATTAACATTCGCGGCGGCCATTGGCCGAGGCTAGCTCGTCTCCTCTCTGATTGGCTGAGAGGCCGGCAGCCCCGGTTTGATTTTCGGGTGCAGAGGCCGGTGGCTCGCGCGCTCCCGCCGTGCCCAGAGGGCCTGGGGGCGAGCGGAGGCGCCCGGCGGGTAGGGGGCGGGGTCCCCCAAGTCCGCCTCCCTCTCGAGTTTGCGGATGGGGGCGGGACCCCCGAGCGCCCCCGTAGATTCCCCCTGCCCAACTACTCCGGCTGCTCCCTCCGCGGTCCTGACCTCGCTGGCTCTGGCCGCCCAGCCCACCTTCCGGAGGGCGGGGCCGGGGGCCGGCGGTAACCTGTTCCCAGGTCGCCTCCCGGGATAAGGAGGAGAGCAGCCCTCCAGGGACCCCCCTTCCCCCTCGAGCTGCCCCGCGCGCTCTTCGCTGAGTGTCCCTCGGCGCAGCCCTGGGGCTTCTTTCTCTTGCGCCAGGCGGGCCCCAAGGGGATTGTGGGCTCCAGCCAGCTGGGCGCTTCCGCTCACAGAAATCTCTCTGTCCCCACCGCTGCTCGCTCCTCCGCCGGTCCCTCGGGAAAGCCTGGCCTTTCCTGCCGGCCGCAGGACAAAGCCACTTTTCCTGTGTCCCCAGATTGCCGTGTGCTCACAAGGTCCTTCTGCTCCGGCCCCTTCCTCTGGCTGGACACCTCCTCCAGCTGCAACCAGGGCACTCATGGCCTCCTGAAGCCAGCTAGGCAGGCCTGTGCACCCCCTCCCACCCCTGCCCACTGCCCCTGCTTCATTCCCTGGTCACTCTGTCTGGTCAGTCTGGGAGGGGCTCATCTCAGGCCCACTGATGGGACCTTCCCCAAATCAGGGAAGGACCCGAGATACTGTCTGCTTGGGATCCTGCCTTCCCCATAGCCTGCCCTGAGGTCTTGCCCTGATCCCTTTCCTCCACTGATGGTCTTCTCCATGTAACTGATACCCCACTTTGCCACTGAGCAGAGCAGATGAGTTATCTGCTGCTTTAGAAGAAGACTGTTCACCTTGGGGGGTAAAAGAACAAAGAGTTGACGACCACCTCCTCCAGACAGGCTCTTGATGTGGCCATGGGCTCCACACTCTGGCTGGCCTGCCTACCTGTGCCTCTGTGTCCTTGGGCCACAGGCACTGGTTTGAGTCTCAAGCTGTTGTAAGGGCAGCTGCCCTGGCCAGGGAGTGTCCTGGGTCCACTTCTCTCCTGGGGTTATCCCTCAAAGTGAGGACTCTTTTATGGTGAGGAACTTGGGGGGTACCTAGAAAGCTGTGAGCCTAGAGTCACCCCATGGAGACTGGTCTGTCCCTGCCTTCCCCTTTAGTGGCAGGACCAGCCAACGTCCCCAGAGGCATTCAGGTCTTTTGTCCTGCAGTTCATCTCCCCTTCCTTCTCTGCTTCCAGCAACCATCCCCTACCCCAGTCCCCTATGCTTAGGGTACTGGTGTTCCTTCACCTCTGAGTCTTTGCACTTGGGGGCTCTCCTACCAGGAACACCCTTCCTCTGTGCTCCTGGCTGAGCCCTGTGCTCTTCTGGTCCACAGTGGTGCTCAGTGGAAACCTTCCTGGAGGTTGCAGCGGAAAGAGCATCTTTGGGTGGGACGCTGAACCACGGCGAGGTCTGTGGGAGGGGGCGGCCTGGGGGCAGCTCTGTGGGGTTAGGGTGGGTGTGGAGGCCGGCGTCTGGCAGCAAGCAAAGCTGCTGCCTCTCAGACGTCATGCCCAGCGGGACCCAGGCTAGGCCACGGCCCTTGTGAGCCTGAGCCCACTATGCCAAGGAAGCAAAGGCCCCTCAGGGCTTCTAGAGCCATGGGGAAGGTGGGCCCTGCCGGCCCCTGGTCCACGGGTGTTCCGATGGCCCCTCACTAGGCACTGGAGAAAGTTATGGAGAAGCTGGAGTCAGTGCCAGCTCTGGTCGTGGGACTAAGGCGTGGTCCCCATGTCTTTCTGATCCTGAACTCTGATCGCTTCCTCCTTCCGCTTTCCAACCTGCCCAACACCTTCCCACCTGTAACTGTCAGGTTGGCTGTCACCCTGGTGGGGGATGGGGGAGGCTTCCCAGAGGCCCAGGCCAGGCAGATCCTCTGCGGCCTTTAAACTTTTGAGGTACCCACCCTAGTTGTAATTTTCTCTGGGGCAGCCAGGAGCTCTTTGGAGCAGGCAGGGGCACTGGCCACGCTGTCCTCTGCTGCCCCTGGCAGGTGGCCCAAGAAGCTGTCACCCACCTGTGCCTCCTAGGTATCCCCGTTTGTCAGTGCCCCCTCTGCCCAGGTGGGCCGGCCCCCCTACTCTTGGCCCTTCAGGTGCCTCCGGCTACATGGTCTCAATTGTCCAAATCCTTCTGACCTCAACTGAGTCCCAACCTCCCACGCACACTGTCCACTTGGAGTGCCTGTCACAGACCTCCCTTCAGGGCCACAGACTGATAGAGCGGACCAGCCCCTCATGCAGCGTGCGCGCCCACACAGCCGTCAGGCCCAGTCCCTGTGCTGGACCTGGGGCCCAACACGATCGTTCCGTTAACACGCGTTGGCTGAGTGTCCACTGCGTGCTGGTCATGGGTCACGTGATGGCCCACAGCAGTGAACCAGACAACATCCAGCTCTCAGGGGGTTCAGTTCCCACGGGGAAGCCAGGCAGGGGAGGGTGCAGAAAGGCAAGGAGGGACAGAAAAGGATAGAAGGGTCTCCCCAAGTGTGACTTGTGAGCAGAGATCTGGCAAAGTGGAGCAGGAAGTCCTCCAACTTTCTGAAAACAAGCCATTCAGGTGCAAAGGCCCTGAGGCAGGCACACGTCTTTCAGGTCCCGAGCAAGCGCAGGGGACCCCCGAGAGCCTGTTAAGCTCTGCCTCCCAACCCAGGAAGGGCACTTGGAAGGGGTGGGGCTCGCGCCTTAACAGGCGTTCGCGGGACAGGCTGGAGGAGGTTTTTCTTTTCTTTCTTTCTTTCTTTGTCTCCCTCCCACCGGGTCTTAGTTGCGGCACGCAGGATCTTTCGTTGTGGCATGTGGGATGGTACAAGAGGCAGTGACCAAAACCATCCCCAAAGAAAAAGAAATGCAAGAAGGCAGAGTGGTTGTTTGAGGAGGCTTTACAAATAGCTGAGGAAAGAAGAGAAGTGAAAGGCAAGGGAGAAAGGGAAAAATATACCCAACTGAATGCAGAGTTCCAGAGAATAGCAAGGAGAGATAAGAAGGCCTTCTTAAATGAACAATGCAAAGAAATAGAGGAAAACAACAAATTGGGAAAGACTAAAGATCTCTTCAATAAAACTGGAGATGGCAGGAAAACATTTCATACAAGGATGGCCACAGTAAAGGAAAAAATAGTAAGTACCTAAGAGAAGCAGGAAAGATTAAGAAGTGGCAAGAATACACTGAAGAACTGTAAGCTGGAAAACCATGATGGCATGCTCACTTCCCTAGAGCCAGACACCCTGGAGTGTGAAGTCAAATGAGACTTCAGAAGCATTACCATGAATAAAGCTAGTGGAGGTGATGGAATTCCAGCTGAGATATTTGAAGTCCTAAAAGATGATGCTGTTAGCGTGCTGCACTCAATATGTCAGCAAATTTGGAAAATCAGCAGTGGCCACGGGACTGGAAAAGGTAAGTGTTTATCCCAGTCTCAAAGAAGGGCAATGCCAAAGAATGTTCCAACTACCACACAATTGCACTCATCTCACATGCTAGCCAGGTAAAATCCTTCAAACTAGATGTCAGCAGTATGTGAACCGAAAACTTCCAGATGTATAAGCTGGATTTCGAAGAGGCAAAGGAACCAGAGATCAAATTACCAGCATTCATTTGATCATGGAGAAAGCAAGGAAATTCCAGAAAAACATCTACTTGTGTTTCATTGACTGTGCTAAAGCCTTTGTGTGGATCACAACAAATTGTGGAACATTCTTAAAGAGATGGGCATAGCAGAACACCTTACTTGTATCCTCAGAAACCTGTATGCAGGTCAAGAAGCAACAGTTAGGGCTTCCTTGATGGCTCAGTGGTAAAGAATCAGGCTGCCGATGCAGGAGACTCTGGCTCCATCCCTGCTCTGTGAAGATCCCACATGCTGCAGGGCCACTAAACTCGTGCGCCACGACTGAGCCTGAGCCCCAGAGCCTGGAAGCTGCAACTGTTGAAGCCCAAGCGCCCTAAAGCCCGTGCTCTGCGAGAAAAGCCACCACAACGAGAAGCTCATGCGTGGCAACTGGAAAGTGGACCCCGCTCTCTGAACCTAGAGAAAAGCCTGTGCAGCAATAAAGACCCAGCACACCCAAAAGTAAATAAATAAAATTATTTAAAATAAAAGAAAAGGAAGAAGAAGCAACAGTTAGAACCGGACATGGAACAACTGACTGATTCAAAATTGGGAAAGGAATACAGCAAGGCTATATATATATCGTCACCCTGCTTATTTAACTTAAATGCAGAGTACATCATGGGAAGTGCTGCACTGGATGAATCACAAGCTGGAATCGAGGTTGCCAGGAGAAATCAACAACCTCAGATATGTGGATGATACCATGCTAATGGCAGAAAGTGAAGAGAAACTAAAGAGCCTCTTGATGAAGGTGAAAGAGGAGAGTGAAAAAGCTGGCATGAAACTCAACATTAAAAAGCAGCAACAACAACCAAGGCCATGGCATCCAGTCCCATCACTTCATGGCAAATAGAAGGGGAAGAGTGGAAGCAGTGACAGATTGTCTTTTCTTGGACTCCAAAATCATTGGGGATGGTGACTGCAGCCATGAAATTAAAAGACGTTTGCTCCTTGGAAGGAAAGCTATGACACACCTAGACAGCATATTAAAAAGCAGAGACATCACTTTGCTGACAAAGGTCCATACAGTCAAAGCGATAATAGTTATGTATGGATGCGAGAGTTGGACCATAAAGAAGGTTGAGAGCAGAAAAAAATGATGCTTTCGAACTGTGGTGTTGGAGAAGACTGTTGAGAGTCCCTTCGACTGCAAGGAGATCAAACCAGTCCATCCTAAAGGAAATCAACCCTGAATATTCATGGAAAGGACTGACGCTGAAGCTGAATCTCCAATACTTTGGCCAACTCATTGGAAAAGACCCTGATGCTAGGAAAGATGGAAGGCAGGAGGAGAATATGGTGGCAGAGGATGAGATGGTTGGATAGTATCATGGACTCAATGGACGTGAATTCGAGCAAACTCCAGGAGACAGTGGCGGACAGAGGAGCCTAGCATGCTGCAGTCCGTGGGGTCACTGACAGACACGACTGATGACTGAACAATAACAACAATCTGGGATCTTTAATTGGAGCCTGTGGGATCTTAGTTCCCTGCCCAGGGATTGAACTCAACCTCCCTGCATCAGGAGATAAGAGTCTTAGTCTCTGGACCACCAGGGAAGTCCCAGAGATCTTTTCATTTCGGGTCCTAAAGCACCATTTTAACTTGTTTTAACCACGGGTACGTATGACTTTTAGACTTAATGAAACTAGTTTCTAAAAGAAAATTTTGTCCTCTAGTGCCTGAAGCTACTCTTTCATATTTTCCACCAAGGAGGCTGTAAACAGCAAGAGGTTTAAAACCTGATGGTTCAAGTAAAAAGCCAGGGCCAGGGGCAGCCCCTGCGTGCTTCCGGTCACACGGCAATGGGAAGGAGGAGGAATGAGAAGGAGGGGGCCCACAGGCAGGAAGGTTGGCCTTCTGGGGGGCCCTGCTGGAGATCTGGCTCAGTCCGCCCCCGCCCAGCCCTCAGTCTGCTGGCCCTGAGCCCTGAGCCCCCGGACTGTGGTCCCTGGCGCCAGGGGTCCTGTTGGATGCAAACATGGCCACTGTCAGGGACTGACCCTGGCCTCCCCAGGGGACTGTGGGCTAGGAGGTGAACTAAAAGTGAAGCCCGCCCTCCAGCGCCAGCGCGGGCAGGGGCGGGGCTGAATAGTGGAGGGGCGGGGCGGGGGCGGAAGAGAGGCGGAGTGGGCAGGGGTCTGCGACCCAGCCGGGCCGGGGCGGGGCGGGGTCAAGGCGGGGCGCCCCGGGCCCGCCCGGCTGGAGTCCGGGCCGCCCGCCGGGTCCCGTGACACCGGCCGCAGAGCGCGGCTCACAAGCGCCAGCGCGGCCGGCGGCGGCAACATGGCCTCGGAGGCGGACCTGCGCGCCCGGCTGCAGCGCGCCAGCCAGGAGCACCTCCTGCGCTTCTGCGCCGAGCTGGCGCCGGAGCCCCGCGCCGCGCTGCTGGCCCAACTCGAGGCCCTGGAGCCCGAGGCGCTGCGCCAGCACTGCCAGCGCGCGGCTGCTGCCTGCGCGCGCCCCCTGGGCCCGCCGCCCGACCTGGCTGCGCGCCTGCAGCCCCTGCCTCTTGAGCGCGTGGGCAGCGCGAGCGAGGGTGACCCCCAGACCCGGCGGCTCTGGGAGGAGGAAGGTAGGCGGCGGGGGTCCCGGCGGCGGGCGCCGCGGGCGGCCGGAAGGGGCCACGCCCACGGAGCGGGCCGAGCGGGGCGCGCGGGGAAGCGGAGCTTGGAGCTCAGTTTGCCTTCTTCGTGAAATCGCCTGCCTTCTCACACGTACCGGCTCGGGTTGGTTCTGGGGCCGAATTCCCTGGGGGCGTGCTTTGTGCTGGGCGCCCCTGGATGGCCAGCTGCCACTTACTGACAGTAGGGGACCCCTGGACACCTGCACAGGCTCCGTTTCACAGCAGTGTTGGCGAGTTGTGCTCCTTGCCTCTTGGCCCGTAGCTGAGGCTGTTGCTCTTGGAGTGGAGTCTCCCCCGGGTCCCCGCCGGCGGCTCCGAACGGGCCCGCGGGGTGTTTCCTCTGAAGGACCCAGGAGGGCGTGGTCAGAACCTCGGCAGGGTCGGTGAGGCCCCGGCCCAGGTCAGAGTGTCATTTGGAAAGTTATGCGCTGTGGCTCGCAGCCCCAGGCTCAAGTTTGGTTTGCGCTAAAATGAAGGGGTGGTTGTGTGGTGGGTTTCGGGAACCCCCTCATGGTGCCCCCTGCCTCCAGGTTTCCATCAGATCGCCCTGAACAAGGTGGCCGTGCTGCTGCTGGCTGGCGGGCAGGGCACCCGCCTGGGCGTGACCTACCCCAAGGGCATGTATCAAGTGGGGCTGCCCAGCCAGAAGACCCTGTACCAACTGCAGGCAGAACGGATTCGGCGGGTGGAGCAGTTGGCCGGCGAGCGCTACGGGACCCGCTGCACTGTGCCCTGGTGTGCCCACCTGCATTCCCTTGGCCCCGGAGTGATTCCCCTCCCCAACCTTGTGTAGCCCCAGTCCTGCTCCGCACCAGGACTTGAACCCCAGCACAGTCCCAGTCAGAGCCCAGCCCCCACCCAGAGGGAGGCCTGCCAGTCCCATCTGCCAGGGGGACTAGGCCCTCTGCAAGGCTGGCTCAGCCTTGCCTCCCTTGCAGGTACATCATGACCAGTGAGTTCACGCTGGAGCCCACAGCCAAGTTCTTCAAGGAGCATGACTTTTTCCACTTGGATCCCAACAACGTGATCATGTTTGAACAGCGCATGCTGCCTGCTGTGTCCTTCGATGGCAGGGCCATCCTGGAGAGGAAAGACAAGGTCGCCATGGCACCAGGTACGCCTGTCTCTGAGGCAGGAAGGGTCTGAATGTGGAGGAGGGCCGAGAATGTGGAGCTAGGTCGGGGTCAAGAGGCCTGGGACAGAGGCCAGAATATGCTGCCCAGAGGCTGCGTAGTCCTGAGCAAGGGGCCTCCCTTCTCTGGGCCTTGATTCCCATCTGTCACGTGGAACAGCCACAGGGCTACTTGGATGGCGATAGAGCGCGCCCTTAGGCGCAAGGTCCAGCCCCGAGGGGCCTCCCCTGTCTCTAGCACACCATCAACTAGAGGCCGGCCAGAGCCTTTGCAAGGCCCTTTCTCCTCCGTCGGCAGATGGCAATGGGGGCCTGTACAGCGCGCTGGAGGATCACCAGATCCTAGAGGACATGGAGCGGCGAGGAGTGGAGTTCGTGCACGTGTACTGTGTGGACAACATCCTGGTGCGGCTGGCCGACCCGCTCTTCATAGGCTTCTGCGTGCTGCGGGGCGCCGACTGTGGAGCCAAGGTGAGCCGGCGCGCGCCTCGCCCCGCCCGGACCCCGCCTCCTCCTCC
>NW_011488989.1:26937-29400 GCF_000754665.1 Bison bison bison
GGCTAGCAGAGACGGCTCAGCTGGGCTCTCACTGCTCTGTGTCCATTGTGTCCGTCTGTCCAGTTGCCTCACCTGGCCAGGCGTGCGGGAGGCAGGCTGGGGCCCCGAGGTGTCCCATCTGAACTGCGTCTTACCTCCTGTTGGCCTCGCATCCCCAGGGAGCTCGAGCCCCTGCTGCAGCCACACGTGGCTGTGAAGAAGGTCCCCTGTGTGGATGAGCACGGGAACCCAGTAAAGCCGCTGCAGCCGAACGGGATCAAGATGGAGAAGTTCGTGTTTGACGTGCTCCCGTTTGCCAAGTCAGTGCAGAAGCTGTCTTTGTTCCTGCCCCCACCCCCGTCTGGTGGTAGTTCTGAGGCCCAACAGGCAGGGAAGTGGAGGCCATGCCCATTGCAGGGGGGCTGGGGGGCTGCAGGAGGGTTTTGGTGCAAGAAGCCCAGAGGAAGCAGTCCCTGGGGTGGGAGCAGAGGGCGCGTCTAGAGCGGTCGGAGCCCTTGGGGTTGTGGACTTGCGGGGACACCTGTGCTTCCTCTTGAGTCCCCCTCTGCCCTGGCCCGGGGCCCTGAAGCTGTTTCCAGGGGAAGTAGCTGGAGCTGCCAGGGTAGGTGGCCCCCACCTGGGGTCCCAGGTTCTGGGGGTCAGGCTGGTGGGAAGGGGAGGGAAGAGAGGACCAAAGATAGCTCCGGAGTCTTGGAACAAAGACTCACGCGTGCTCGGGGGCCCAGAGAACAGACGCCCACGTAGTCTGTGTCGCTCCGGCCTGGCTTTCAGCTGCCGGGGCCCAGGGCGTCTGGGCCAGCACGTCGGGTCTGCAGCTGTCTCCCCTGCTCCCCCAGGAACTTCATGGCCTTCCAAGTGCTGCGGGAGGAGGAGTTCTCCCCACTCAAGAACGCTGACTCAGCCGACAGGGACAACCCCTCCACGTCCCGGCGGGCCCTGCTTGCCCAGCACTGCCGGTGGGCCCTGCGGGCAGGCGCCCGCTTCCTGGACGTGCACGGGGCCCAGCTCCCCGAGCAGCTCAGGTGAGTGTGGGCAGCGGGGTGTGGCCCGAAGGACAGTGATGTCAGGGTGTCACAGCCCAAGCCGCACTGCAGGGCCCTGCTGTCATGGCTGCTGAGCTGGGGTGGGGGCTTCTGCCCTGGCACCACACTGAATGCAGGTGGCCGTGTGCCCGGTCCTCGAGGTTGCTCAGGGCCCCGGGGACGTGAGGGCCGCATCTTCCCAGGCGGGGCACCCAGAAAGCAGCAGGCAGGTCACTTTCTAGGGTGGGGAAAGAATAGGAACTTAGGTTCCACCCCACTGCCCACAGCCACCTCCTGAATCTGGCTATCCAGGCTGTGAGATGCCTGCAGAGGGCAAGGAGCATTTTCCAGACCAAGTCAGGGCCTGTCGTTCTGGGGTGGTGTCCGGGGCTCCGTGTTCAGAGGAAGAGGAGATTGCCTGGAGGAGGGCTGCGGGTGTGGGGGATGGTCCGCTGGGTGGGCAGGGGCTGGCCGGCTTCCTGGTGGGTGGGGCCAGGGAGGGCGCTGGGACAGGACCCTGAACTGATCCTGAAGAGTGCACCCCCCAGCCTGCCTGGCAGCGCAGAGCCTCCAGCCATCTGTGAGATCTCCCCCTTGGTGTCATACGCTGGAGAGGTGAGAGCCGACCGGCGGCGGGGGCTCTGCTGGGGTTGGGGTGGCGGGGTTGGACGGGGCAGGCTGAGCTGGACGCTTGGCTGGGAAGTCACAGCTCTGCCACGGTCAACTGGCAGGGTCAGCGGTCCCTCTGTGGCAGAGGACTGTCCAAGACCTGGGGTGCAGTGAGCTGTCAGGAGCCTGGAGGGGCTGGGGAAGGCAAAGCAGGTCCATCTGAGCCTGGGGTTTGGGCTAGTGGGAGCCTCTCAGTGGGAGGACAGCCCGCTGTGCCTCCCGTGGGCAGTTCTGGCCAGCCCTATGGGAGGGCTGCACAGGCCCGGGAGCTCGAGGTGGCATCCAGCCCTCGCTCCTAGCAACCTCTCTGGCCCTGCCTCTCACTGGCTCCGGGCTGACCTGGGGCCTCACCCAGTGGACCAGGAGGTGGGATCCGGTCATCACGACCTGCTCGTCTCCAGGGGCTGGAGAAGTACCTGCGAGGCCGCGAGTTCCGGCCCCCACTCATCCTGGACGAGGCCATGGCCAGGGAGCTGCGGCCCTGACCCCTGCCAACCCTGGGGCCCAAGACTCAGGATGCAGCCCCACCTGGGCTCCAGGCAGGAGAGCTGCTCTGCGATTCTGGCTGCAGACCGGAGACCACAGAACGGAGCAGGCTTCCTCCACAGGGGTGGGAGGCCTCCCGCCACCAGGGCCCTGGGAGCCGGGTGACCCCGGGCCTGCAGGGTCCCTGGGGGCGCTCTGGCTTCACTCCTGCAGTGGCGTCCAGGCTGGAGGCAGAGGGACTCGGAGGACTGGGGTGGGGCCCAGGCCGGTGCGGCAGGGGGCGGCG
>NW_011488989.1:31090-31472 GCF_000754665.1 Bison bison bison
CTGGGATCCAGCCCGGCCTGGCGAGCGCGCTGTCTGACCAGCGAGTGGCGGAGCGGCACTGGGTGTCCCGGGTCTGCGTCCGTCCAGGGGCTGCAGCCTGCTGGCCCTGTGGCAACGAGAGCCCGCAGGCTGAGCTGGTATCAGGAGACTGACTTTATAGTGTGTGGGCAAGTGGACCTGAGTTTGGTTTCATGACAGATTCTTTGAGGTAGCCTTTAGCTCTGTGTTCATTAATTGGCTGAAAGGAGATCCTTCCCTTTTAGTTCAAAGGATTGGGATCAAACAGGAAACCGTGTCTACTCCAGATTTAGCTAAATGGAGAAGGCAGTGGCACCCCACTCCAGTACTCTTGCCTGGAAAATCCCATGGACGGAGGAGCCTG
>NW_011488989.1:32182-34270 GCF_000754665.1 Bison bison bison
GAGAAAGCCCAGTGGCTGAGGATGGAGGTCTGTCCAGGGCCTGCAGGCCATTATCAACGCTGCTGCCCCTCAGCACCCTCTGGCTCTTAATCCCCACCCTCTACAAGCACTCCTGCTGAAAGCAGCAATTTTCACTGTAGTTACGTCGTGTGTTCCTTAGCACAGGTGCACCTTCAGGAACACTGTGGGTCTCGTTCAGGACCATTGCAAAACAAGGAACCTAACAGCAAAGCAAGTCACGCCGACCTTTTGGTCCCAGTGCACAAAGAAGTTCTTTATACTCTTCTGTAGTTTACTAAACATGCAAAAGCATTGTGTCTAAAAAAACGGATGTACTTCATTAAAAAATACTTATTGCAAAAAACTGCTCACCATTAACAAGTTATTTTAAAAGTAACATCAAAAATCACTGGCCACAGATCACCATAACACATATAATAGTGACAAAAATGTCTGAAAAGTTGCAAGAATTACCAAATGTGACAGAGACAGGAAGTGAGCAAATGCTGTTGGAGAAATGGTGCCCATAAACTTGCTCAATGCAGGGTTGCCACAAACCTTCAATTTAAAAGACATAGTATGCACAAAGTGTGATAAGGGAAAGTATGCTAACACGAGGTGTGCCTGCATTCCAGCTAAGGCTAGCCAAGACCTCTCAGATTCCACTTGGGAAGGACAACAACGCACCTGGACATGAATGCCCCGAGGTTTCACTGAAATTCCTTCCTTTCACAAGACTTAAAAGCTGATTTGGACGATATAAGGTTTCCTGCAGGCTCCACGCCATTACAGCATTGGGACGACTTACTATTCTGCTCTCCTCAAACCTCTTCACAGGAAGCCATCAGCAATCTGTTAAAACTGTTCTGTTTTACAGGGACATAAAGTCTCCGTGAAAAAACTGCATTTGATCAAACAGCATCGATACTTAGGCCGCCGTATCTTGGAAAACACCAACAAAAGTAATATTCCTCTCCTTGGTCTCGAAATGGCTATTATTTGCTACAGGTGCACCTTCTTAACTGCAAACCCTTTGCCATGCCCGAATAAACTCAGTTTGCTGACCAAACAGCTGGCTACTTTTACGGTTGACAGGTCCGATGGATGAAAACCCCCGGGCTTCTAACTCCGTAGCGGGCCCCGCGTCATTCCGCCCACCCAGCCGGGCCGGGCACCAACTAGGTCAAATCCAACCGGTGGGGGGCTGGGGCAGGGTCCAGCCCTGGGGTCCGCAGCTCAGGGGCTCCCGGCTGACGTGGTGGAGCAGGGGACACCTGCCCGCGGTCAGCACTGCCGTGAGAAGCCCTGGCTGATCCTCGATGCCCACAGGCCCCGGGGGAGCCGCGCGAGGGCGCAGGACGGCTCAGCGGCCCGGAATCCCTCAGGAAGCCTGTCCCAGCGCGGGGCAGCCACGGCGGTGAGCTGCGCGCAGGCGCGGCCGTGTGGGCGTGACGTCACCGCGCACGAGCAGACGCAGAGGGCGTAGGACCCAAGCCTGCCTTCAGCCGAGTCGCGACGACGGACGCAGGCGCAGTGGGGCTGCGAAGGCGCGGCAGAGGCGCATTGGCGGCGCGGCGCGATGGGCGGGGAGTTGACGGCGCCGCTATGGCCGGACACCCGACTCAGACCAACTGGTCTCTCAGCCCGGCTCGAAGCAGGGCTTCCTGACGCTGCCGGAAGGCGAGGCCCTTCGGGCCCCCGCGGCCGTCATGTACCCGCCGCCGGCGCCGGCGCGTCGGGACTTCATCTCGGTGACGCTGAGCCCCGGCCGGAGCTACGATGGCGGCCAGGGCCTGAGGCGTCGCTCCTGCTGGCGGGTGAGGGGCGGGCCGGGCGGCCGGGTCGGCGCTTCCCCGGGCTGGGGTCTGGGAACCGGGCGCGACTGCGGCCGGCCTCGCGCGGCCCAGGCGAGGAGGGCTGCGGGTCCCTCTCGGCCGTCCACTGTGGGCACAGACGGTGTCTGCGTGGAGTTTCCTTTCTCCAGCTCCGACCGCTGGGGCTTCACAGGTGGCTCGGCGGTAAAGAACCCGCCTGTCGAGGGGAGACGCGGGTTCGATTCCTGGGGCGGGAAGACCCCCTGGAGGAGGA
>NW_011488990.1:0-248 GCF_000754665.1 Bison bison bison
GAGTGCTTTGGCTATTTGGGGTCTTTTGTGTTTCCATATGATTTGTGAATTTATTTGTTCTACTGCTATGAAAAATGCCATTGGTCCTTTAATAGTGGTCACAATGAATCTGTAGATTACATTTGATAGCACAGTCATTTTCACAATATTAATTTTTCACACCCAGGGACATGGAATACCTCTCCATCTGTTTATGTCACCTTTGATTTATTTCATAGATATTTGATTTCTGTCATCCATTCCTGACT
>NW_011488990.1:4651-5184 GCF_000754665.1 Bison bison bison
CCAACCATCTCATCCTCTGTCATCCCCTTCATCTCCTGCCCCTAATCCCTCCCAGAATCAGGGTCTTTTCCAGTGAGTCAACTCTTCGCATGAGGTGGCAAAAGTATTGGAGTTTCAGCTTCAGCATCAGTCCTTCCGAAGAACACCTGGGAATGATCTCCTTTAGAATGGACTGGTTGGATCTCCTTGAAGTCTAAAGGACTCTCAAGAGTCTTCTCTAACACCACATTTCAAATGCATCAATTCCTCGGCCCTCAGCTTTCTTCACAGTCCAACTTTCACATCCATGCATGACCACTGGAAAAACCATAGCCTTAACTAGATGGAACTTGGTTGGAGAAGTAATGTCTCTGCTTTTTATGCTATCTAGGTTGGTCATAACTTTCCTTCCAAGGAGTAAGCATCTTTCAATTTCATGGATGAAGTCACCATCTGTAGTGATTTTGGAGCCCAGAAAAATAAAGTCTGACACTGTTTCCACTGTTTCCCCATCTATTTCCCATGAAGTGGTGGGACCGGATGCCATGATCTTA
>NW_011488990.1:8998-10372 GCF_000754665.1 Bison bison bison
TTCAAGCTGGACTTAGAAAAGGCAGAGGAACCAGAGATCAAATTGCCAACATCCACTGGATCATCAAAAAAGCAAGAGAGTTCCAGAAAAACATCTATTTCTGCTTTATTGACTATGCCAAAGCCTTTGACTGTGTGGATCACAATAAACTGTGGAAGATTCTGAAAGAGATGGGAATACCAGACCATCTGACCTGCCTTCTGAGAAATCTGAATGCAGGTCAAAAGAAACATTACTGGACATAGAATGACAGACTGGTTTCAAATTGGGAAAGGAGTACATCAAGGCTGTATATTGTCACCCTGCTTATTTAACTTATATGCAAAGTACATCATGTGAAATGCCAGGCCGGGTGAAGCACAAGGCGCAATCAAGATTGCTGGATAAATATCAATAACCTCAAATGTTCAGATGACACCACCCTTATGTCAGAAAAAGGGAAGAACTAAAGAGCCTCTTGATGAAAGTGAATGAAAAGTTGGCTTAAACTCCACATTCAGAAAACTAATATTATGGTATTTGGTCCCATCAAGCCATGGCAAATTGATGGGGAAACAATGGAAACAGTGAAAGACTTTATTTTGGGTGATCCAAGATCACTGCAGATGGTAATTACAGCCATGAGATTAAAAGATGCATGCTCCTTGGAAGAAAAGCTATGACCACACCAGACAGCAAATTAAAAATCAGAGACATTGCTTTGCCAACAAATGGTAAACTTGTCAAAGCAATGGTTTTTCCATTAGTCGTGTATAGATGTGAGAGTTGGAGTAGAAAGAAAGTTGAGGACTGAATAATTGATGCTTTTGAACAGTGGTGTTGGAGAAGACACTTGAGAGTACCTTGAACTGCAAGGAGAGGAAGCCAATCAATCCTAAAGGAAATCAGTCCTGAACATATGTTGAAAGGACTGATGCTGAAGCTGAAACTCCTATACTTTGGCAACCTGAAACCAAAATTGACTCATTGCTAAAGACCCTGGTGATGCTGGGAAAGAATGAAGGCAGGAGGAGAAGGGAACGATAGAGGATACGACTGTTGGATGGCATCACTGACTCAATGGAGATCTGTTTTAGCAAGCTGTAAAAGTTGGTGATGTACAGGGACAGGGAAGACTGCTGTGTGGCAGTACATGGGATTGCAAAGAGTCAGACACGACTAAGTGACTGAACTGAATATTCCACTGTGTATATGTATCACAACTTCTTTATCCATTCATCTGTCCATGGACATCTACATTGCTTCCACGTTCTTGCCATTGTAAATACTGCTGCAATGATTCTGGCATACATGTGTCTTTTTCAATTTTGGTTTCCTTGGAGTAGGGTTGCTGGGTCATATGGTGATTTTATTCCTAGTTTTTTAAGGAATCTC
>NW_011488990.1:13805-15157 GCF_000754665.1 Bison bison bison
GTAAGGCAGTTGAGGCTTTAGGAGTATCCATTAGCCTGAATCATCTGTTCATGCGTTTAGTAAGATGAGTAACATTAGTGCTCATATTAAGTATATATGTACAGTGCTGGATGTGAATAATGGCACAAGTCCCTCCCTGTGCAGCTGTCAGAATATATAAGGCCAATTTGTTTTGTAAAACCACCTTTATAATTTGTATTTGTTCAGCACAAAGATCTGAAATAGCTTTTTGAGAATCTTGTAAAACCTGCTGAGTAAAATTAGTCAAAGCATCCACTTGTAGCATAACATCTGTAGTTCTAGAGAAGAAACAAACACTGCAGTCAAATAGTCATACCAGTGAAATACAGACCTTCCCCACCGAGTTTTATGATATGGTAAATTAGTAGGTTTTTGTGCAAACTCTGAAAATATGAAGCTTTGAGTAAAAGCTAGACCTAGAGTGCATCTCCCTATCCAGCCAGGGGGAAGCCATGACCGTAGGTAAGAGGCATTTATCCAATAGATCCTCTTTGGAGCAAGCCAGTGTGACTCAGATATCCAGTCCCAATCAGTTCCTGACCAAGCAAAGGGAGAATCTAAACTGGGGTTGGAAAACATGGGAATGATTACATTGCATATTTCCTGAGGCAAAAATTCCAATTGTTTCCAATTCTTACAAAGTTGTTTACTAACATCTGGGGATAACTCTATTCGTTCTGAGCATATAGGGGCAGTAGATATTAGACTCCCTTTTTCAGGAGTTAGCCATATAACCTCATCCCATATTTGATAAATATCAGGTAAAACACCACTAGATCTAGACCCATTTACCTTATATGTAGCAAAATAGTCATTAAACATAGACAATGTATAATCAAAATTAAAAGTTACATTATGTCCACAGTTAAAGTACAGTGTGTTACACCAGTCCATTTTAGTATTGTAAGATGTCATCAGATTAAGAGGAGGCATCACATATGAATGTTGTCGAAGGTTTTCACAGAATTCAGTTCAGTTCAGTCCTCAGTCGTGTCTGACTCTGTGACCCCATGAACCACAGCACTCCAGGCCTCCCTGTCCATCACCAACTCCAGGAGTCTACCCAAATCCATGTCCATCGAGTCGGTGATGCCATCTAACCATCTCATCCTCTTCTCCTCCTGCCCTCAATCTTTCCCAGCATCAGGATTTTTTCAGATGAGTCAGTTCTTCGCATCAGGTGGCCAAAGTATTGGCGTTTCAGCTTCAACATCAGTCCTTCCAATGAACACCCAGGACTGATCTCCTAGGATGGACTGGTTGGATCTTCTTACAGTCCAAAGGACTCTCAAGAGTCTTCTCCATCACCACAGTTCAAAAAGCATCAATTC
>NW_011488990.1:18644-20701 GCF_000754665.1 Bison bison bison
TTAAATTCTCAATGATGAGTTTTAACCCTTCCTTAACCTCAAGTTTCAGTGGATATTGTTTCTTATGTGGAAATAAGTGACGGTCTTTCAGCTTGACAATTCCAGGAATAGCATATTGTGCTCAACCACAGATTTTCCATAATCCCACACTCTAGAATTTCAATTTTGTTCAATTAAATGGAGAGAAAGGAAGGGCTCTGTATTCATTTAAAAAAGAGGCATTGACCTAGCTCAGTATATGCCTCCCCCAAAGGGGTGAGGAAGACCCTGGCATGATCAGAAACTCATGTGAAAATAGCATAGAGTCCCAGTTACAGATTAAAGAACAACTGAAGTAATACCTTTTGGCTTGTAGAGACAGTCCCACTACAGAAGCAGAATGGGAGGAAAATGGGCCAGGGGCTTCAGTAAGCACAGAGTAAGTTGCCTCCAGTGTCTAAAAGGAAATCAACAAATTGGTCTCCCACAGTTATTAATACCCAGGGTACCTCAGGTGTAATTAGAATGGGAACTTGTGTGGGGACCCCTGGGCACATTCAGTCCCAATTGTCTTGAGAGTCTGACCCTTGAAACCTATGCTTCTTCAGGTAGTCTCTCCTCCAATGTGCTCCCTTGAAGACTGGACATGGAGTTTGGGGCAGCTTAGATGCCTGAGGGCAATCCTGCTTGAGGTGCCCCTCCTTTCCACAGTAAGAGCAAGCCCATCGCTTTTCACCTGATTTCCTCTGGGCAATTTTCTCAGGCTATTTAAGAACAGTTCTGACAGCCATTACAAGGGCTTCCGCCTGTTCCTTTGTCTTTTTCTGTCTTTCTTTTCTTCATGTTCCCTACTGTGATAGACTGTTACAGCCAGTTACAACAGATTATCTAAAGGCTGATTTGGTCCATATGTCTGTTTTAGTAGCTCACAGATATCTTGAACTGACTAAGTGAGAAATCTATCTTTTAAGATCACTCTTCCCTCTCCACTTTCAGGATCAATCTCAGTGAATCTGCGAAGGGCTTCTCTCTGTCTAGGAATTTGCCAGGTGCTTCCTTCTCTTGCTGTTCCATGTTTGCCAATCTGACATAGTTTAAAGTCTTAGCACTCCCTTGCCTGAGTCCTTCAAGAATACTCTGATCCTATCTTCATTTAGCCATGTTACAGTCCCAATCTGGTTCTATAACTGGGACCACCTGATTCCCAGTGGCGAGGGTGGCTGTTTTGTCGTTTCTCTTCCCTACTGATTCATTACCAAGCCATTCATCTCCAAAAGCAACAGCTTTCCCCAAAACTCGAGTTTTTGAGTCAGGAGTCATGTTTGTCCTAAGACATACATCATATCCTTCCAAGTAAAGTCATACACCTTTAAAAGCTCTAATATATTTTTCTGAGTCCTCTGAATAGTCTCCCAGATCCTCCTTGATTATTTGTATATCTTGGTAAGAAACGGGCTTATTAACTCTCAGAGACTGATTATTTCTCCCAGAGAGTGCTTCATGAAGAGGCAACAGCTTGTATGGCTGTTCCTCAGGCTCTCTGGGTGCTCTGTTCATATGATCCCAGGGATAGATTGGAGAAAACAACTTCTCTTTATCTCTTTGTTTCCTCTCCTCCATATCATCCTGTTTTTCCTCCTTAGTTTTTCCTATCTGAGCTTCTCTTACTTCAGTTGTCTGAGCTTCTATTGAAACCAGAGTAGTCTGAGGTTGTACTGAGACAGGGGTTCTTTGGACATCTACTTGGACAGTTTGCATCACAGTTTGGGTTTTTACTGAGACCAAGGTAACCCTTCCACGGAGTGGGGCAGGGATTTCCCCTACTTTCAGTTTGCTCAGATTGGAGCCTTGGGAATAGGGGCAAAGTATAAGGAGAAGAGGAAGCTGAAGATTTCATACTCAGAGTCTGGCATATATCACAGAGAGAAAAAAGGCAGCACATATGCTATTTCTAGCCATTTTCCTTGTTTTCTACAGAGCTAATCTAATTGTAAAACAGTATTATAATAAAGAGACCCTCCAACCAGTCACAGTTTGCTATCCTCCAAGGGATACCATGGTCATGCCTTATTACATAG
>NW_011488990.1:23427-24653 GCF_000754665.1 Bison bison bison
TTGGTATTTCTCCCAGCAATCTTGATTCCAGCTTGTGCTTCTTCCAGTCCAGTATTTCTCATGATGTACTCTGCATATAAGTTAAATAAGCAGAGTGACAATATATAGCCTTGACGTACTCCTTTTCCTATTTGGAACCAGTCTGTTGTTCCATGTCCAGTTCTAACTGTTGCTTCCTGACCTGGATACAGATTTCTCAAGAGGCAGGTCAGGTGGCCTGGTATTCCCATCTCTTTCAGAATTTCCCACATTTTATTGTGATCCACAGTCAAAGGTTTTGGCATAGTCATTATGGCAACACAAAATTTTAAGAGAAACCTCTTTTTTATATTTGTATAGAGAAGGGGAACAAATATAAGAGTAGTTTGTTTCCTCCTGCCAATTCAGAGAGAGATTTTTAAAAAAAAATCTGACACTTGAAGATTATTTCTTTTAATTGGAGATCCCTAGACTTCTTACCTGTTACCCTCTCAACAGATTCGATTTAGACCTTGTGTTTGGGTTGTCCATATTTTTATTTATTCCTGGTTCAGTTTTGGAAGATTGAGCCTTTCTAATAATCTGTTCATTTCTCCCAGGTTATCCATTTTATTGCCATAAAGTTGTTCATAATAGTCTTTTAGAATCCTTAGTATATCTGCATTGGTTGTTTTCACCTGTCCTTTTTCGGTTCTAAGATAGTTGGTTTGATTCTCCTCTTTTTAGCTTGGTGACTCTAGCTAAAGGTTTGTCAATGTTGTTTATCCTCGCAAAGAAACAGCTTTTAGTTTCATTAATCATTACTATTGTTTCTTTCTTTATTTCTGCTTCGATGTTTATGTTTTTCCTTCTATTAATTTTGTTTCTTTTTTTCTTTTTCCAGTTGTTTTAGGTGTCAAGTTAGGTTGTCTATTCAATGTTTTTCTTATTTCTTGAGGCAGGATTGTATTGCTATAAACTTCTCTTAGAACTGCTATTGTATCCCATAGGTTGTGAGTTGTTGTGATTTTAGTGTCATTTGTTTCTAGGAATTCTTTGATTTCCCTTTTGATTTTTTCAGTACCCTGCGGGTTATTTAGAAATGTGTTGTTTAATCTCCATGTGTTTGTGTTTCTTACAATGTTTTTTCTTGTAATTGATTTCTAGTTTCATAACATTGTGGCCAGAAAAGATGCTTGATATGATTTCAATTTTCTTGAATTTTCTGAGGTTTGGTTTGGAGCCAAGCTGTGGTCTATCCTAGAATG
>NW_011488990.1:24753-25419 GCF_000754665.1 Bison bison bison
CTGCATTTGAATGGCATGTCCTGAAGATATCAATGAGGTCCATTCATATTATGCATTATTTATGACATGTGTTCTTATTAATTTTCTATTCTAATGATTTGTCCATTGGTGTGAGTGGGGTGTTAAAATCTCCTACTATGATTGTGTTGCTGTCAATTTCTCCTTTTATGTCTGTTAGTGTTTGTCTTATGTATTGAGTTGCTCCTATGTCAGGTGCATATATATTTACAATTGTTATGTCTTTGTCCTGGATTGATCCCTTGATCATTATGTAGTGTACTTTCTTTTCCCTTGTAGTACTCTTATTTTAAGGTCTATTGCGTCTGACATGAGGATTGATATTCCAGCTTTCTTTTGCTTCACATTTGCATGTAATGTATTTTTTCCATCATCTCACTTTCAATCTATATGTGTCTTTAGGTCTGAAGTGGGTTTCTTGTAGACAACATATATATGGGTCTTGTTTTTGTATCAATTCAGCCAGTCTTTGTCTTTTGTCCAGAGCATTTAATCCATTTATATTTAAGTTAATTATTCATATATGTTCCTACTATCATTTTCTTAATTGATTGGGGTTGATTTTGTAGATCTTTTTTCCTATTTTGTATTTCTTGACTATATAAGTCCCTTTAACATTTGTTGTAATGCTGCTTTGGTGGTACTGAA
>NW_011488991.1:0-247 GCF_000754665.1 Bison bison bison
CCTCCCCTAGCGCCTACACAGCAGGCTGCAGGCAGGCACCAGCAGGAAGGTGCCAGCTCCCACACCCCACCCCGGCTGTGGGGAGGACCTGGGAAGCCCAGCTCCCTGTGGGGCAGCTGAGGTGCGAGGCCTGGGGGCCCAGGAACCCGGGGGGCTGGAATCCCGGGATGGCAGGGACCACCGTGCCTTCTCCCCACCGCAGCATCATCCCTTCCCCGCGAGAGTGTGGCCCGGCGGAGCAGGCCTA
>NW_011488991.1:4006-6015 GCF_000754665.1 Bison bison bison
GGGGGGGGGGGAGGCCTGGGAGGTGAGGCTGGGGGTCCGAGGCCCCAGAGGGGTAGGGGATGGCGGAGCCCCGAGCCCGTGCAGGTGACAGCCGCCAGCCCCTCTGCAGACAGACTACGGCTGTGACCTGGAGCAGGGCAGCGTGTGCACCTACCACCCGGGCGCTGTGCACTGCGTGCGCTCGGTGCAAGCCAGGTGAGCCCGAGATGGAGGGCGGGGCGCGGGAGGGGCGGGGCCGGACCCAGGGCCGTCCTGACCGGTCTGTGCCCGCAGCCCCCGGTACTACTCGGGCCAGCAGTGCTGCTACACTGCGGACGGCACGCAGCTCCTGACTGCTGACTCCACCGGGGGCAGCACCCCGGACCGCGGCCACGACTGGGGCTCACCCCCCTACCGCGTGCCACCCCGCGTGCCGGGCCTCTCCCACTGGATCTACGACGTCATCAGCTTCTACCACTGCTGCCTCTGGGCACCTGAGTGCTTCCGCTACATGAACAGACGGCCCTCCAGCGACTGCCGCAGCTACCGGCCCCCGCGCCTGGGTGGGTGCTGGGCTGGGCGGGCGCTGGCCAGGGCAGAGGCAGGACAACCCACCTCACCTTCCGATCCCCCCAGCCTCCGCTTTCGGGGACCCACACTTCGTCACTTTCGACGGCACCAACTTCACATTCAACGGACGTGGCGAGTACGTGCTGTTGGAGGCAGCGCTGACCGACCTGCGGGTGCAGGCGCGGACCCAGACCAGGGTGACGCCAGAGGGTGAGGCTGGGCCCCGGGGGCTCTGGGGGGCACAGGGTCATCCCTGGGGAGGGGGAGTCTGAGCCCGGTGGACCCCATCTTGTACCCATCATCCCAGGCTCTCAGGACCGAGGCACGGGGCTGACTGCGGTGGCCGTCCAGGAGGCCAACTCAGACGTGGTAGAGGTCCGGCTGGGGGATGGGGCGGGGGTCCTGCAGGTGCTGCTGAACCAGGAGGTGCTCAGCTTTGCGGAGCAGCGTTGGATGGACCTGAAGGGTGAGTGGAACGTTGGGGGCCCCATCTGGGGGTCCTGGCAGGAAGGGAAGGGGGCGCAGGGTGGAGTCAGGGTGTGAGGGCCGACAGCCAGTCCCCCCCTCACAGGACCCTGGTGTGGGAGCTCCCTTCAGGGCCTGGGCACTCAGACCCGCCACCCGGGGTGGGGGAGTGTCAAGGTAGGCTGGGCCCTGGGGACTCCCTCCTGGCCCTGAAGCCCACGGTGCTAGCCCACGCATCCCAAGGCTGTGGGGTCAGAGCCCAGCGCCCACAGGGGGGACCCTGACCCCACCTCCACGTGTGCCCAGGTATGTTCCTGTCGGTAGCTGCTGGGAACAGAGTATCAGTCATGCTGACGTCAGAGGCCGGCCTGGAGATCAGCCTCCAAGGGCCATTCCTGAGTGTGGCGGTCCTGCTGCCTGAAAAGTTTCTGACCCACACGCAGGGCCTCCTCGGGACATTCAACAACGACCCAACCGATGACTTCACCCTGCGCAGTGGGGGGGTCCTGCCACCCAGCGCCAGTTCTCGAGAACTGTTCCGGTTCGGGGCTGACTGTAAGAGGCCACAGGCAGGAGCACAGAGGGCACGGCCCTGGGAAGGGCTTGGTGGAGGTGCGGGGAGCCCCCAGACCCTCCCACCCGCCAGCCCTGATGCTGTCTTCCCAGGGGCCGTGCAGAATGCCTCCTCCCTGCTCACCTACGACTCCAAGTTCCTGGTGGAAAACTTCAAGGAACGGCCTAAGCATGACCCCACTTTCCTGCCCCTCTTCCCCGAGGAAAGCTCCGCGAGCCCCAGCCAGGCGAGTGCGGCAGCTGACCTGTGTGGGGACGACAGTTTCTGCAAATTCGACGTGGCGGCTACCGGGAGCCTGAGCGTGGGCAACGCCTCGCGAGTGGCCCACATGCAGCACCGGCTTCGCGTGCAGAGCCTGCAGCCCGGTGAGCGGGGCGGGGCTGGGGGGAAGGCGCGGGCGAGGGGGAGGGCGCCTGGCGCT
>NW_011488991.1:9367-11879 GCF_000754665.1 Bison bison bison
AACTTGTCTGTGAGTAAGCCGTGGCACGTTCTGGGTCTGTGTGCTGCAGCAGTTGGTCCTGTACACCAGGCCCAGAAGCGAAAAAGACCCTACATCTGTCACCAGCGCTGAGGACACATACTGTGCGCAAGGCTTTAAATCGTTCAGACGGACCCTCCAGTGTTCACAGCAGCAGAGTCAGTCACGACAGCCAGAAGGCGGAGGCAGCTTCAGGGTCCGTCAGCAGATAGATGGGTGAACAGGTGCGGCGTGTCTGTGCAGCGCGATACCGCTGGGTCATACACGTGCTTCCGCGTGGATGAACCTTGAGGCTGTTGTGCTGAGTGCAATAGCCAGACACAGGACAACCACTGTCTGAGCGGGACCCTGAGAAGTGGTCAAGACGGTCCGCTTTCTGTCGTGTGTATTTCGCTGCTGCTCTTTAGTTGCTAAGTCACGTCCGACTCTTGGTGACCCCCATGGACTGCAGCCCACCAGGCTCCGCTGTCCATGGGGTTCTCCAGGCAAGAGTACTGAGGTGGGTTGCCATTTCCTCCTCCAGGGGGTCTTCCCCGACCCAGGGATGGAAACCCGTATCTCCTGCATTGGCGGGCAGATTCTTTACCACTGAGCCACCAGGGAAGCCCCACTTGTATTTTACTATAATTAAAAATCTTAAAACCCGAACGGAAGGATTTCCTTACCACTCAGTCCCCAGGCGGTGGACCTTGAGCCACGCTCAGGATCTTGTTTCTTCAGGACACTGCTGTTCTTTGTAAGTTCACTGCTGTTTTCTCTGTTACGCTTGGGGCCTTCTGCGTCCTCTTTGCCCCTCCCAGTCGCGGAGCTGCTCTGTGGGCTCCTATAGAGAAAGGCGTTGTGGCGTCCGATTTTATGATGAGACGTCTGCCGTGTGTGAGGCAGGTCAGGACACACCTGTCTCACGTGGATATCTGATGGACTTGGCACTGTCTTTTGAAACACAGTCCCTTCCGCACTGCACCGCTCTGTCTCCGCTGTCAGAGGTCAGGTTTATTACTGTACTGGAGCCTGATCGCCTTAGTCACCGTAGCTGGCTCCCGACCTCTGGTGATGTGCGTCCTCTGTGAGGCTCTTCCTTAAGACCGACTGCAGTGTGGGAGACTTGGGTTTGACCCCTGGGTTGGGAAGATCCCCTGGAGAAGGGAAAGGCACCCACTCCAGTATTCTGGCCTGGAGAGCTCGATGGACTGAATAGTGCAGGGGGTCACAAAGAGTCGGACACGACTGAGCGACTTTCACTTTCACTCAGGACTGCCTGGGCTAGTCCTAGCTCTTGGTGTTTCCACATGAATTTCAACATCAGCTTACAATTTACACACACACACAAAACCCACAAACAGAGCCCCCCGGAAAAAGTGAGGACTTCTGTTAGAATTGCATCGGATTTACGGGTGGACGTGGGGAGAATTGGTCTCTTCGCCGTCCTGACTCTCTTAGTCCGTGAACATAGTACAAGCTTCCGTTTATTCAAGTCTTCTTCACATCCTGCAGTTATAGTTCGCAGCCTTGGTCAACATAGGGGTCTCTAATACCTGTTTCTTTTACTTTTAGGCTTGGATTTTTCAAAATGCTATCATAAGTGGTTTCAGTCCAAAAAGAAATGTTTTCCGTTTGGGAGGGATCCGTAGAGAGAGCGGTGATCTTTGCGTGTTTCCCTGGCTCCAGCGGCCTTGCACGTGTCACCGGGGTTTCTCTCGCTTCCCTGTTAAGCGCCTGCACACACGGACGGCTTCTGTCCTCCTTGCCAGCTCTTTCTCCTTCTGTTTGTCTTTCCCACCTGACTGCCTGGGCAAGGACTTCTCTTTCCGTGTGGAAAGAAAACAGTGAAAGCCAGCAAACGCCGTGTGTCCTTCTCAAGAGAAGCTGGCCTCGGTCTCAAAAGGAAGGCGGTCAGGTTTCGCCGTGACGTATGGAGTCCAGTAGGGCTTCGTAGCCGCCATTTACCAGATTGAGGAAGTTTCCTTCCGTTCCTAGTTCCTGCGAGCTTTAGTGCTCAGTGGAGTTGGCAAGTGTTGCCAGACGCTTTTCTGCGTTTGTTGAGAGGGTGGATGTTTTTTCCTCCTGTTCTGTTCGTGCATTAACACAGGGAATTGCATCGCTTGAATGTTTGCTTTTGTTTGTTTGGCCACGTTGCCGGGTTTGTGGGATCTTAGTTCCCAGGCCAGGGATTGAACTCAGGCCCTTGGCGGTCCTAACCACTAGACTGCCAGGGAGTTCCCAGAATTGCTTGATTTTGTAATGTTCAACCAATCACATATTCCCAGAATAAACCCAAATCGATAGTGGTGAATTCATGTATCATTTAGGAATGTTTCGTCTCTGTGAGCGAATGAAATCACCCTGTACTTTTCCTTCATGAAACGTCCTCGTCAAGTTTTGTTCTCAGGATTCTGCTGGCCTCATTAAAAGTTGGGCAATATTTTCTCTGTTCTGGGGAAGTTTGTGTAAGACTGTATTTTTTCCTGGTGTCAGTGTTTGGAATTCAGAGACG
>NW_011488991.1:13737-17001 GCF_000754665.1 Bison bison bison
CCAACACAATTTCTAATTAGCCCACTATACTTATAGTTTTCTAACTTTTCTAAGGAACCTGTTTTTAGAGGGTTTAAAGCATCTTGTGCCTCTCAAGATTGGTTGGGAGGCTGTGAGCAATCACATGTGGCCCGACGAGCCTGTCAGGCAGGCTAGAGAACCTTCAGAGGAGTTTGTAGGTTAAAACACTCTTGTCACACCCAAGAGTTTTTATTGACTGGAGCTCTAGGTTAACTCCTTCTCCGAAAGAGGTGGTGGGGGACAGCCCCCCGTAAAGTCAGAGGTGTAGGTGAGAGCACAAAGTAGTAAAGTAGGCAGGCTCTGGTAATGGGGGTAGACGCTCGAGGAGTTCCAGGGGGACTCCTGAGGCTCGATCCCGCCTTTGTGTATGTCGAGCCTCCTTCCTCATGACCTTTGTCACGGGCGGAGTACCTCACTCTGGCCCCCAACATTCGTGGTTGACGGTTTCTGAGGTTTACTTGAGTTTTTGTTTGTTTGCTTCACAAAAGCACTGATGCAATTTAGTGAGCAGGTGAAGGTCTTTATAATCAGTGACGCTGGACCAGCTGCTGAGGCAGTTATTTTATAACTTTTTCTTTCTCACTGGAGGGTAATTGCGTTACGACTTTGTGTCGGCTTCTGTTACACACAGCACGAATCAGCCATGAGACGGTTCTACATGTATCCCCTTCCTCTTGAGGTCCCTCACCCCCACCCCCGCAATTATTTTAGATTTCCCATTTAGGCCTAGGGTTCATCCCAAATTAATTTCTGTATGTGGTAGGAGGGAGGGGGTCAAGACTCCTTTACTGCACCCGCCTCCCAAGTTCCACCACTTGGGAACTTACGCTTACACTTACACTTACACTCCAGGACCCTAGGAGCTTTGGGACGTCAGTATTCTCAACATGGGCTTCCCCTGTGGCTCGGGTAGAGAATCCGCCTGCCAGTTCCAGGAGATGCAGGAGACCTGGGCTCCATCCCTGTGTCGGGAAGATCTCCCGGAGAAGGTGACGGCAACCCACTCCAGTGTTCTTGCCTGGAGAGCCCCACGGACAGAGGAGCCTGGCGGGCTACAGACCACGGGGTCACAGTCGACGCGACTGAGCGCGCACTTTCTCATTGCGAGACGGGGGTCATCGTGGCTCCCTTCCCTTCGGGAGAATTACGTGGATTCGTACGTGGAAAGCAACAGAGCGGCTCCTAACCGTGGCCAGTGTCCAGCAGACGTTGGTGTTGTTTTGAGATATTTGTTCACGTGAAGGGAGTACCCGTGGGTCTCTTTCAGCGTTTGGGTGTTAGGTCCATGGGCTGTTTTTTTCTTAATCCAGAATGAGTCTTGGCTTCCATCAGACGCCTCTCCGTGGAGATGACCCTGGGTTTTCTCCTCTGCTGAGAGGGGAGTCCAGGCCCTCACAGACGTTCCCAGCCGTCCTGCTGTAGGGCCCGCAGGGGACGTGCTGTCCTTTTGAATGTGTTGCTTGGAGTCTCCTTGCGAGTATTGTTTTTTTTGAGGACTTTGTGTTGAGTTTCCCGAACACAGTTGGCAGGAGAAGCCTATGGTCCTAATGGCAGGACACTGGGGAACTTTCCAGAAGGGCGTTCGAGGTAGGCCACTGTTCCTGCAACGTTCTCGGCTTTTCTGTGTGATCGCTGACCCACCTAGATCTTTGCTCCTCCTGGGACCTGTAAGCCTGCCCAATTAAATCTGAATTTCTGATAAACAGAGATGTTTTTACCAAGTGTTAAGTACCGTAATCCTATTTATCCTAGAAAGGTTATTTTGTCAAGTTTCCAAATTTATTTTTATTGAAATGAGTCATCTTGTCTAGTACTTTTAACTTCCTCTATAGCTTACGTTATTTCCCCATTCTCATTTCATGCTTTGCGTATTTACACTTCCTTAATTTTTACTGATTGGCTAGCTAACAGCTGTGTATTTTTTCCAAGATCTGTTCTGACTTCAAATTCTCAATTTCTGCTTCAGTTGTTCCTAAATTCTTCCTCTTGCTTTCCCTACTATTCTGATTGTTCTTTTACTAACGTCTTACACGAGATGCTGTTTTGATTATTTTAATGTAACTAGGACAATGGATTTTCCTCTGAGCCCTGCGTGCATGCGTGCTCAGTCATGTCCGACTCTTGGTGACCCCATGGACCGTGGCCCGCCAGGGTCCTCTGTCCATGGGATTTCCCAGGCAAGAATAATACCTGAGTGGGTTGCCGTTTCCTACTCCAGGGGATCTTCCTAATGAAACCCACTTCTCTTGCACTGGCAGGCAAATTCTTTTCCCTGTCACTATGTTCTGTGGGACTGATCTGTATACATGTGAATGTTATTTTGAAGATACTGCAGTCTTGGCTTTGATTGCCTCTGTTTAACGAGATGTTTACAGAAGCTGTAAGAGCCACTAACTGGGCTGGGAACGTGCCTCGGTTGGCGTGGCTTGTGGCCCACAAGAGACGTGGGCAGGGGTCAGCAAGTCTTGCAGGGTGGGATGAGCAGGGCGTGGGGACTGGGTTTTCTCCAGGGGCCCTGGAGGCCAAGGAGGGCCCCGTGTGGCCTCCTCGCAGGATGAGGTATGCATTTGGAGGGTCACGGTTGTCTTGAGTGGGGAGTGGACTGAGGTGGTGGCACCGGCCAGGAGGCAGAGAGAGGGATAAAGATGGAACCAAGGCCAGGCCACGCAGATGGAGGGGGAGGCCTGGGTGACCGTCTCGGAGCGGGGAAGGGAGGCCACTGGAGAGTGTTCGGCTGCCTTAGAGCTGGCTTCTGGTTTGGCGTGTTGAGTCCGAGGTAGGTGCCTGAGGGTCCAGGTGCTCAGGAGGTGGGAGGCAGGTGGGTGGGTGGGTATGTGAGTCTGATGTTCCAGAAAGCTGGGTGAGAGCCTGGGCAGGGAGGGAATGCCGGGAGCCGGCATATTGCATATTGAGTGCAGCACTTTCCACAGCATCATCTTTCAGGGTCTGGAGTAGCTCAACTGGAATTCTATCACTGCCGGGAGCCAGCGTGAGGAGCTCCGCCCATGACAAAGGTCATGAGGAAGGAGGCTCGGCATACGCAAAGGCGGGATCAAGCCTCAGGAGTCCCCCTGGAAATTCTCGAGCATCTACCCCCAAAACCAGAGTCTGCCTACTTTCTGCTTTGTGCTTTCACCTACACCTCTGACTTTACGGGGGGCTGTCCCCACTACCTCTCTCTGAAAAAGAGTTAGCTTACAGCTCCAGTTAATAATTCCTGGGTGTGACAGTGTTTCAACCTAC
>NW_011488991.1:18952-20596 GCF_000754665.1 Bison bison bison
GGTGAGGCCTGGAGCGGCCAGGGCCGGGGCTCTGGTGGGGAGACTCGACCCCCACAGTTGCCCATCTGCTGGGCTGTCCACCTCTTTGCAGCTCCAGGCCAACCGTCCAGCCCAGGGGCCCAGATCCTGCCAGAGCGCTTGATCCCCAGGTCAGGCTGGCCTGGAGCATGCAGGGCGGGACCCCAAATCGGGAGGGAGCAGCCTTTCAGTAGCCCGAGGGCTCCCCGCCCTTCCGCGGGTCCGCTGCGGCGTGCACACAGGCCCCGTCCTGGGACACGGCCTGGACCACGTTCAGGAAGAAGGGCCTCTTGTTCTGCTCTTGGCCCCGGTCCTGGAGCCCCTTCTGAACCTCCTGGAGGGGAGAGGAGGCCGGCCGGTCACAGAGGGGACGGGGCCCAAGCAGGGAGCTGAGGACCCCAACCTGCACAGGAGTAGGGGCGCAGGTCTGGGTGAGGACAGAGGGGCGCTGGACGCAGCCTCGTCTGCAGGACGCAGAGTCTGCGGCCCCCCACTCCACAGGCCCCAGGGCAGAGGCCTGGCTCCAGAGAGGACGACGGAGTCCGTGGCCCCGTCTGGAAGGACCTGAGACAGAACCTCACTTCTGCCCTAAGTTGAGGACACCAGGGCCTCAGCGTAACCCCAGAGGAGTCCAGGGCTTCAGTGGAGAAGGTAGGTGGCGGTGGGGGACTCGGTTCTGAGGGTCTGGAAAGCAAAGCCTCTAGAAGGCAGAGCCTGGGCCCTTTGGAGCCCCGAGTCCTCCATGCTTAAGAAGAGCCCAACTCAGCATCAGGAGGAATGGCCCTGCTGCCATGCTACTGGTAGCTTGGGATCCGCTCTCTCAACACCCACAAGAAGACGGGGGATCCCGGATGCCAGGGATGTGGCAGGAAGACTCCCCAGGGCCCTGCTGGTGGAGGAGTCACTGGAGGCTTCTGAAGACCCACGAGTCCAAGGACACAGACAGGCCCCAGGCCCCAGTGGTCCTCGAGGGTGAGGTGCTCTGAGCACGGCCCTCATGGCTCAGGTCTGAGACGGTGCGTCAGGACCCAGGTATTGGTGTCTGAGGGGCCAAGTGCCCTGCCTGGCAGACTGGTCCCCACGCTTGCCCGTCTGTGACTCTTAACAGAGACCCTGGAGATGCGTGGAGACCTGGCCCAAGGCATACAGGAGCTGAGGCCCCCGCCCCCAGGCTCTGAAGGCAGGCATGGAGGCATCTGCCTCACCTGGCTGAAGCTGGGCTCGAACTCCACCTGGCCCTTGCTGTCCACGTGAAGGATGGGGGCCTTGATGGCGGCTTGCAGGTCAAAGCCCAGCCACAGCTTGTTCATGATGGCCTGCAAGGAAGAGGATGACGCAGGGAGGAAGGCGGGGGAGTGGGGGTACCAGCCACCCTCCCCAACCCCTCCGGGGACAGCAGGGCCGCCCAGCGAGGGCGCGTTCTAGCCGGGAGTCCCCAGACTCACCTGAGCCACCGCAGAGATAATGAGTTCCCCGCCAGCCCCGCCGATCACAAGCTTCGACCCCCGGGCTGCGCTGACCAAGATGGAGGGGACCATGGACGACGGGGGCCGCTCACCTGGAACTGGGGGCCAGACAGGAGTCAGGGCAGATTCGCTTCCCAGCCAGCCCCCCAGGGCCGCCCGC
>NW_011488991.1:24290-24763 GCF_000754665.1 Bison bison bison
ATGGAGGGGCCCTGGGCCTCCATCAGCGCTCACCTCAGGGACGACTCCGTAAGGGAGGGACGCAGGAACGGGCTGTGCAGGAAGCTGGCGAGGATGGTGGGCACGCGGAAGCCCCCCCGGAGCAGCGCGATGGTGGGCATGAACAGCTGTGCCCAGGGCAGGCGACCGTGGCGGCGGTGGGCCTCAGCATAGCCCCGGAGCTCCCCGGGCACCCCGATCCACTGGGCACCTGCACGGCACAGGGTGTCAAGCCCCTGCCCCCGGGGCGACCTGTGCCCTCGGGCCCAGGGGCTCTCCATCACCCCACTCCTGGCCGCCTAGCCCCCTCCCAGCCATGGCAGCCTGAGTGAGCTTTCTGTAGCTCACGTGGAAGCACATTCCTCTCCACTTGAACCCCCTTGACTCCCATGGACTTCTGCACAAAGTCCATGACCAGGTCCCTGGGGCTCAGGAAAACTGGCCCCAACCCCGCC
>NW_011488991.1:28751-29096 GCF_000754665.1 Bison bison bison
GCAGGTGGGCACGCAGCTGGCGGACAGGGAGGTGCACAGGGAGGCGGGCAGCTGAACGGACAAGGTGAACAGATGGACTCACGGGTGACAGGACAGGTGGACCACCAGACGGGGGCCACAGACAGACAGATGGGTGGACAGCCAGACGGCGGGACGGAGGAGGATCAGACAGACAGACAGACAGAGTTGGATGGGTGGACAGACAGAGGTTTCCAGATGAGCAGCAGGCAGCCAGGTGGACAGTGGGTGTGTGGACAGACGGCTGGCTGCGGGGCTGCTCCGTCCTCAAGCGTCCGCTGCAGAGGCAGAGCTGGCCACCCTCCGGGCCTTCCAGGTTTTGCCTCT
>NW_011488992.1:0-465 GCF_000754665.1 Bison bison bison
TCATTCTTTCTGGAGTTGTTTCTCCACTGATCTCCAGTAGCATATTGGGTACCTACTGACCTGGGGAGTATCTCTTTCAGTATCCTATCATTTTGCCTTTTTATACTGTTCATGGGGTTCTCAAGGCAAGAATACTGGTTTGCCATTCCCTTCTCCAGTGGACCACATTCTGTCAAATCTCTCCACCATGACCTGACCATCTTGGGTTGCCCCACCGGCATGGCTTAGCTTCATTGAGTTAGACAAGGCTGTGGTCCTAGTGTGATTAGATTGACTAGTTTTCTGTGTGTATGGTTTCAGTGTGTCTGTCCTCTGATGTCCTCTTGCAACACCTACCCTCTTACTTGGGTTCCTCTTACCTTGGGCGTGGGGCTGGCAGCCTGCCCCAGACTCCGCCCTGAGATGCCCCAGGCCAGGTCTGGGTGCTACGCTGGTGCCCGCACACAGGAGGCTTTGAGGGTGACT
>NW_011488992.1:3428-4870 GCF_000754665.1 Bison bison bison
GGACACCCCCATTCCGTGAGGCCCCCCAGCGCCAGGCGTGACAGAGCCCAGCCACTGCCCTCAGCTGCCAAGTGGCCACACAGCGGCCCCCGGCAGCAGGTGAGGGCTGGGGGACCCCCGGCCTCCCAGTGCTCCTCCTCAGGTGTCTTCCCTCTGCTGGCCCAGCTGGGATACGAGGACCCACAGGTGGGCAAGGAGCCCCTCCCAGGTGAGCACAGCAGAGTCTGTTCTGCAGTCTCACCCATCATTCCCTTCTAAGCCCTCCTAACCCAGAACCAACCCCGGGCAGCCTGGCAGGGAGCCCCACCCCCACCCTCGGTGCGGCAAGCCCTGCTGACCAGACGCAGCAGGTTCCTCCGCTCCTTGAAGGTGGCACAGCAGCCCAGTGCCCCGGTCACCATAACAACAATGCCCGCCACCACCAGGATGTAGGCTGTGGCCAGATAGGTGCCCGAGGCCAGCAGGCTGATGTAGTCGCTCTTGAGGGCCAGCGTCCAGATGCCCACGGCCATGACGGCCAGACCAGCCAGCTGCGGGCAGTGCACACCGGTCAGCACATCCGGCCCCGGGCGTGGACCCCCGGCAAGGCTCCTCCGAGGTCGGGGAAGGGGGTGCCCACTGCTCACCCAGAAACAGCAGTTGAAGGTGAAGAGCAGGTACTTGAGGCAGACGGTGCCACATGTTGTCGACTTCTCCCCAAACTCGCCCATCCTGGGGCCGGTGGGTGGGGGACGGGCTGCCTAGGAGGACAGCCAAACACCAGCGGGGAGAGGAGCGGGGGACACGTGTCCAGACCAGGTTGGGGCCAAGCCAACCGCCTGCCTGGGTGACGACTCTGGGAGCGTCTGTGGGAACCAGGACCCCTCCCGGGAGGGCTGCACGGCAGCCCCCGCCATCACCGCAGCCAGGGCGGACGTGGTGCCCGCGGCCCAGCTGAAGCCTGGGCGGCCCGGCTTCCCTGACCAGCGCCCAGGGCACTGGGAGAGGCATGGAGGACCCCCAACCACCACCACGGGCTGACTCAGCCCTGCAGGCAGCCAGGTAGGACGGCCCAGCAGGCACCTCGGGTGAGCTCAGACAGGCCCCCCACACCACCCCACCCCAAACATTCCCAGGGCCCCACGTCACAGGGTGGCAGGATCCTACTGGCTGCTGGGGCGGGGGGTGGGGGGGCAGAAGCTGCTCAAAAGTAGACTGATCTGTGCTTCTCTAACTTAGTCCTATGGCCTTGGAGAAGGCCCTTAGGCCTCATAAAGGGCCGGCCTGCCTTCTTCCAGCCAGAGCTGGCAGGCGCCACCCCCAGACCTGGGGGTCCTTCCGTGAATGGGGACAGCCACACTGACCCAGGGGGAATGTCGCTCCAGCCTGTGCCCCTCCCCAGAGCCACCCCACACTCTCCTTTCTGGGTGTCTGCATGAGCGGGGTGGAGACACAGAGGGCAG
>NW_011488992.1:8471-8713 GCF_000754665.1 Bison bison bison
TGGGGTGGGTGGGTAGGGGCTGAAGCCGAAGGGAGGACTCCCCCACCCGGAAGGGTGAGCCCCAGAGGCCCCGTGCCCTTGGCAAGCAGGGCACCCTCTTCCGCGTGGCCTGGCAGGAGGTGTGTACAAGCGGGGTTGTGTCCTTGTGTACCCAGGGCTGTGCCTGTGCTGGGTGCAGCCGTGACTGCTGACTCCAGAAATGCAAATTCTGTGGGAAATCACGCCCGGCTCACAGAAGTGGC
>NW_011488993.1:0-246 GCF_000754665.1 Bison bison bison
AGAGACTGTAGCATGCCAGACTCCTCGGTCCTCCTCTGTCCCCCAGAGTTTGCTCAAATTCATGTCCATTGAGTCGGTCATGCTATCTAACCATCTCATCCTCTGCGCCCCCTTCTCCTTTGGCCTTTGATCTTTCCCAGCATTACCTTTGATCTTTTCCAATGTATTACCTAAGATAAAATTAAGAATGATTGGCTTTGTGGCATTTGAACAATTCTGGAATACTTTTATTTCTTTGCATTTCTA
>NW_011488993.1:346-2014 GCF_000754665.1 Bison bison bison
GGTATGTGTGTGTGTGCATGTGTGCACATGTGTGAGCTGGGTCAAAATAAGATTCTTGGAAACCCTATTCCTGAAAAGCTTTATGGCTACCTCTAAATAGAATTCAAAATAAAAACAATATTAAATGATAGAAAATTCTGATTTTTGTTATGAAGATTATAACTAAGGCTTTCTTTAAAATATAATTTGAAATTTTTCCAGCAAATATCTTCTCAGGGCCTTTCTTTCCTGATGTCCTAAGCACATAGCACTGTGTGAATGTGGGTACCTGCATCAAGATTGCTCAGCTTTAATAAGATTAACTGCATATTGACAAATCTCTGCCTCAATTCTAAGCAGAGCTTCAGAGCTTCCAAGCTACTTAATTTTATAAGTGTTTGTTTTTAATCTAATTTATCCTCTTAGTCTCAGTGGGAAGGAGAAAATTTCAGTGAAATATATGCTCAGTTTCTTGTTTGGTCTCTAATGAAATTTGTACTGGAAAAGGCTTACTGTTTTGGAAAATTTTAGCATTAAAAACAAATACTTGACTCCAGTTATTTTTTAAACTGGAATAAAATATCTCTAGTGAAAAAGTCCAAATCATAGCATTGAAGAACTTTCCAGTAATAATCCCAAAAGACAAATTAAAGTGCTTTGTTTCTTAGGTAATTATTGTTTTTGGATAATCTCATAGAACCTAGGATGGGGAGAATATTATGAGTTTCTCCATTAAATTTGTTCTCACTGCACATTAAAGCCTAGTGTTTTATAGGCTTGCAGTTGTCTTTCTGGGGAAGTTTGTACAGTTTCCAGCTGATGTGGTGGTGAGCAGAAGCTAATGAACTAAACTCAATGCTCACCAACATGACTGCATTTGTTTGATTTACTCTTCTGTTCAGTTGTTTTCTCTGCCTTGCATTTTCGGCTTCCAGGGCCAAAAAGAGTCAATTTTGAACACTGCCTGTGGTAGATCTTTAGCTTAAGGTTATTAGAAAATACAGCTTCAACCTGGAGCTAGCTACTGGAGCAAAGGACAGGAAAGAGGATGAAGTCGACAGCCATAGATCAAAGCCCAAGTCCAGAAAAGAAACTATAATCCTGAACATTTGGGGGAATCACAGCAAGTTAAGACTGAAAGTGGCAGCACAGACTAGGGAGCAGTCTTGGATTAGGGCAGAGAAGCAAATGCTCTAAGGGCAGAAGCAAAGTAGGACCAGCCAGAGGTACCATGTAGAATTGAAGAGGGCAAAGCAGGAAGACAAAGAGACTTTAATAGCACAATATTAGAAATTGCATAGACCAATATTAGAAAAATGAGCCTTTAAGAATAATAACAGTATTAGAATAATATCAACAGTAGTTGCAACCAATAATAATGCCAAAATAAAAATAATACCAAAGTTATGTGTAATAAAAATATTATAAGAATAATGACAGTACTATAAGAGTAATATCAATATTAGAGATGAGCTTTTAAGAATGCATGGTGTGATATAGCAAACTAACTCTGTCCCAAAAGCCAGAGGAAAAATGGCAGCAGGGGTGAGAGAGAGGGAGGGAAGTAGGCAGGAAAAAGAGACAGAGTGATGCATTTGTTGTAGTTGTTCAGCCTCTAAGTCATGTCCAACTCGTTGCAACCCCATAGACTGCAGAATGCCAGGCTTCCCTGTCTTCCACTGTCTCCCA
>NW_011488993.1:4397-5283 GCF_000754665.1 Bison bison bison
CAATGAACACCCAGGACTGATCTCCTTTAGGATGGACTGGTTGGATCTCCTTGCAGTCCAAGGGACTCTCAAGAGTCTTCTCCATCTCATAGTAGAAATCACTGAAAATGCCTAGAAGGTAGAGATGCTGTGGGCTGAGCTTAGTGCTATATGTGCTTGATGGATAGGTAGCAAAGGTAACATTGTCTTTGGAAAATTAAATGTATTTCACTTTGTAGAAAGGAGGGCTTCAAGAAGTATTGCAAACTATTGAAAGTCTTTATCAGAGCCTACATTGAATAATAATGATTCCTTATATTTAGTACAAATGAGGTGCAGCAGGGAGCTCTGGAAAAATAAAGTTGTCATGGTAACTGATAACACTTTTTCCCTACTGGAACTCAAGATAGTCTAAGAGGCTACACAAGGCCATGTTTCCTTAGAGACTTTTCCCAAGTAAAGAAAATAATAAACGGGGATATAAAGGGGGGATTTGGCATTTGGATGAACTCTGTTCTACCCACAAAGATAAACACACTTCTAAGGAAGTGCTGTTTTTGCTTGATGAGCTGAACCAGGTAGGTGAAAGTGGTACCTCTCATTTATATATATACTTGACCCATCAGAGATGGACAGATTATTGTTTAACAATCAAAGTCTGAGAAAGTACTGCTCTGAAAAAAATTCAGGTTAAGTTTAAGATAAAAATTGTTTGTTGATGATATTTAACATTTAGCATGAGGAAGGATTTTTATTTTTTGACTTGGCTGTGGACTGAAAACAGAAAAGCAATATTTAAATGCTCTTTGAAAGGCATTTGAACTTTCTGAACCAGAGTTTTCTTACCTGTGAAATTAGTAGTTTGAACAAAACCTCTAGTTTTCACACATTTCCCTTGCTAAAAGCC
>NW_011488993.1:5383-6901 GCF_000754665.1 Bison bison bison
ACGGGAACTGTTCTCCATCTGCTACCAGCTTTCCAAATGACTCTGAAGGAGGCAGGAGGCACCAGCTATATCAGAGTAATCAACTGTAGGATTGAAGGCTTGATGTTTGACATAAGAGAATTCTGCCTTGTAGTTTCTGGAAAGGAATAGCCAGATTTTAGAGATCTTGCTTTACAGATCTTTCCCTGTGATGTGAAAGCAAATTTTGTGAAAATCTATACATATTTCTACTCTACAATCTGATACAGTTCTTGTGAAGTAAAATTAAATGTTGCTTATGAAAGCCTTTTGGAAAGCTATAGAGCTATGTCAAATATAAATTGGTGTCTAGAATATAATGTGTTGGCTTAAAATAAGAGCTTAAGTCTAGCTTTGGGCAACACTAAGAATGTATTGACCAAATTTAAGATTCTCCTGCAATTGTGTGTAATTAAATTACATTTGAAGACATTTAAAGACATTATTTACATATATGTTCTACTTTATTATCCAAGCCTGGACATTTTTGAGAATGAAAGAGAAAATTATATATAGAAATTAAATATAAGTAGCAGGCATTGATTGATCTACAGCATATATAAACAGGGATGTGCTTGTTAAGTCACTTCAGTCATGTCTGACCCTTTTGTGACCCCATGGACCACAGCCTGCCAAGATCCACCGTCCATGAGATTCTCCAGGCAAGAATACTGGAGTGGGTTGCCCGTGTCCTCCTCCAGGGGATCTTCCTGACCCAGGGATCAAACCCACATCTCCTTCATCTCCTGCACTGGCAGGCAGGTTCTTTACCACTAGTGCCACCTGGGAAGCCCATAAAGAGAAACAGTCTTAGGAAAGTCAGACATATGGTTACCCTAATGATAGTATATGTAATGATGGCAGATGGACTGGTCCTAGTCTTATAACAACAATGTTATATAAACTTGAGTAATTTCTTCTAAATAATCAACTCTGGTCTTCAGTTTTAAAAGACTTTTGGAACTTTGAGACCAAACAGTTAATCCTTCAGTTATTTGAAAACGTTTTCTAGATGCTCATGGAATTCTCATTACTTAAGAGCTATACAGTGAGGCATTTACCATAGATCAATTGGTATTCCACTGGATCTTAATTAGCTAAAACTAACTCATCATCCTGTTATATCATGAATATATCATCTGACTTCAAGATACTGGTACTCCATTTTGGGTCTTCATGACTTAGTACGATCTCCTTAAATTTATAGAAGATTTAATTGGTACTAATTCATGTGTCCCTTCTAGAAAGTTTTCTTAATCTTGCTGCTTGTTAATGTTGTGCTTAGAAGGAAATTTCAAGAGTAGATGTGTATTTACTTCATTGTTTCCATTGTCATCATTTTCTAGTATGGGTCATTGCTCTGAAAAATTATGTTTGACTCTTGTTTTAAAATACCGTATCAAAACATACTATGCTATGCTATGCTAAGTCACTTCAGTCGTGTCCGACTCTGTGTGACCCCATAGACGGCAGCCACCAGGCTCCCCCGTCCCTGGGATT
>NW_011488993.1:9756-10162 GCF_000754665.1 Bison bison bison
CTTTTATTTCCATTACTCTGGGAGGTGGGTCATATAGGATCCTGCTGTGATTTATGTCAGAGAGTGTTTTGCCTATGTTTTCCTCTAGGAGTTTCATAGTTTCTGGTCTTAAGTTTAGACCTTTAATCCATTTTGAGTTTATTTTTGTGTATGGTGTTAGAAAGTGTTCTAGTTTCATTCTTTTACAAGTGGTTGACCAGTTTTCCCAGCGCCACTTGTTAAAGAGATTGTCTTTTCCCATTGTATATTCTTGCCTCCTTTGTCAAAGATAAGGTGTCCATAGGTACATGGATTTATCTCTGGGCTTTCTATTTTGTTCCATTGATCTATATTTCTGTCTTTGTGCCAGTACCATACTGTCTTGATGACTGTAGCTTTGTAGTAGAGCCTGAAGTCAGGCAGGTTG
>NW_011488993.1:10944-11288 GCF_000754665.1 Bison bison bison
TTTTACTATATTCATTGATTAGCTCTAGTAATTTTCTGGTGGAGTCTTTAGGGTTTTCTGTGTAGAGGATCATGTCATCTGCAAAACAGTGAGAATTTTACTTCTTCTTTTCCAATTTGGATTCCTTTTATTTCTTTTTCTGCTCTGATTGCTGTGGCCAAAACTTCCAAAATTATATTGAATAGTAGTGATGAGTGCACACCCTTGTCTTGTTCCTGACTTTAGGGGAAATGCTTTCAATTTTTCACCATTGAGGATAATGTTTTCTGTGGGTTTGTAATATATAGCTTTTATTGTGTTGAGGTATGTTCCTTCTATTCCTGCTTTCTGGAGAGTTTTTATCA
>NW_011488994.1:0-603 GCF_000754665.1 Bison bison bison
TTCTTGCCACGTCTTCTTAGTATCTTCTGCTTCTGTTAGGTCCATACCATTTCTGTCCTTTATCGAGCTCATCTTTGCATGAAATGTTCCTTTGGTATCTCTCATTTTTTTGAAGAGATCCCTAGTCTTTCCCATTCTGTTGTTTTCCTCTATTTCTTTGCACTGATCACTGAAGAGGGCTTTCTTATCTCTTCTTGCTATTCTTTGGAACTCTGCTTTCAGATGTTTATATCTTTCCTTTTCTCCTTTGCTTTTTGCTTCTCTTCTTTTCATAGCTATTTGTAAGGCCTCCTCAGACAGCTATTTTGCTTTTTTGCATTTCTTTTCTATGGGGATGGTCTTGATCCCTGTCTCCTGTACAATGTCACGAACCTCATTCCATAGTTCATCAGGCACTCTATCTATCAGATCTAGGCCCTTAAATCTATTTCTCACTTCCACTGTATAATCATAAGAGATTTGATTTAGGTCATACCTGAATGGTCTAGTGGTTTTTCCTACTTTCTTCAATTTAAGTCTGAATTTGGCAATAAGGAGTTCATGGTCTGAGCCACAGTCAGTTCCTGGTCTTGTTTTTGCTGACTGTATACAGCTTCTCCATCT
>NW_011488994.1:1017-1852 GCF_000754665.1 Bison bison bison
TGGCAATAAGGAGTTCATGGTCTGAGCCACAGTCAGTTCCTGGTCTTGTTTTTGCTGACTGTATACAGCTTCTCCATCTTTGGCTGCAAAGAATATAATCAATCTGATTTCAGTGTTGACCGTCTGGTGATGTCCATGTATAGCATCTTCTCTTGTGTTGTTGGAAGAGGGTGTTTGTTATGACCAGTGCATTTTCTTGGCAAAACTCTATCAGTCTTTGCCCTGCTTCATTCCGTATTCCAAGGCCAAATTTGCCTGTTACTCCAGGTGTTTCTTGACTTCCTACTTTTGCATTCCAGTCCCCTATAATGAAAAGGACATCTTTTTTGGGTGTTAGTTCTAAAAGGTCTTGTAGGTCTTCATAGAACCGTTCAACTTCAGTTTCTTCAGCATTACTAGTTGGGACGGGTGTTGCAAGAGGGCATCAGAGGGCAAACACACTAAAACCATACTCACAGAAAACTAGTCAATCTAATCGCACTAGGACCACAGCCTTGTCTAACTCAATGAATCTAAGCCATGCCCGTGGGGCAATCCAAGACGGGCGGGTCATGGTGGAGAGATTTGACAGAATGTGGTCCTCTGGAGAAGGGAATGGCAAACCACTTCAGTATTCTTGCCTTGAGAACCCCATGAACAGTATGAAAAGGCAAAATGATAGGATACTGAAAGAGGAACTCCCCAGGTCAGTAGGTGCCCCATAGGCTACTGGAGATCAGTGGAGAAATAACTCCAGAAAGAATGAAGGGATGGAGCCAAAGCTAAAACAATACCCAGCTGTGGATGTGACTGGTGATAGAAGCAAGGTCCGATGCTGTAAAGAGCAATATTGCAT
>NW_011488994.1:2664-3499 GCF_000754665.1 Bison bison bison
ATCCAGCTGCTTTAAAGAGTTAAATTTATGATCATAAGACACATGAAGGGCATAGACAATGAGCATATTAAGAAGAGGATCAGGACGATTTGAAACCAAAGGAGGAATGTTAGTGTAATTAAAAGTTGTTGCTGCTGCTACTAAGTCACTTCAGTCGTGTCCGACTCTGTGCGACCCCATATTTCTTGTTTAATAAAGAAAGCTGTATTCCTTAAGACTTACACTTAGACATATTATAATTTGAGGTTGTATTTTGCCTATCTCATTACACGGAAGAAATTTTAATCTCATTACTTTGTTTTCCTCACCCAGCTCTTCTTACCAGCCCTCCTACAAAGCATTAAGAAGAAAATATTTAAGCCAAATTTGTCCAGGAGGTTTCACTGAGCATGTAGAGTATCCTGCTCACAGACTTGCTGTGTGGTGGTTATTCCCTGGCACTTCCCTGCAGGTTTCTCTGAACCTTAACATCTAGAATCCATGACCTGAAGTGCTGAGAGCTCTCCCCCTTTACCTGTAGGCAAACCGTTTGATTTCTGCTCCCCTTGTCTTCCCATAAAAGGGAGTTTGGGAGGATGATTTCCCAGGAAGTTTCTAATGGTTTTAACATCAAAAGCTAGTTGTGATGCCTTATCTCCTTTCTTCCAGCTGTTTTGAGCTCTGTTCTTGGTTTGCAGAGGCTTATAAAAATGCATTTGTTATTTTTCAGCTTCACAGGTGAGGGCAGACCAATCGAGTTCCATTTGAGGCTGGACTAGTCACCCACGTGGTTGGCCTCTGGTTCTCATCAGCTGTCTTGTTCTGTGTAGAGTGAAGACAGTGTGTGGAGTGAAAG
>NW_011488994.1:4444-8007 GCF_000754665.1 Bison bison bison
AGGTTAACAGCCCTTGAAAACCAACCAATCTCAGATCCCCTGGAAACTAGAGAGGCCTGTAGCTGTCACGAACAAGTCAGACCACATAGATCTCATAGGAGACTCAGTCTGGAGCACTGGGGATCTGAGCAGATGATTTAGTCTCTTTCTATATAACTGTTTGTTCTTTGGGAGAAAAGACTGGGGTGGAGGAGCAAATTCATTTCTAAAAATCTATGCTAAAGAAAGTTAAACAGCTTTCTTTAGCCTTTATTATCCTGATTTGATTGCAAATCTCTAAGAGGGGGAAATAAAAGGGAGCTTTTCCCAAATGTTTTTCAACTGGGATTCTGTCTTCACTGGGAATCACTCACATTTTCAACATGCACAAATGCCCCCCTGTGCCCCCGCCCCAACCCAGTTTGGAGAATGCCAGCTGGAGAGGTCAGGGAATCTCCCGCTGTCCAGAGTTGCCAGCTCTGCTGAGACTCAGCTCCCAGGTCAGTGGGAGTCAGCTCCCAGACAGTCCAAAGTGGTAGCCTTCACAATTGAACCCCCACATGCTTGGTGGTATGTGAATGCTGGCTAAGGTTACATCAATACGTGGATTAAAAAAAAAAAAAAAAATTGAAGATCCACAGCCTGCCTATGCACGCTTTCCAAAGGTTGCTCTGCCGAGAGCTGAGCAGCAGTGAGCAGTCCCTGGTGGGTGGAGGGTCTTGCTTTCTACAAAGACCTCTCAATAAAGGTGAGACCTGCCCTCTCTCCCTCTGTTTACTATGATGAGTTTCTCCAGGGCCCACAAATCTTTTGAGTGCCAGACAAAATAGTGTTTTTTGAGAAAGTGAAAGTCTGTTGATTTAGTATTAAATCTTTTTCCAACTCAGATGATTTCTAATACTTTTCTTTCATGAAATTTGAGGGAACACCGAGTTGAGCTCTGTCAAAAGTTAGATCATTAAAAATCATTTTGATGATAGATCACCCTATAAGAGGAGCTCAGTAACGGACATTACTATGATAAAGTTCCTTTCATTTTCATGAAAAATGTTTCATCGTGTGTACAACAACTGTAACAACAATAATTGTAAATTGAGATTAATGTTGGTGAGGATTGCCATCTGTTTTAGGAAATAGATGCATCTTCATTTAGTAAGTCTGATGAAAACTGTTTTTTCCAATAAAATTTTACCTTTTATAGTTAATATTAATAAAATCCTGTGTGATAAATCACATATTAATAGTATCTATAGTGATAATTCAGTTTAGAATTATTTCTTTAATACCTAGAGCTATTTGGCTACAGGATTTAAACCTTACCTTCAAATTAAAATGTACAAAATTGAATTCAAGTTATATACATATTTTTGCTGCAGATAATTATGGATGATCAATGAAAGGATTTTATGCATAAAATGTATCACATTAACATAAAATATGTGAAGAAAGTAGAGTGGAAATACAAATTTAAAGAGTAAATGAAATAATTTTTGCCTACTAAAGATGAGCTTGTAGGTGTATATTAAAATGAATTATGGTAGATATCAAATTGCTGTGGTATTAGATTGTCCTGGAAAGAGTGAAGAAGTCATATTAGAATTTTATTTTTAAAATTTCCTATTTCTGACTCACCAGAGATTTTATCCTTTGCAATGATTTAAGTTGATGAAGAAATGGTTTAGCTGTTAACTTAAACAAATGTGAACAGACATACAGTGGTTTTTTATTTTTTTGTCAAATGATAGTGTTTCTATGCATTTTGAAAGATGCACAAATGAATAATTTGAAAAAACATACAGTTTAAAGAATTACTTTAAGGGGTAACCAAGCAGGAAATGGAAGGTTTTTATATCCAACAGCACATAAGGAGAATGAAAATACAGGGGTCCAGAAATGGCTCCATTTGGTCTGGTTCACGCTCTTTCCACACTTCCTCCCACTGCCCTCCTTCTAGTCAAGGATCCAGGTCTAATAGGTCCTCAGCTCCAACTTATATTCCACGTTACCACTACTCTCCTCCTCTGACATGTGGCGCTCATTTCTTTCATACTTAATGACAATCATGTTGACTTGGCCCTGGGACCACCTCATGGAACTATCCGGGGAGTCATCGTCCCCTGGCCCACGCTCCCTGTCTCACTCTTGCCTCAAATCCCAGAAACTCTCAGACAATAGAAAGCCCAAGTTTAGGCCTAGGCCCTAAGCCCTTGTCCATCTATCATCATCTGAATGACTGCTATTAATTTGTGCATTTGCAGTTTTCAAAATGTCTCCCTCTTTATACTTCCTCTTTTCCTCCTTACCACAACCTGCTGTGATAGATGAAGGTAGAAGATGGATGGATGGATGGATAGGTAGGTAGGTAGGTAGAAAGAAGAAACTGGGGCTCAGAGGATTTACATGGTTTGCCTGTGATGACACACCAAGAAATGGTGGGGTTAGTATTTGGAAGCAGGTCACCTGTCTTCAGACTCTTCACCTTATGCATGACATCATGGGCAAGTCCAAGGTCAAAGAAAACCGATTGGAATCTTTTGAGTCTGGGGTGGCCCACTCAAAAACCTTATTGATCATATAACCCTGAAGAGTGTGGTGGGTGTTAGCACGTGGGCCTTGTCTGATGGCTCCTGTCTGGGGCCTTCACATTTCATCCAGGTTTTCTGTCAGACATTTGGAAAGGACTTACAGCGAGGCTAAATGAACAGATAAGTGTACTTCCACATACCATTGGACAAGATTACTTAACTCAGAACAGGACATGATGGTGTGGAGCTTAGAGAGCTGAGTATAAACAAACATTCACATAAAAATGGGCAAGTTTTGCCATGAGTGGTGTTTCAGTCTGGATAGTTGTACCAGAAGTAAAACTTGGTTGGATGTCAAAACACCAGTCATCTAACTTTAGTTTTATTTTTAATTAAAGACACTGACTTTTAGAAACCAAGAGAAATACTAAACCTGTTTCAACTTACCTCAAAGTGCCCAAATTTATAGTTTTTTTCTGGCTAAGTTGACTTCATCTATGCTTTTGTGTCTTTTTTTGGAAAACTTTTGAGGATACCTTTTTTTTTTTTTTTAAGTGCATTCAGACATACAGTTAAAAAAATAATTACTCCGACTTTGGAGCTTTATATTTTATTCTTCAATGTGAGGTATTTCATTTGAGACAACCCTTGTAAAGTTAGTTGGAATTTAGGTTCACAAAAATTCAGACACAACTTAGGGTCTAAACAACAATTGAACAACAGAGTGATTGATTCCTTAGGACTTAAAGGAGTTGATCTGTAAGTCAGATACACAGTGAATAATTTTAGTTCACTTAGCACACACAGGACATAATTTACTAAAGAAAGGACTGTGTCATTATAAACAGCCAAAGGTTGCTCTCCAAGACTACCTGGAATTTCAAGTGAGCACATGACCAGGAGTTCAGCAACCTGGACTTATTCTACCTGTCCTCGTGGATTGGCTCCAGCTGTTTCCTTCTGCTGCTGCTGCTGCTAAGTCGCTTCAGTTGTGTCCGACTCTGTGAGACCCCGTAGATGGCAGCCCACCAGGCTCCCCCATCCCTGCGATTCTCCAGG
>NW_011488994.1:9040-16786 GCF_000754665.1 Bison bison bison
GATGGATAGAACACTACTGTGCCCAGACTGACAGCTTTGGGAAGAGTGGGATATTCCAGTCTGGAGTAGTCTGGAATATTCTCCATACACCCCAGTGCTGAGCACTGAGCCTGGCTCAAAGCTGACAGCCAGCCAGCGTGTGTTCATCCAGACTGAAGCATGTACATGTTTGCATTTGAGCTGCTCTCTTAGCTTATCAAAAGGAGTATCCTAGAGTTTTTCATTTCTGATTCCTCCAGGGATTCCTATCAGGCTCCCCTGGATTATTGGGAGGAAACTGGACCCTGAAAGTAGCCCAGGTGAGTGGGAACTCAGAAGGCATGAGTTCTTGCCTTGAAGTTCAGAACCTTGAAGCCACGCAAGATGTGGCCAAGATGAGCTGCCACTGCTGCTGGGGTGGTGTGTAGAAGAGGCCCCCTGGCCAGCTCATCAATCCCCCTGCCCAGGATCCTTATTATCCAGAGCAAGGTGTTGGCCCCCAGGTATTCCGAGCTGCAGGTACTTCATCCATATTATTGTTTCTAACCTGTTGATGCAGGCTGCGTGTAAGTACAAGGAAAGGAGCAACTTGGGTTCACATGAAATCCACCTGAGCACCTCAGCCTGCTGCTTGCTGCCTGCCTTCCAAGAAGACATGTGGCAACTCTGTTGCTGAACCTCGGCAAGTCCTCTACATGTGTTTGTGATAGGAGCTTCCTCTTCCAGAACACAGATACTGTTGGCTGTTTGTTTTCCTGAGACAATCAACTTTTGTTCTTTCCCAGCAGAGCGCCTACACAACCCTAGGCTTCTGTTTCTCTGGGTTGTGGAAACACTACTCTCCTTTTCAGCTCTCCTTGGAAAACTGTTAGGGACCTCCTAGAGAAGAAAGCTATTGCTTGGGGTTCTAAGTGGATTCAGGGGAGGAGTAGGGTGGTGTGGACACAGATGATACATGCACCAGTTTCATTAAGTGAGACAATGCAGATTGTCCACAATATCAAACGATATGCCTCTAGAAATCCTAGCTGGCCAGGGGGTGGTTCACAGCTTAAGAAATGGCTTCATAACTTATTCAGAGTGTGGCAAGTCCTTCAGAATTCTTAGCCCAGTTTTTTCAAGCTACTCAATGACATGGGAAAGGAAGGGGAATGTTCTAATGTGAAAGAAATGGAAAAGAGACCTAAGTCACATAATAATAACCTTGCATATTGTCTCAAAGAAGCCTACAGTAAAAAAGAGTGTTTTAGGTATTTGAGGGACTTTTTGATATATGAGAACAAAGAGGAATTTGTCTGTATCTGCTAGGGTTATCCGAGTTTTTGGTATATAATTGTTCATCGAAGTGTCTAACAATCCTTTGTTATTGTATCCTATCATTTGTAATGTCTTCTCCTTCATTTAAAATTTTATTTCAGCCCTTTCTTTTTCTTGATGAGTCTAGCTAAAGATTTGTTTATATTAAAAAAAACAGAGCTTATTAGTTTCATTGATTTTATGTTATTTTTTTAGTTTCTATTTAATTTATTTCCTTTCTGTTCTTTTCCTTACATTAATTTTGGGCTTGATATGGTCCGCTTTTTCTGGTTCCTTATTAGGTTGCTTATCTGAGAACGTTCTTTTTCCTTAATGTACACATTTATTGTTATAAACTTTCCTCTGAGAACGTCTTTTGTTCCATCTGTTAAGTTTTGGTGGTATTCGTTTTCTTTCTTTCTTTCTCTCTCTCTCTCTCTTTTTTGGGGGGAGGGGTGCCTAATATCTATGGCACCCCACTCCAGTACTCTTGCCTGGAAAATCCCATGGATGGAGGACCCTGGAAGGCTGCAGTCCATGGGGTCACTGAGGGTCGGACATGACTGCGCGACTTCGCTTTCACTTTTCACTTTCATGCACTGGAGAAGGAAATGGCAACCCACTCCAATGTTCTTGCCTGGAGAATCCCAGGGACGGGGGAGCCTGGTCGCTGCCATCTATGGGGTCGCACAGAGTCAGACACGACTGAAGCAACTTAGTAGTAGTAGTAGTAATATCTATTGTTTGGCTGCTGTGCTATAAAACCCATCATAGTGTCATGCTAAAAGGTGCAAGTTACTTTATCCGACTTTCAGGAATCTAGTAGAAAATTAATGTAAGACATGCTGGAGCAAAACAGGAGCAAAAAGCACTGAAGCTTGCAGAGGCCACTTCCACCTAGTAAAGTCCCCACATGTAAGATTGTCACCCAGAAATAGAGAGAGCCATGGTGCGCTCTACTTAGGTATCCTGAAATAATCCCAGAGCTGCATGTTACAGAGATTTCCTTCAGTCTCTTCTGTTTGTAATTCAAATGTACAGAATGAAACTAGTTCCTCAGGCAGTATCAAAGCAGCTTTCCTCATGTCACAAAAATTTCCAGAAGTTAGAGACTTAAAAGTGGATAACATGCAGCTCTGGGATTATTTCAGGATGCCCAAGTAGAAGGACCATGGGTCTCTCTATTTCTGGGTGGCAATCTTACATGTGGGGACTTTACTAGGTAGAAGTGGCCTCTGCAAGCTTCAGTGCTTTTTGCTCTTGTTTTGCTCAGCAAGAATACTGGAGTGGATTGCCATTTCCTTCTCCAGGGGATCTTCCTAACCCAGGGATTGAACCTGGGTCTCCCGCATTGTAGTCAGATGCTTTACCATCTGAGCCACCACGGAAGTCCCCTTGTACAGCAGGGCGTCCTGGTCAAAAATGTGGTCAGCATTCCACTGCAGAATCATGGTATCTCCCTAAGAGGAATATTAACCTTGGTTTCCATCACTAATTGAGAAGATAGGATAGAATGTTTAAATGTTGGCTCCAGCATTTACTAGCAGTACGACCCTGAGAACTTAAGCAAGTTAATATAACCTCTCTAAACTATTGCTTTAGTTGATTATCAATAAATGAGGCTGATAATATTTACCTTGTAGTGCTGCAATAGTTAAATGATAAAGTCCATGTTAGAGGGTTCATATACACTGTGGGCTTCCCTTGTGGCTTACCTGGTAAATAATTGGCCTGCAATGTGGGAGACCTGGGTTCAATCCCTGGGTTGGGAAGATCCCCTGGAGAAGGGAAAGGCTACTCACTTCAGTATTCTGGCTTACTTTAAACTTGTACCCTGGGCATCCCCTCACACGCTGATTCTGGACTTGGCCATGTGATGAGCCTTGACCAGTGGAGCATTAGGAAGAGTAATGCAAGTGAAAGCCTGGTCAGTCCTTCCACATTGGGCTCTGTTTTCTTGGAATCCATCTGCCATGCTTTGAAGAAGCATAAGCAGCCATGAGGAGAAGCCCACTTGGAGGAGAATGGAGGCCTTAAGCCAACTCCCAACTGGGCTCCCAGCCTGCAGCCAGTACTGATTTCCATCCATCTCTGAGTTCATTTTAGATCTTCTAGACATCCAACTCAAAGCCAGCAACATTCTTGAAGCCTAGTAACCTTGTGGTCAACCCCCAGAGTTGTAAGAAGGACTAAGAAATTGTGAGAAGCCATTAAATTTGGGGTGATGTGTTATGCAGCAGTCGATAGCTAAAACAGAGCCATGTGGAGTCCTGCCACCACAGGTGGCATTGATTTTGTACCTGGTGGTAGAGTGGAGAAGTTTGGAGGAATGATGAAGAGACTGTTTGGTGCAGGCTGAAACACAGTGAAGACTATCCTACTGGAAGCTGCAGGAAAGAGAACTTGAGTTCTATAGCCACAGAACAGTTACCGGAACTATGCTGGTGGAAATATGGGAACTAGAAGAGGCGCCTCATGAACTTGGGGTCTGACTAAGGATTTTCCTGACAGGATGTTGAAAGTGTCATCTGCCTCCTTTTAGACACCTGTGGTAAAGTCCAGGAGGAGCTACTTGAGCTAAAGAAGGAAATGTTTAGATTTTAAGCACATTTAGAAGAACTGAAAAGGCACTAGACCTTGTGGGTTTGATTAAAAAAATTGCTTTCATCTCTCCAAGGAAAATTTCTCAAAGTGAAAAATGGTCTTGGTTTGAAGATGAAATCCAGAGTGCTGTTAGTAAAACATGACCTCAGGGTCAACGTCTCTGTGAAAACATGAGCAAGATTTAAAGAGTATCTCAGTGATCCTCTCAGCTAAACAAGAAAACTTCTAAGAATCTTAAAGGTACCATGTAAAGCAGAACTGCCAGACCATCCAGAGGAATTGGGAGAAATTTACATGGTTATTAAGTCTTTAAATATATGGGTGGTTTCTTACGCAGCAATAGATCAGCCAAACAGATCACTAATGGTTTTTAGATGCACTTGAATAATGGTAGGATAAAATATTTTTGACTTCAAGTTTGACTTTGGCCATATGGTCAGAAAAGGGCCACTTTCGCAAAAATATTCAAAATTTTAATTTTTACCCACATGCTCTGTATTTTTGTCAACATCTTTATTTTCTCTTCTTAAATTGTTAACTGGTCAAGTTGTATATAAGGCCTTCCCTTGTAAGCTCAGTTGGTAAAGAATCTGCCTACAATGCAGGAGATCCAGGTTGGATCCCTGTGTTAGGAAGATATCCTGGAGAAGGAAATGGCAACCCACTCCAGTATTCTTGCTTGGAGAATCTCATGGACAGAGAAACCTGGCAGACTACAGTCCATGGGGTTGCAAGAGTCGGACATGACTTAGTGATTAAACCACCACCTTCACAAGCTGTGTATATTCTCATTTATTATTAACTTGGCATATTTCAAGCAGTTCTATGGTACCGCTTTCCTCAACTTCATGAAATCCTGCACCTTTTGCAATATTTACAATTTGTTTTCACTTTTACTGTCCTTGAATTTATTATCTGCTAGAATGTTGGTAGGATGGATACTAATGTCTTGAAAGAATGGGTCTTCAGTTAGATATTAATTTTATAAGTAGTCAGTTTATTAATGAATAATTTTCTTTAAGAAGTTTTGCTTCTTTTAAACAACCCAGACATTGGATTCTCATATAATGAGAGGCACTCCAGTACCACTCAATTTATAACTGAGCAGGCCCTAGGACCAGACAGGGCTTAACGTTCTGGTAGAAGCTGAGTTGAAGTATGTGATTCAGGCTCACTGTCTAAGAGGAGCTTATGTTTTTAACCCTGAATCTAAATATTGGTGCAACCCACTCAGATGTAACTTTGGGGTGCAAAAGAACTAGAGAGAAGTCTGGCCTACTTAGCATGCCATTGTAAAGTGTGGAAGAGGTGGAGAAAAGAAATGAATGCTCTGTGAAGAGAACTTCTGCACAGTGTACAGAAGGACGCTGACAAGAAAGCTCTCCCTATCCATGGAATCCTCCAAGGCACCATCAGCCTGCTCCTGGCAAATGTGACCTGAGGCATGTCCTGGGTGCTGGGCAACAAAATCAGTACATCTTCATCTCTTGTGGGAAGATAGAGGAAGGAGTGGGTCAAGAAGTAGTAAAGCAGTAAAAAAGGAGTAAAGAATCTCCTGTCTCTACAGTGTCTGTCATACTGGAGAGAATCCATCCATTAGGTGATGGGAGGCTGGTTGGTCAGAACGTAGTGAAAGGAGGTAGGTATTGTACTCAGAGGGCAGATCCCTCTATATTTCCCTTTCACATTTCCCCTTTGTAGAGGAGATAAGAGAACTGAGCAAAGGAAGCTACACTTCTGGGCAGCACTGCTTTAGCTACTGTGATAGAAGCTGGTTTCAGGAATGAGCTCTCCTCCTGAAAGGAGTTGACTGTTGAGCTCTTCTCAACAGTCATCACAGTGTCCCATCAAGCCAAAAATCCTGTGAGATCCTTCCTCTGGAATAAGAGCCTGTTTCTCAGCAAACTTTCCAACAGGATTTTAACTCTTCTATGCAGCTGGCCAAAACATCAAACCAGCAAATTGAAAACACACAGTGGTCTGTATGCTTGGGTCTTAATGAAATTTCCCATGTGTGCTATTCAGTCAGCTTCATACATTCTCAGGACAGGTACTGAAGAGCTGAGGACTCAGGCAAGTGCTCGGAGGTGAGAATTGGTCCAGGCTACACAGTGTGTGAATTCACAGTATAGAGAGTGGACCCAGCTGTGGGTCTTCTCTTTAGCAGGAGGGCCCTTCCCTTTTAAGAACTGTATCCCATTCAGCCTGCCATGGCTTCTACTACCTCCCCAGGAGACTTCACTTCCTGTGGGAAAGAACCACTCCTTGATAATATCTCAGGGAAAGTCAGAGTAGCATTAGAATAATCACACAGATACCCTCTCTCCACTTCTCAACTGTGGCTTATTTCCATTTGCTTCCAAGGATACTGATGTGAAAGGGAACAGTGTGATATCAATGTCAATGAAACCACCTTGCTCTCAGTCTAAGGGTTGGTTATGCTCTGAAATATAAAGGGGAACTTGGCTCCTTAGAGACTCATCTGAGCCCCACCATGCTAAATCTTAACTGTGGTCTGTTCCATGGACTTTATTTAAGTGAAGGTGTTTCCAAGGACGTTGAACAAGGCTCTCAAGCCATTCTTCCCCAGGTAAAGGCTGTGTCTTCCAAGGCAAGCCTTTCTCTCCCCAACCTGTTGATGGCACCAATTTGATTTTTGGTGGATATTCCCCCCCAAAAGGAGGGTGCTCTGTTTTATTCACTTCTGTATCCCCAGAGCCTAGAATAGTGCCTGACACATGGTAGTTGAAAGCGAAATATTGCAAGTTATTTGTTGAAATGTACATGTGATTGACAGCAGTGTCAAGATGCTCAATCTATGCCTAACCACTTCCATTTGACATCTAGAAACTTACACGAGAGGATGATGGGGATTTAGTTTGATAGACTTAAAATTGCAACAGGAATTCTTAGACCCTCAGCTCAGCTTCTGGAAAAATCAACTAGTCCCCCTGTTTCTGTTTTGGCAACTGTGAAAAGGGGTCTGGCCTAGTCTTCACCGTGACAGAGTGAGGAAAAAATGTGAGTGCAGTGTTTAACACCTAACAGAGTGATGCATTCCTGCGAGGTGCTTGTCAACTCCACTCTTAGCTCCTTCTTTTTCTGAAATGCACACATGGAAACCTACAGAGTGAGATGTCTATCAAGAGTCCATCCCTCTTGTTTCTATCTTCTCCTGATAGAATTGTCATGAATTCAGCATCAGAATGGTTGTTTAGGCTAAATATTGGTCCCCAGATTGGATGGATTGAAGATATTATAGACAATGCCTACATGTCCTAAACCTGCCTTCTGAAAATGTACTCTGTATGAACAGGCAAGGGAAGGACAATGTATGTGGCATGTCAGCAACCCCATAACTTCCCTGTTATAGGACAAGATTCCCACAGAGTTTGAACACAGAATTATCTTTAAGGAAGGTGCTGTTTGGGAGCCAAGAGACCCCAGGCAGGGATTCCTAACCCCAAGCCCCATTCCCAGCACCCATAACTGCCTGTAGTTATGTGAACAGGGCAAGGCATTTAATCCTTGGGACTCAGCTTCTTTGCCTGTGAAATAATACTGGCTTCCTGCCTCCCAAGAGGACAGAAGGAAGACTAATTTAATATTTACATAGCACATTGAGAACCTCCAAGAAAGGCACCATACAACTGGGAAATATGATATAATGGGAAGAATGTCTTTTAAGTTGTTGGTCTCTGCTCAGCCTTTCCACATGTCTCTGGTCAGCCCTGTTCCACATATACAATATTAAAATGATGGGTGAAGGGGTTTGATTGGATAGTGTGCTAGTCAGGCATTGTCAGAAAAACAGATGAAGATATATATATATATATATATTTCATTATGCTTCACTTCATTGCACTT
>NW_011488994.1:17942-19701 GCF_000754665.1 Bison bison bison
CTTCAACAGTACATGAACCATGAACTTCCAGATGTTCAAGCTGGATTTAGAAAAGGCAGAAGAACCAGAGATCAAATTGCCAACATCTGTTGGATCATAGAAAGAGCAAGAGAATTCCAGAAAAATATCTACTTCTGCTTCATTGACTCCACTAAAGCCTTTAACTTTGTGGGTCACAACAAACTGTGGAAAAGTCTTAAAGAGATGGGAATAGCAGACCACCTCACCTGTATCCTGAGAAATCTGTATGCAGACAAGATGCAATAGTTGGAACTGGACATGGAACAACGGACTCATTCCCAATTGGGAAAGGAGTACGTCAAGTGTTGCAGAAGACCCTTGGTTTGGAAAGAGATCAAACCAGTCAATTCTAAAGGAAATCAGTCCTGAATACTCATTGGAAGAAATGACCCTGAAGATCCAATACTTCGGACACCTGATGTGAAGAACTGATTCATTTGATAAGACCCTGATGCTGGGAAGGATTGAAGACAGGAGGAAAAGGGGATGACAGAGGATGAGATGTTTGGATGGCATCACTGACTCAATGGACGTGAGTCTGAGCAAGTTCTGGGAGTTGGTGATGAACAGGTAAGCCTGGTGTGCTGCAGTCCATGAGGTTGCAAAGAGTCAGTCACAATCGAGCAACTGAAATGACTGAAGTGACTACACTGAACCTCTTCCATCTTGGAGGGAGCAGAGACTTTGTCCTCACTGGAGTAGATACATTCTAGGTGTAGATCTGCCTTTCCTGCCCCAGAGTGCTTCTTCCAGGAACTCTGTCCACAGAACCCATTTTCTAGCATCGTGGTATTTCCTATAGCATTGCTTCTGATCAGTGATTTTCATAGCATCTCTTCTTTGATGGCAAAGGGAATACAGCAATGTGCCCTTGGCTGTGGGATTAACTGGTTTTACCGAGGACACCATCACCTAGAAACAACTGGGCAAATTTTGAAAGCTTACTGAGACAGTGTGACAGCTAATGAAGACTCAAGTGTGTCAGATGGGAGTCAACATTCTGAAAGGGTGGGGTGCAGTTTTAAAGGGTATTGTACATGCTGTGAAGGATATAGTGTATATTTGAAGCATAATGGTGCTATCTTCGCCCCACAGCCAGAACATACGTGTTTTGTAATCAAGGGATGGAAGTGGCTTGTTTCACTACTGAACGCACAACCCAGTTGTAGAATTTTTGCTTCCCATCCTGGCTTCTTTGAGCTCTGCTTCCTTGGAGATCTTGGTCCCCAAAGGGGAGCTGCACACCAGGGGATGCTCACATATATTCAGGGATCCAGGTGAACAACCCCAATCAGGGAGGCACTTTGCCAGACCTTCTAGAGAAGCAAAAACATGACTGATGTGTCTGTGAAGAATCCAGGAGAAGGACAACCCTCACAGGCCCCTGTATCCGGAAAATACATTCTGGGTAGTACTGGAAGAGTTTTGATTCTGTCCAGTTTACACAACAAGAGAGACATCAGCTGTGCATACTGATTTTTATTTATTTGTTCATCTAAATGGAAAGAATAATCAGGGTCTTCAGGTCTGTAGAAACAGAAAACTTTTTCCAGCCCTCTGAAGCACTAGATACAATTAAAAAAAAAAAAAAACACTTCCTTATTCTCTTGTCTGCATAAGTTACAGCACTAATTTAAAATAAATTTAACTTAAAATAGAGCAGGGCTGCTGGTGAAAACAAAATTAATGTTAGTCCAGTTACTCCCTCATTTAGCCATCACTGGTGATTCTGTGAAGG
>NW_011488995.1:0-1298 GCF_000754665.1 Bison bison bison
TATTAACAGTACATGGGGCTTATTTTAGTCAAGGAGTAGAGAAAAGCAGAGTGTGGTTTATTGAGTGACTGGGCTCTACCTACTTGCATGAGCTGCTTATGTGGGTCCATATGAGTTTGTTGCATCTGGCTCTGGTACAGGAAACTTAAATCTTAAAAGGAAGTGATCAGGAAGAGAAGATGCAGAAGATATGGCAAGTGACCATAACCTGGGTCTTATAAGATGAGCTATAGCTTGTGAGAGTGGATAGGTCTCCCTATGCCTCCAGGCCTCCAACTTTGATGATGGGGATGTCTGGCAGAAGAAGTTGGTGACAGTCATACAGGCACAGCTTGTTCAAGAGTAGAAGATGCTGAAGTAGGATTTGGCAGGATCTATGGAAGTCGTAGGGCTTCTCTGGTGGCTCAGATGGTAAAGCATCTGCCCGCAATGCGGGAGACCTGGGTTCAATTCCTGGGTCAGGAAGATCCCCTGGAGAAGGAAATGGGAATCCACTCCAGTACTCTTGCCTGGGAAATCCAATGGATGGAGGAGCCTGATAGGCTATAGTCCATGGGGTCACAAAGAGTCGGACACAACTGAGCAACTTCATTTTCACTATGGAAGTTGTGGGCCTGGATGCTACCTTTTTAAGTGGTTATGTATATAGACAATAGGACCTTGTGGCTTGCACAGACCTTCAGAGCTTTACGTGTATAATTAGTTCAGTCACTCAGTCATGTCCGACTCTTTGTGACCTCATGGACTGCAGCACACCAGGCTTCCCTGTTGGTGATGGTGGACACCATCTATATCTGTAAAGATTATATCTATCTATAAATGTATTTGTTGTTCCATTGCTTCATTTTCATTCATTCTTTCAAATCTTGAGCAAAATATCTCTTGTTCATACTAACATGATATTATTCAGGGTAAGAAATTTTGGGAAAAGTAGTGTCTATGTAGTTAACCTGACAATATGCAAATTTTCATATATTCTGTATTCCATTTTGTGCCCTGATATCACAGTAGATATTCACTTCAGGGGGGAAACAAAGAATTAGAGATGTATCAGTTCTATCTGGTATGCATGGTTTTTAAACTTAACTAGGTCCTCATCACCTTCTTTATTATCACTGGTCTCATTTCTCCCTCTACACACCTTTATGACTCATCAAATTCTACCTAAATTTTTCTCAACACCCCTGCCCAGCCAAGAACAGAGAACTTTGTTATTTTCTGATGGACAAATGGAAATCAGGAAGGACTTCAAATTCCTACACATCAGTGATAATAAAGAAGGTGATGAGGACCTAGTT
>NW_011488995.1:4253-5717 GCF_000754665.1 Bison bison bison
ACTGGATGCTTGGGGCTGGTGCACTGGGATGACTCAGAGGGATGGTACAGGGAGGGAGGAGGGAGGAGGATTCAGGATGGGGAACATGTGTATACATGTGGCAGATTCATGTTGATATATGGCAAAACCAATACAATATTGTAAAGTTAAAAAATAAAAGAAAATAAAAAATAAAGGAGATCAGTCCTGGGTAGTCATTGAAAGGAGTGATGCTGAAGCTGAAACTCCAATACTTTTCCCTCCTCATGCGAAGCATTGAATCTTTGGAAAAGACCCTGATGCTGGGAGGGATTGGGGGCAGGAGGAGGAGGGGACGACAGAGGATGAGATGGCTGGATGGCATCATGGACTTGATGGACATGAGTTTGGGTAAACTCCGGTAGTTGGTGATGGAGGGGGAGGCCTGGCGTGCTGCGATTCATGGGGTCACAAAGATTCGGAGATGACTGAGTGACTGAACTTAACTGCACTGCACTGTACTACTTAAGACACAAAGTTGAAGGAAGAGCTGTAAAAATTCAGCTACCTAGCTAAGGAGAAGCACTACATTTAAAAATACTATTAAGTTGAAGAAGGTTGTATGCAAAGAATCATAAAGAATACTTTGAAATGTGAAAATAGGTCAAGAATAGGATATTTAAAAAACTTTTTTTGTTTCATTTCATTGACAGGTTTCAAACTGTGATGCACTAATCAACCTGAAGTATCTTCCAGAAATCAATCACATTGACCAAGCATTCTTTTGATATTTGCCTTCTACTTAAAAAATGATCCAGACACCCACAGCACTGCATCTACCTGTCCTCTTGACATCCTTTCATTTATTTATTTATTATTCCTTTCCCACTTCTCTGTGTAATTTTTTTCTTAATTATTCTGAGAATTTGTGTATTTTATTGGCTAAAATGTCTAAATTTTCAAAGTTTTCATTTTACAGCAGTCAGCCACTTTTTTGATTACAGATGTTATTGTATACAGTGATTTTTTTGGAGTTAAGAAATCTTGAGTCTCTGATCTTATGTTAACTTGGCATGATATCAAAGATGTCACCAACTGTTTACATGTTTCAGACCTTTGAGACTTATATTTCCTATTTTAATTTTTGAATTTGCTTAAATTTTTTTAGCCAATAGTTGATCATTGTAGATATATCCTATTATTGTTAATATTGTTATCATGTTTAATTTCACTTGAATTGTTTTATTTCTTTGCTTGATTAAAAATAATTTGAAGTATATTTTTAAACATTAATTTTTAGTAAGAGATAAAGCTGTGTGTATGTGAACAGATCTGTATTTCAGTTAACTAAAATATGATATTAATGACTGTGTAAAAATTTAAATTCAATGTGATAGATGCATTCCATGAAATATTGAAAGAAGATAAAAAGATTAGAGGAGCATGTAGATCAGGGGCAGATCTTACAAACTTGGCTTTCAGTAAAAAAAAAAAAAAAAAAAAAAA
>NW_011488995.1:8465-11168 GCF_000754665.1 Bison bison bison
AACTCACATTGTACAGAATTCAGCATCAGGCATAGAAGGATCCATTGATACAATTTAGTGTCAGACACTAGCATAAAGTTCACATGTTTAATCCAAGAAAATCACAGAAGGGTCAACCACTCCAATATCCAAAACACTAAAAACCACGGATCCACCGACTAGTCCATCTATTGGGCTACATGGTCACACACAATAAAAAGTCACGTATGATGAAAGTGTGTACTTACTGGTGAGAGGGAGATATTTTTTTAGGTGAGTGAAAACTAAGCTCTAAGAATTAGACATAACATCAGCTTTTTAGAACTAACAAAGCTTTGGGGCTGGTGCACTGGGACCACCCAGAGGGATAGTATGGGGAAGGAGGAGGGAGGAGGGTTCAGGATGGGGAACACGTGTATACCTGTGGCAGATTCCTGTTGATATATGGCAAAACCAATACAATATTGTAAAGTTAAAAAATAAAATAAATAAATAAATAAAATCCATTTTATCTAAAGAAAACAAAGCAAAAGAAAAAATATTGGAGTTAACATAAAGAGAATTTTAGCTTTTTTTCAAGTCATCTTCCAAATGTTCATCAAATAAAGGCAGATACATATTTACTTCATCATTTCCAAGAAAATGGCGATTTTTAAAGATTCTTAATTCAATAATGGAAGCACATAATGTGCTACAAAGGATGCCAGTTAAGTGAATGTCTTTTTTTCCTTCCCTCATTGTTTTCTTTACTTTTACTTTTCTTTGCATTTTCCATTTTGTTTCCATTTAAATTAACAAAATGGGAAGAGCTATTAATTAAAAAAATATCTAATTTATTTTTAAAAACAAGATTATAATTTTCATAATATTTGTTGTTGGAAACTTTTGCTTCTCATTTTTTTTTTTTTTGTGGGAAAACTCAGAACAAGTATGATGATACCATCTCAAATATTTACTGGCTTTATCATATATCTTCTGTATTAATTTGCTATTTGGCCAGGGGTGCCATAACAAAATCAAAGACTGTTGCTTAAAAAAGAAAGTTATCTTCTCATAGCTATTTTTCCCCTTAGTTTGGGTATAATTGTTTTACAATGTTGTGTTAATTTCTGTTCCACACAAAATGAATTAGCTATATGTATACATGTATATACTTTCTGTCTTGGATCTCCCTCCACAGCCCCATCCCACTTACCTAGGTCACCATAGAGCACTGAACTGAGTTCCCTGTGCTATAGAGCAGGTTCCCACTAGCTATCTGTTTTACACACACTACTGTATATATGTCAATCCTAATCTCCTAATTTGTCCCACCCTTCTTCTCCTCCAAAGCCAAACAAAAGGACAACCCTCAGAATGGGAGAAAATATTTGGAAATGGAGCAAGTGAAAAGGGTCTAATCTCTAAAATACAGCCCGTTAAACTCAATATCAAGAAAACAAACAACATAAAAAAATATATATTGGCAGAAGACCTTAATAGACATTTCACCAAAGAAGACATACAGATGGCCAAGAGGCACATGAAAAGATGTTCAACATCACTAATAGAGAAATTCAGATCAAAACTATGGTGAGGTATCACCTCACAATGATCAGAATGGCCATGATGAAAAAATTTACAAACAGTAAATGCTGGAGCGGGTTTGGAGAAAACAGAAACCTCTTGCACTGTTAGTAGGAATATAAATTGATACAACCACCATGGAGGACAGTAGGGCTTCCCAGGTGGCACTAGTGGTAAAGAACACACCTGCAAATGTAAGAGACAAAAGAGATACAGGTTCCATCCCTAGGTGGGGAAGATCCCGTGGAGGAGTAAATGGTAATCCACTCCAATATTCTTGCCTGGAAAAATCCCATGGACAGAGAAGCCTGGTAGGCCACAATTCATAAGGTCCCAAATAATTGAATACTATTGTATCAATTTGGCACCCATAGAGAACAGTTGGAAATTTCTTAGGGGAAAAAAAAAAAAAATCTAAACATAGAGCTACTATATGACTCAACAATCCCACTCATAGCTAAATATCCTGAGAACAACATAATTCAGATACATGCATCCCAATATTCATTGCAGCACTATTTACAATAATCAGGACATGAAAACAACCTAGATATCCATTGACAGATGAATGATATGCAATGGAATATATACAGTGGCAATAAAAAAAAAAAAGTGTTATTTGTAGAGATGTGGATGGACCTAGAGAGTGTCAGAGTGAAGTAGTCAGAAAGGAAAAAAAAATCTTATATTAACACATATAATTGGAATTTCTCATAATTCTTGATGATAGAATTCATAAATCAAGGTGACAACAGAGTTGGTTTCCTCTGAGGCCTCTCTCCTTTGTGTGCAGACAGCTAGTCTCTTACTGCTTTGTCCTCACATGGCCATTGTTCATGCAGGACAGTTCCCTGGTATCTCTTTCTGTATCTGACTTTCTCTTCTTATAAGGTTACATGTCATATTGAATTAGGGCTCCAATCTAAGGTCCTCATATTAATTTACTTACCTCTTTAAATACCTTATTTCCAAATAAGGTTGTTTCTGATGAACTGAGGATTAGAATTTCATTAAAATGACACCGTTTGACCCCAGACATCCACTCTTAATTTTATCTCCTGCAGGCTATATTTCTTTCACCTATTCATGGTAAAGTTTTAAGGCCTTTTTCTCCCCAGGTGAATCCACTTTTTCTACTACTACTACTACTACTACTAC
>NW_011488995.1:13905-15431 GCF_000754665.1 Bison bison bison
TAAACAAAGCAATTTTAAGCAAGAAGAACAAACCTGGTGGTATCACCCTTCTGGTTCCAAAGTGCATTACAAAGTTATAGTAATAAAAACAATAAAAGTACTACTATAAAAACATATATAGACTAATGAAATAGAATAAATAGACTTGAAAGACCTCATATATATACAGTCAAATGATACACAATGAGAGTGCCAAGGACACAATGAGCAAAAGGATAGTTTCTTGAATAAATGGTAGCGGAAAAACTAGATATGTGCATTTAAAATAATAAAATTGGATCCTTGGGATATGGCAACCCACTCCAGTATTCTTGCCTGGAGAATCCCATGGATGGAGGAGCCTGGGGGGCTACAGTCCACGGGGTCGCAAAGAGTCGGACACGACTGAGCAACTTCACTCACTCACTCATACTATAGACATGGTTAACTCAAAAATGAACTAAAGGTTTAAACATAAGTCTTAAAATTGTAAAACTCCTAGAAAAAGACATGGGGAAAAACCTTCTTGACATTGGCTTTGGCAATGATTTATTGGATATGACAAAAAAGCAAAAATAGAAAAGTAGGATTATATTGATCTAAGAAGTTTATGCTTGACAAAGAAAACAATCAACAAAGTGAAATGACAACTTATGGAATGGGAGAAGATAACTGCAACCATATTTATGATAAACAGTCAATATCAAAAATATATAAGGTTTGCCCACAAATAAATACTAAACAAAATAAACAAATAACCCAGTTAGAATAGGAAAAGTGATTGAATAGATATTACTCCAAAGAAAGAATACATATGGGCAACAAGCACATGAGAAGGCTCTAAACATCACTAATAGTCAAGATTCAGTTCAGTTCAGTTCAGTCGCTCAGTCATATCCGACTCTTTGCAACCCCATGAATTGCAGAACGCCAGGCCTCCCTGTCCATCGTCAACACCAGGAGTTCACTCAAACTCACGCCCATCAAGTCAGTGATGCCATCCAGCCATCTCATCCTCTCTCTTCCCCTTATCCTCCTGTCCCAAATCCCTACCAGCATCAGAGTCTTTTCCAATGAGTCAACTCTTCGCATGAGGTGGCAAAAGTATTGGAGTTTCAGCTTTAGCATCAGTCCTTCCAGTGAACACCCAGGACCGATCTCTTTAGGATAGACTGGTTGGATCTCCTTGCAGTCCAAAGGACTCGCAAGAATCTTCTCCAACACCACACTTCAAAAGCATCAATTCTTCGGAGCTCAGCTTTCAATTTTTTTAAATTTAATTTTATTATTATTTTGCTTTACAATATTGTATTGGTTTTGCCATATACCAACATGCATCCCCTATGGGTGTACACGTGTTCGCCATCCTGAACCCCCCTCCCACCTCCCTCCACATACCATCTGTCTGCCCAACTCTCACATCCATGCATAACCACTGGAAAAAAACCATACCTTGACAAAGTAATGTCTCTGCTTTTTAATATGCTATCTAGGTTGGTCATAACTCTCCTTCCAAGGAGTAAGCGTCTTTTAATTTCATGGCTGCA
>NW_011488996.1:0-244 GCF_000754665.1 Bison bison bison
GTAAAAATCCTGTATATTGAAAACTACAAAACAATAATAAAAGAAATTGAAGAAGACACAAATAAATAGAAAGATAATCCATACTCATTAATTATAACAATTAATACTGTTAAAATGCCCATACCAACCCAAAGCAGTAGGCAGATTCGATACAATCTCTACCAAAAGTCCAATGGCATTTTCCACAGAAATAAACAATCCTTAAATGTGAATGAAAGCACAAAAGATCCTAATAGCCAAAGCA
>NW_011488996.1:4609-6377 GCF_000754665.1 Bison bison bison
TGCTTTCCCTCATGTTATTTTCTCCTTCTAATACTTTCTTCATCTCAAACCCTCTTTTCAAGATCCTACCCATTTTATAAGGTCCATATGAAATGTCAATCAACTACTAAGACTGTCCTCAAAATTCTTGCTCTCACCCCATCTGCTCAACCTCCATCCAAGTTGACAGGTTCTCTCTCCTATCTAGGAACCTTCATGGGATTTCACCTACTTAAGACATGAGCATTTAGAACGTTAAGCACTGTCCATCACTTTAGTTGTTATAAATTTTATCACCATCACAAACCCCTGGAAGGACTGCACATACTTCAAATTTGTATTCCTGTAATATTACACAAAAAATAAACTGAATAAATGAGTTAATTTATTAGTGAAAGACCAATTCTGGCCTGGTGTATACAAACAACCCAGGTCTAAAAGTAAAGCTAAAAGACCTTCTTTATATCTTAAGTTCTAGGCTTGTGCTGATTTTTTTAAATTTTATAAGATAAACAGAAACTATTAAACCCAAGGGTAGCTCAGTGGTATAGAATCCGCCTGCCAATGCAGGAGACATGGGTTCAATCCCTGGGTCAGGAAAGATTCCCTGGAGAAGGAAATGGTAAACCACTCCAGTACTCTTGCCTGGGAAATTTCATGGACAAAGGAGCCTGGTGGGCTAAAGTCCACAGGGTTGCAAAAGAGTCAGACACAACTTAGCCACTAAATACAAACAATATTGATTCTAACATTCGAGGCTAAAAATCCCATAGACCTGGGAAAGGACAGCTGCAGTCATAGAGAAATACACAGTAAAATAAGCTGACATAGGAAGTTGACCCAATAAATGACTATTTTGTGAGAGGTTTAAATATAGAATCCTGTTAAATTAATTAAACAAGGCCATTAGATTGAGGTGACGCTAATGCCCTAGAGGCCCACCTAAGTAAACTGAAATCTAAGTTTGTAAATGCCTCAAGGTTACAAGATCAAAATGCTAAGAATGACCAATCAGAAACAGCCAACTAGGCTTGAAGTTACAGTCAATCAATAATTTCCTTACTTTGCTTTTTTTTTCTATGTCTTTCTCCAGGCTCCTGTCAGTGGAATGTCCCTAACCACTTCTGACATGGCCCTGCCTGATTCAAACTGATTTTTGCTCAGAGAAATTCTGTGAACTTTTAATATGCCTCAGTTTACCTTTTAACAGCTCTGGCATCAGCACAGGGAACCAAAGAAGCCCCGAGAGCCCCCAGGAGCAGTGAGCAAACAGGTACCTGTGAAGTCACTTGATGGGCGGCCCACTTGCCTCCCGAGGTGATGGGTGAGTCCCTCTCAGAGCCTGGACCTTCACACGTTTCTTTTCTCACATTGGGTCCAGAAACTGCTCAGAATCAGACTGGATCCAACTTAGAAACTGAACTGAGTCCAGGGACAAACCGTGTCCACCTTAAAAACTGGGCCAGGACAGACCAGGTCCGACTTAAGAACCAAATGAGGTCCGATGGCCAACTGGGTCTGGCAAAGAACTGGGTCCGAATTAGAAACTGGACGAGGTCCAGGGACAACAGGTTCCGACTTAGAAAGTGAAATGGGTCTGGAGACGGACTGGGTCCAACTTATTGAAAGAAACCGGAAACCTGGTCCAGGACGGACTGTTTGTTTATTTTTTTTTAATTGTGGTAAAAGTCACATAATATAAAACATACTATTTTAACCATGCTGCTGCTAAGTCGCTTCAGTCGTGTCCGACTCTGTGCGACCCCATAGACGGCAGCCCACAAGGCTC
>NW_011488996.1:9443-10327 GCF_000754665.1 Bison bison bison
GTAAGTCAGACAAACATCATATGATATCACTTATACATGGAATCTAAAACATGATACAAATGAAAAGTGAAAGTGAAAGTTGCTCAGTCGTGTCCAACTCTCTACGACCCCAAGGACAATATAGCCCATGGAATTCTCCAGGCCAGAATACTGGAGTGGGTAGCCTTTCCCTTCTCCAGTGGATCTTTCCAACTCAGGGATTGAACCCAAGTCTCCCACATTGCAGGTGGCTTCTTTACCACCTGAGCCACAAGGGAAGCCCAAAAATACTGTAGTGGGTAGCCTATCCCTCCAGATCCACTGGAAGATCCAATGGATCTTCCCAACCCAGGAATCGAGCCGGGGTCTCCAGTATTGCAGGCAGATTCTTTACCAACTGAGCTATGAGGGAAGCCCTAATACAAATGAACTTATTTACAAAATAGAAATAGACTCACAGAGATAGAAGACAAACTTATGGTTACCAAAGGGTAAAGGGAGGGGAGGGTTTACTCTATACCAGAAACTAACACAACTTTGTAAACCAACTATACTTCAATAAAAACAATTTCAAAAATATTTTCGGTAACTTAAAACCCTAAAGTTACCTGAGATAAGTTGAATGATGGCTATTAATTGAACATCTAGATCATTTTCAAATAAGATAAAATACTGAAACATTAATGAATGAACATAAGTTTATTCACTTTTGGTTTTCTTTTGCAGAAAAGAAAGATATTTGGTTCTACTAGTAAATTTGTTTTGTGTCCAAAACTGCTAAGAAGAATATACTTCTAGAAACTGTGAAAGGTATTTATAAATTTGCCAATCCACAGAATGCTAGTATAACAGACATTCCACACTGCTTACTTCTCAGTTTTCACTAGGGATAAAGTATTCTAAGG
>NW_011488997.1:0-243 GCF_000754665.1 Bison bison bison
GGTGGGGGGCGTCCGGATCTGGTCTGCTCTAGGTGGGCCAGGACTGGGGGGTACAGGACTATGGTTTCCTTTTTGTAATTTTTATTTTACATGGGAACTTCAGTTCAGTTCAGTTCAGTTGCTCGGTTGTGTCCGACTCTTTGCAACCCCATGAATCACAGCACGCCAGCCTCCCTGTCCATCACCAACTCCCGGAGTTTACTCAGACTCACGTCCATCGAGTTGGTGATGCCATCCAGCCAT
>NW_011488997.1:733-3171 GCF_000754665.1 Bison bison bison
CAGTGATTTTGGAGCCCAGAAAAATAAAGTCAGCCACTGTTTCCACTGTTTCTCCATCTATCTGCCTTGAAGTGATGGGACCAGATGCCATATCTTAGTTTTCTGAATGTTGAGCTTTAAGCCAACTTTTTCACTCTCCTCTTTAACCTTCATCAAGAGGCTTTTGAGTTCCTCTTCACTTTCTGCCGTAAGGGCAGTGTCATCTGCATATCTGAGGTTATTGATACTTTTCCCGGCAATCTTGATTCCAGCTTGTGCTTCTTCCAGCTCAGCATTTCTCATGATGTACTCTGCATATAAGTTAAATAATATATAACAATATACAGCCTTGACGTACTCCTTTCCCAATTTGGAACCAGTCTGTTGTTCCATGTCCAGTTCTAACTGTTGCTTCATGACCTGCATACAAATTTCTCAAGAGGCAGGTCAGGTGGTCTGGTATTCCCATCTCTTTCAGAAGTTTCCACATGGGAACATAGCTTTTGCCAAAAACCTTATCAGTTCAGTTGCTCAGTTGTGTCTGACTCTGTAGTCCTTGGGGTTGCAAAGAGTTGGACATGACTGAGCAACTGAACTGAACTGATGGTGTTTTGGCTTCCCAGGCAGCGCTGGTGGTAAAGAACCCACCTGCCAGTTCAGGAGACCTGAGATGTAGGTTCGATCCCTGGATTGGGAAGATGCCCTGGAGAAGGGCATGGCAACCCACTCCAGTATTCTTGCCTGGGGAATCCCCTGGGCAGAGGAGTCTGGTGGGCTACAGTTCGTGGGGTTGCAGAGAGTCAGACACAACTTGACGACTTGACACAACTTGAGGCGACTTGACGCAGCGCATAATCGATTTAGCGCTGTGCTAGCTTCAGGGGTACAACTGAGTGATTCGGTTTCCGTCTGCAGGCGCCCTTTCTTCTTCGGCCCCTTTGCCGTGTAGGTCATCAGCGAGCACTGAGCAGCACCACACAGGTCCTTGTTGGTTGCTGTGTGTGTAGTCGTGTATCTGTGTGAACCCAAACTCCTAATTTTTCCCTGCCCTCATTCCCCATTGATAACCATGGTTTTTAAATCTGTGAGTTTGTATTCTGTAAGTCTATTTGCATCATTTTTTAAAGATTTCACATAGAAGTGATAGGTGTCTGTGTGTGACCGAGCAGTCTCCACACCCATCCGTGTTGCTGCAGACGGCACGGTGTTTGACGGCTGAGCGGTCTTCCGTTGCAGAGCGCGTGTGTGCCTTGTCGTCTGCATCCACTCCTCGGCTGACGCCTCGTTTCCAGCCTTGGCTGTTGTCAGCAGTGCTGCTCTGAAGACTGACTGGGTTGCACGTTTCAAATTGTGCTTTTCTCTAGATGTGTGCCCAGGAGTGGTACTGCTGAGTCAGTAATTCTACGTCTGGTTTCTTAAGGAACTTCACGCTTTCTCTGTAGTGGCTGCACCAGTTCACATTTCCACGAACAATGGAGGTGCGTTCCCTTTTCTCGACTCTCCCTCCAGCATGTGCTATTTCTAGACTTTCTGATGAGGGCCATCCTGACGAGTGTGAGGTGATACCTCACTGCAGTGCGTTCCCTTTTCTCGACTCTCCCTCCAGCATGTGCTATTTCTAGACTTTCTGATGAGGGCCATCCTGACGAGTGTGAGGTGATACCTCACTGCAGTTTTGATTCGCATGTCTGTTAGTGATGCTGAGCAGCTTTTCCTGTGCCTCTTCCCTGTTTGTATGTCTTCTTGGGGAAATGTCTATATAGATCCCTGCCCATTCTTTTGATTGGACTGTTTGTTGTTTTGATCCTGAGCTTTAGGAGCTGCTTGTGTGTTTTGGAGACGAATCCCTTGCCAGTCAAATTGTTTGCAAGTCTTTCCTCCCATTCTGTGGGTTGTCTGTTCCTATTATGGTTTGTTTTTCTGTGCAAAAGCTTGTAAGTCCCGTTTATTTTCATTAGTCTAGGAAATGGATCCAAGAAGATACTGCTGTGATTTATGTCAAAGGGAGCTCTGCCTGTTTCCTCTAGTAGTGTTACAGTCGCCAGCTTACAGGTAGGTCTTTAATCCACTCTACGTTTGTGTGTTTCTCTGTGTGGTGTTAGAGAACGTTCTGATTTCTTTTACATGTAGCTGTCCAGTTTAGACTCTGGTTTCTGTGGCTGGGTGTCTCCCTCTGGTGGGCAAGGCTGGCCTAGCAGCCTCCCTGGAGGGCAGGCCCAGTGCCCGCCCAGCCCCATGGGTGGATGACGCTGCGTCCTGGCCGTCTGGTGGGCAGGGCCGTGTCCACCAGGGGGGTCAGGGGGGTCTCAAGGCGGCCTGTCTGCTGCCAGCTAGGGCTGTGACCCCGCCCCGGGGTGTGTGACTGAGTCTCCCAGCTCTGGGTCTGACGGGCCCAGATCTTAGCCCAGAGGCCGTGTTCACGGGGCCAGTGTGTGTCCAGGCGAGCCCCGGCCGCCCCG
>NW_011488997.1:4514-8195 GCF_000754665.1 Bison bison bison
CCCATGGACCAACGTGCCAGCTCCTGCTCCTGCCAGGGCGTACTCCTCCCGGCCGGCAGGGAGGGCGGAGAGGAAAGAGGGCTTTGCGGGCCTGGCCGCAGCTGAGGGCAGGGGAGCTGGGGTAGGAGCCAGGTGTGCACCTGAGGCTCTGCGGGACGGAGACCCGGGCTGTGTCCACCCGCAGAGGCCGACACACAGGTGAGCAGGCGGGGGGCGAGGCAGGGTCCCGACAGGGGCTGAGCTGCCAGGAGAGACCCTCAGAGCCCGACCGGCAGCTGCTGCGTTGACTGAGAGGGCTCGGGGAGAGCACACAAGGGTCCGAGAACCCACAGGTGGAGAGAGCTGCGCCACGTGCCCAGCTGCGCATGTTCCGCCTTCAGGAAGAGTTCCCGCGAAGCTGTGGGCTGAGCCCACGGGTCCCGGGGACCCTTGGGATGCACACCAGCGTCGGGGGCTGGTGGCGCCACACCGCCCCGCCCCGCCCCGCCCCCCCACACGGCAAGGGCACAGTGAGCCTCAGTGGGTGGACCCCACTCCTGCAGGGGCCCCTCAGGACCCTGGGACGCACACCAGCGTTGGGGGCTGGCAGCGCCGCCCCGCGCACACCGTAAGGACGGGCGCTGCGGCTCCAGCCCAGGGCCCAGCTGTCGTGGCACGGGTCGCCAATGGGACTCGCAGCCAGGCTTCCAGAAGCTTCTTCTTCATCCCCACCTGAGGCAGCGGTTCAGACCTTACCCAGGTGACAGCTGCTGCTAACTTCAGAACTTGTGCTCCAGGAAGGCAGGCGGCCCCCAGCCCTGGGACCGCACGCCCAGCTTTCTGCCGCCCCCAGCCCCTCCTCAGCCTGCTGCAGGGAGACGGGGCCCTGAAGGCTAGGCAGTTTTCCAGGTGGAACAAAGCACACACCCAAAGCCTTCATTCCTGCAGGTGAGAAGGCTACTACAGGAGGAGTAAGAACTATTTTGGGGTTAGGGCCAGAACTAGTAGGGTGAGGCAAGTGAAGCACCTGCCTTGGGCACAAACTTGAGCACCGAAAACCTGGGTAATCAAGATAAGCGATATTTTAACGTCATTAGCGACCCAAATGCCGACAATTCTCACAGGAATATCGGCCATGGCTGTGCTCAGGGCCCCCTGGGATGATTGAGCAGCATCCCTGCCTGCGGCCCGTGCTGCGCCGTCAGGCCGTCCCCTCGGGGCACACCCCGCGTTACCGACAGCTGCTCCCCCGTCACTGCGTCTTTTCTTGGTGGTTGGCCTACTTCCCCAAATGTGAACACTGCTGGGGTCCAGGCTTGGGACAGAACGCACGGATCATTTTTCCCAGTAACATGTCTGAACACTGATTCGACCGTTCGCTTAGAAGCAGTCATGGGGAGCTGGGCTACAGGCTGAGGTCAGACAGACAGTGGCTTCTGTCCTCAGCCCCACAGCAGTAAGAACAGCGGGGCTCACTAAGCGCGCACCAGATCGCAGATGGCTCCCCTCGTCGCCGGGGAAGCAACTGCTGGCTCCTCCAAACCTGCCCTGGCCCCCAAGGGTGGGGGACAGGCTGACCTCAGCAAGAGGAGCCTGGCTGGCAGAGGACTGGTCCCGGCAGGCAGGTCTCAGGGCCCCAGCCAACACCATCTCTTGTCGATGAGGCTCCCTAACCAGTCCTGGCACACAGGCTCCCACAGTGAAGTCAAGCTTTATTGCCACACTGACATTCTGGCCCCCTCATGGCAGCTCTGTGCAAAGAAGCCAGCTCCCCCAGGGAGACATGGCAGGAGGGGCAGGGGATGAAGGAGTGAGGCCCTCAGAGACCCTCACTCCAGGATGCCCTGAGTGGTGCCCAGCCCCGGAGCTCGGGGGCTGGTTTGTGCTGAGAAAGACCTCATCCCTAGGCGAGCATCCCGGGGCCCCAGGCAGAGAGGAGGGAGCCTCTGCAGCCACAGGGATGCCCCCGGCTCCCTGACAGCCCCGTGTGCGGCGGTCAGCAGTCCAGGCCAATGGATACCAGCAGCTCCTCCAGCACCCGCAGGCGCTGCGCGGCCTGCTCCATGGCGTGGCAGGTCTGCACCAGGCTGCCCATGTGGAATCGGATGTCGTCCACCAGCGGGATGGAGTCCGTCTCCTGCCGGCCAGCCACAGCCGCGGCCTCCTCCCGCACGGCCTCCACAAAGTCCTCCTGCTGCACCAGCTGTGGACAGGCCGGATCAGGGTCTGTCCTCCGCCCAGGCCCGGCCGCCCGGGGCCCACACTCACCTTCTCAATGACCCTGGCCATGTACTTGGTACACTGGTCCTCCAGGCGCGCCAGGCCAAACAGCTTGGCCACACGCCACACCCCCACCACGCTGTCCTCGTCCAGCTGCTGGGCTAAGCTGCGGCCACACAGCTGCTTCAGGCCCGGCAGCAGGTACATGTCGGCCACGCTCAGCACGTCGTAGGCCAACTCAGGTGGCAGCTGCAAGGACAGAGAGTGAGGGAGGGTACCTGGAGACTGAAGACGGGGTCCCTGGGGCTCACAGCGCAGGCTGGCTCGGCCCTGAGACCCGCGCCTGCTGTTGCTGGGCAGGCCCCTGCTTGGGCGTCCCCTTGTCCAGGAGTGGCGTGACGGGAGCCTACGGAGAGTGGGGTAGGGGGTGCTGTCCCAGTGGGGTGCTGTCCCTGCCCTGAGCGTCACCGCAGAGAAGAAGCCCTCCTCCTCAGCTGCTGTTTCTTGGGGTCTCTATGACGGTGACTGCACACACGCCGGCTGCCTTTGGGGCAGCTGAAGGCATCCTGGGGTCCCCGGCATGCTCTGGCTGGAGCAGCAGTCCACACGGCGCACACTCCCCTCGCCGGTCGGATGTGTGACGCACCTCGGTGTGGTCGCTGTACACGTAGTACAGTACATGCGTGAAGACCTCGGGCGAGACGCTGTGCAGGGTGACGGCCGGGAGGCCGCCCGACGCCTCCAGCTGCTCACTCTCCTGGAAGTGGTCGTCCAGCAGGGCCCGGAAGTACTCGCTGCGGCCACAGAAGAAGGCCTGCGGGAGGCTGGGCTCAGGAGGGGCTGCCCCGGGAGCAGGGCTGGGCGGGTGTCTGCGGGAGAAGCCGAGTTACCTTGTGACAGAGGAAGTCGTAACCGCCCACACGGAAGCAGACGTCAGGGCAGCTGTTGAGGCCATCGCAGGGGAAGGGCAGCTCCCCGAGATCGCCCTGGGGGGAGGCGGGGCAGCCTCAGGGCAGGCAGGAGGGAGAGCGCCGGGCCCCTCCTAGCTCACCCTGGAAGGTGATGCTGCTCCAGGGTCAGTTAGACACAAGAGCGCCAGGCTCTGGGTTTAAGCCGCAGCCCAGGGCGGGGCCTTACCCGGAGCTCAGGGGGCAGGGCGCAGTCAGCCAGTAGGGCCAGGTCCTCCCGCAGCTGCAGGTCCGCCTGGGGGGGCTCGATGGTCAGCACCTTCATGCACACGCCGGGCTTAGACGCCTCTGCGGGGAAGAGCGCGGGTTCATGGGGTAGGCGGCCCGCAGGTGCCCGCCCGAGCCCAGGGCCTGAGGGCGGGACGGCCCCACTCACGTTTGGCCTCCAGGCCGCCGAGCAGGCCCCATAGCTGGCACTGCCGGGCCAGGCGCTCGCAGTCGCTGACGTGCTCCACGCCGACGTCCAGGCAGCCTGGGTGTGGGGGCAGTGCAGGGGGAGACTTGCGGACTGAGG
>NW_011488997.1:8295-9737 GCF_000754665.1 Bison bison bison
GGTCCATCTGCCCAACCACTGGCTACAGCGCTGCCGTCCGACCTCTCAGGCCCCAGGACAGCGAGAGGGCCTCAGACCGTGGGTGGACGAGCTGACCGAGGCGGCAACTGGGCCATCCCACCGCAGCGGACGAACCCAGAGGGAAACGGTGGCCCCAAGGCCACGTCTGGTGCCCTAGCCCCTGCCCACCAAGCGCGGCTCACCTGTGTACAGGTACTGCAACAGCGCCCCGAAAGCCACGGGGTTGATCTGTGGGCAGAGACAGGGTCAGGGACGGCCACGCCAGGCGCGCCTCCCCTCGCGCCCGCTGACGCACCAGGGGGTGCCTGAGGACCACGGCGCTCCTGCCCTTCCACTTGGTGTCGAGCATGTGGGCGAAATAGGTGCTGCGCGCGCCCAGCACGCCGCGGTGCGCCCGGAAGGCCCTGCCGTGCACCACGAAGACCCCGTCGCTGTGGAGACCCTGCTCCAGGAGCCTGTGGGCGGGGCCAGTGGTGTGCTCAGAGTCCCGCTCAGCGGAGAGCCCGCCCCGGCAGGCCCCGGCAGGCCGGCTCACCGCAGCAGAAAATTGTAGTAGAGGTCCCGCCGCCAGAAGGAGGCCGTCACCTGTCTGTAGTCACGCAGCGCCCGGCGGATGGCGTCGCTCTGCGCGCCGTAGAGGCAGCGCTCACCATCGAAGGTGTTGGCCTCGCAGCGGGCTCCTGAGGGCGGCAGAGCTGCCCGTCAGCGGGGCCTGGGGCTGCCTGCCATGGCTGGGGACGGGGAGCTGCTCACTCCACCACACACAGACACACACACGGCCCCGGGACTGCCCTGCCCCCAGCACCCTCCCCGCCAGGCCCCGGGCGCACGCCACCGAGCACAGACACCCTGGAGGCCGGCCTGGCCTATGCTGGGCCCCGGGGACACACCTCAGACAGAAAGTCCCCTGCCCGCAGAAAACGGGGCTTCCAGGGGCAGAAGCACACACACAGGCTAGCAAGTGAGGTCAGGGGCTCTGAAGAAAACGAAGAAGGTGAAGGCTGGCTGTGGTGCAGCTGCCACAGGGGTGGCCATGGAGGCACCGGGGCAGACGAGGAGCAGGGATCTGAACCAAGCGAACCCCTGGGAAAGAGCCAGCAGAGCAGAGGGAACGGCACGTGACCAGGCCCCGAAGAAAAGCAGTGGTACCTGCGGGGGCGGAGGGGCACACTTCACGGGGCAGCTCGGGCACGGCCAGGTTCTCCAGCTCGCGGGAGACGCGGCTGGGAGGCCCTGCGGGACTTCACACCGGTCAGACTGGCCTCCCGGGCTCTGGGCAGATGCTGAGCTGGGCCCCGGAGACCGGTTCTGAGAGCACCCCGAGGGGTGCAGGAACGTGCCCACCCTGCACTCACCGTGGGCCAGCAGGTAGAGCACCAGCTCCTCGTGTCCACAGAGGCAGGCATAGTACCTGAGGAGAT
>NW_011488997.1:12003-13897 GCF_000754665.1 Bison bison bison
CCTGCGGGCACCCCCTCAGAGCAGCCCCCGGCCCCGCCCCGCCCACACAGGCCGGCTCACCACGTGTTTGAGCTTGGGCAGCCGGCGCTGCCAGCAGTTATAGAGAAGGCCGAGCACGATGATGACCACGCAGAGGGCGCCGATGACCACCAGCACCACAAAGAGCGTCCCGTAGTCGCTGCGCACCTGGCTGGCCCGGGCCTGGCAGCTGCTGGTGGTAGAGTAGTTCTGGATGCCAATCTGGGGGTGGGGGGAGGGGCCCGGTTCCTTAGCTGGGGCCCTGGGGTGCCGGGCTCCCCCAGGGCCTATGGGGCTAGGGCTCAGGGATGGGAACAGGCCTGATACCTGTGCTGGGAGAGGACCCTGCCTGAGCCCAGCACCCTAGCCGGAGGGCCCCAGCCTCCTCTAGCAAGCCTGCAGTGGCTCTGACGCAACTGTGGTTGATGTCCAGCCCCACGCCCACCTGGGGGTGCCCAATCCCCAGAGGCCGCCATGAACTGGCTGTCACAGACCACACTGCCCCACCCACGTGGGTGCAGACAGGGCAGCTGGGGGCCTGCGTACTTTCTCCACTGCACACCTGCCCCACCAGGCTCCGCAAACTCAGTTCCCACCTTAGGGAGGGTGTCCACGTCCCAGGCTGCCCCCAGCCTCCTATTCCTGCTGGGATGGCCACCAGTGTCACTGAGCTGCCCAGCACTCCCACACTGTGGGCTGTCTCGGGGGGGCAGCCGGCCCTGGCCAAGCGGCTGCTGTGCCCCACCCCCCTACCCCCTGGGCTGGGTAGACTCTCTCCAGTCAGCGTCTCAGGCCCCGGGAGCAGAGAAAGTGAGGTGCCATCCCCAAATGACAGGTGCTGGGGTGGGCAGGGGTGCCGCCTGCAGAGCAGAGACCCGGGGGGCCACTTTCTGCTGCAGACCTCCTTTCCAAGGCCAGGAATCAGCTCCTCTTCCTGTGAATGATCTGTGCATTTCCAGTGCTCCTCCACTTTTTACGTTACCAAGATTCAGTTTTTCCTGCTGGATTCACCACCAATGCACACGCAAAAATCTGCCCACTTGTGTACTTCCAAAGACCCAGCCCAGGGACTTTGCTGGTGGTCCAGTGGCTAAGACTCAGCACTCCCGATGCAGGAGGCCCGGGTCCCACCCGGTCGGGGAACTAAACCCCGCCGTGCCGCAGCTCTAGATCCGGCACACAGGCATCAACCTTGAGACCGCAAGCACGGCCACTGAGGCCGGTGGGCAGAGAAACAGCACAGGCGTATTTTAAAGAGGTACTCTTTGCTAAAACAACAATAAAGCCCCCGTGTGCCTTTCTGCCAAATCCATCTGAATGAAGCGTCTGGTAAAGCCAGAAGACCCAGACCCCTGGGTGGGAAGAGGCAGGAGGGCCTGTACTCAAGGCGCAGCCCACCAGCCCCGCCCTGTCATGAACCCCACAGCTCACAGCCAGCCCCGCCCCCAGGTGGTGCAGACATGGTGTCTCATGGGACGTCTGGGCCTTGCCTTGGGTGGGGGCATCTCCTCTCTGCTTTCATCTAGACGGGCACCAGCAGGACTCAACAGGGCTTCTTCCCTGCTCACAGCCCCGGTTGGCAATGAGCCCGAGCGAGAACCCAGTCTGGCCCTCAGCACTCTGTGCACTTATCGAGAAGCCCCACACCAAGACGGAGCCTCCCTGGCCCCGCCCTTCTCGGCCTGGCACGCAGGAGATAGGAGGGGGGCCCATGGCACGCGTACCTCAGCTCTGCCGTGGACACTCCAGGCCCGTGGGCATGAAGGGGATTGATAAGGGCCTGGATGCCAGTGAGTGGACAGGGCCTGGAGGACACGGGCTGTCCTCAAGGGGGGAGGTGAGTAAAGGTGCATCTGGCGGGGGGGGGGGCGCGGGG
>NW_011488997.1:13997-14318 GCF_000754665.1 Bison bison bison
AGCCCAGGTCCCCAGGAGCGCGTGGCCCTCCCAAACTCTGGGAACGTGCGGTGTTCCCTCGCCCACCAGGCTCTGCAGGATTCCTTGAGCAGACACGGTGCTTCTCCATTGCTCACCCAGGGAATGCCACCCACCCTCCCAGACCCCCGAGGCCCCCTCTGCTCCGTGCCCTCTCCTGAGCACCCCGCTCCGTGGCTTGGGTCCGCACCTGCCGTCTCACGGGGCTCACAAGGCGGCTGTGGGTGGCTCCATGCCCCTAGGGGGCTGGATCAGGCCGCGTACAGCCATGCCTCCACCACCCCGCGCTCTTACCTCCTCCAG
>NW_011488997.1:18308-18648 GCF_000754665.1 Bison bison bison
ACTAAGATCATGGCATCTGGTCCCATCATTTCATGGCAAATAGATGGGGAAACAGTGGAAACAGTGAGAAACTATTTTCTTGGGCTCCAAAATCACTGCAGATGGTGACTGCAGCCATGAAATTCAGACACTTGCTCCTTGGAAAAAAAGCTATGACCAACCTAGATGGCATATTAAAAAGGAGAGACATTACTTTGCCAACAAACGTCCATCTAGTCAAAGCTGTGGTTTTTTCCAGTAGTTATGTATAGATGTGAGAGTTGGACTATAAAGAAAGCTGAGAGCAGAAAAATTGATGCTTTTGAACTGTGGTGTTGGAGAAGACTCTTGAGAGTCCCTT
>NW_011488998.1:0-241 GCF_000754665.1 Bison bison bison
TGGTAGTTTGAGCCTTCTTTGGCATTGCCTTTCTTTGGGTTTGAAATTGAAACTGACCTTTTCTAGTCCTGTGGCCACTGCTGAGATTTCCAAATTTGCTGGCATGTTGAGTGCAGCACTTTCACAGAATCATCTTTCAGGGTTTGAAATAGCTCAACTGGAATTCCACCATCTCCACTAGCTTTGTTCATAGTGATGCTTCCTAAGGCCCACTTGACTTCACATTCCAGGATGTCTAGCT
>NW_011488998.1:341-1285 GCF_000754665.1 Bison bison bison
AACAGATATTTGGATTCTGTGGTAGAAGGTGAGAGTGGGATGATTTGAGAGAATAGCCTTGAAACATGTGTATTATGGTATGTGAAATAGATCACCAGTCCAAGTTTGATGCATGAAACAGGACACTCAAAGCTGGTGCGCTGGGACAACCCAGAGGGATGGGATGGGGGACACGTGTACACCTGTGGCTGATTCATGTCAATGTAGGGGAGAAAACCACCACAATATTGCCAAGTAACTAGCCTCCAATTAAAATATTTTTTTAAAGGAAAAGGATAAAATATTTCATTGGTAATCTTGCTGTGTTGATTACATGTTAAAATATTACTTTATATATACATGGCTCTATAAAATATAATATTCAGTTCCTTTCAATCGCTCAGTTGTGTCCAACTCTTGGCAACCCCATGAATCGCAGCACACCAGGCCTCCCTGTCCATCACAAGCTCCTGGAGTTCACTCAGACTCATGTCCATTGTGTCAGTGATGCCATCCAGCCATCTCATCCTCTGTCGTCCCCTTCTCCTCTTGCCCCCAATCCCTCCCAGAATCAGAGTCTTTTCCAATGAGTCAACTCTTTGCAACAGGTGGCCAAAGTGCTAGAGTTTCAGCTTCAGTCTCATTCACTCCAAAGAAATCCCAGGGCTGATCTCCTTCAGAATGGACTGGTTTGATTTCCTTGCAGTCCGACTCTCAAGAGTTTTCTCCAACACCACAGTTCAAAAGCATCAATTCTTCAGCCCTCAGCCTTCTTCACAGTCCAACTCTCACATCCATATATGACCACGGGAAAAACCATAGCCTTGACTAGACAGACCTTTCTTGGCAAAGTAATGTCTCTGCTTTTGAATATGCTATCTAGGTTGGTCATAACTTTCCTTCCAAGGAATAAGCGTCTTTTAATTCATGGCTGCAGTCATCATCTGCAGTGATTTTGGAGCTAC
>NW_011488998.1:4079-5787 GCF_000754665.1 Bison bison bison
ATTTTAATGCCACCATATTTATTTACATGTTGAAAGGCAATACAACTAAGGAAGGGATACCTTGAGAGTTAGGAATGCAGACAAAGGTATGGTCTAACAAACTGATGGGCTCACAATATTCCCAACAATTTCACAAGGTAGGTCTTGGGTGATTCAGTTACCCATTGTTTTAATTTAATGAAATTATTTAAAAAGGCAAGGAGAAAAGATTTGATAGACTTGTCATTGTCCAGAATTTGATGGAGTAATCATTGAACCCAACTAATAGGATATAAGTGGAGCATTTGGTTCACATTTAATTAAGGGTGTAAGGGTGTGTGTGTGTGTGTGTGTGTGTGTGTGTGCATAGAAGCAAATACTTAAATAATTTAAGTTCCTTTTAGATAGTTTGTTATCCATGAGCCTCCTGCAGCCTACAACTTAAAGAGGGCATTAAAGAAACCCAGGAAGAGATATGTCTTAGGACTCACAATTAACCTATTAGGATTTAGAACATTAACTAGGTTGGAAAGCCTTTCCCAAAGTTTTGGCATACATTTTCTCCCTTATTCTTTGTACATTGAAGCCATATCATGCAGTTAACGGTTTATTTGTACATTAAGTTACAAATACTCTTAAACTTTAATTTTGAACTCTTAAATGCATCAATTGGTCTGTGCAAAAATCACTTTCTAGTGATTTGCCTTTCATCATTTGAGTTGCATAATACATCTAAATGAAGACCTCTCTCCAATGTCTCACAATCCCTCCCTGCATAATTATTTCTGGCAACACTGAACACATCCATCACAGAAGGAACAGCACACTGCAGCCAGCATCTGCCCCTGGGTAAGTCAAAATTCTGACTGCTGATGAGCACGTTCAAACTCATCAGGTACAAAGGCAGGAAATGAATGCACACAAGTTGCAAACTGCTGTACCTTGTTTGCACAGCTCCTTTGTTCTGGAGAAACCTCAATTATTTGTCTCAGATTTTAAGAAAAGATTGCTTAATGCTACAAGAGAAAAGAGGAGAAAGGAGCACAGAGTTAAAGGTAAATTTTTCTTTTATCTTTATTGAAGTATAATTGAAGTATAATATTATGTTAGTTTTAGATGTACAACACAGTGATTTGATATTTTTACAGACTATACTCCAAAGCTATTAAAAATACTGACCATATTTACTGTGATATGCATCATATGCTTCCAAATTATTAAATAATATGCCCAGTAGTTTATGCTTTTTAATCTCCTTCCCCACCGTGTCCTTCCCCTTACCCTCTTCTCTCTCATAACCACTAGTCTGTTCTCTATATCTGTGAGTCTGCTTCTGTTCTGTTGAATTTGTTCATTTGTTTTTTTAAAGGGTGAATAGATAGTCACATCTTCCAGATCCTTCAATTTCCTTAAAAATACAATCCTTGTATGTTAATAGGTTCTGCTGGCAGGAAGACTGACTGAAATGGCCAAAACCTTAGAGTTAATATTCTTTTGGCCAGAAAATGGAATTATTATTTTTCTAGCTATAAATTGAAGCAAACAGAGCTGTCTGTCAGGCAAAGCCAATGCATACACCTAAATTACAGAAACTACAATTGAACCATTCAGGAGTGACCTAAATCAAATCGCTTATGATTATACAGTGGAAGTGAGAAATGGATTTAAGGGCCTAGATCTGATAGATAGAGTGCCTGATGAACTATGGAATGAGGTTCGTGACATTGTA
>NW_011488998.1:7828-10462 GCF_000754665.1 Bison bison bison
GAGGCCTGGCATGCTGCGATTCATGGGGTCGCAGAGAATCGGACACGACTGAGTGACTGAACTGAACTGAACAGTTGCCCTGATAGGATTTGGATTATACTACTAACTAGGGTTGTAAAATGTGGCTTGAATTTGTATATAATGGAGGCTTTTGAATAACTTACTAATTAGCATTTACTGTCTAATTACTCATATTTCTTCTTCACTAGCTAATTAAACTTTAATTAATAGGATTAATTAAATTAAATTAATACCCAGATGCTGGGTATTAATAGGATATTCTGCACAAACCGGATGAATGTTGGTGTTGCAGAACAGCAAACAATGATGGTTTCCTGCTCGATACAATATTACAGAGTGACACGTCAGTTTTAGAATTGGATATTCTTAACACTAGGTCCCAAACAGATTAAGACAAAGATTAAACTCTATTAAAGGCTATTAGAATATGTCTCTATTTCATATGGACAGAGGTTTTTAACATAGTACAGGAGACAGTGACCAAAACCATCCCAAAGAAAAAGAAATACAAGAAGGCAAAGTAGTTGTCTGAGGAGGCTTTCTAAATAGTTGAGGAAAGAAGAGACGTGAAAGGCAAGGGAATAAAGGAAAGATATATCCTACTGAATGCAGAGATCCAGAGAATACCAAGGAGAGATAAGAAGGCCTTCTTAAATGAACAGTGCAAAGAAAGAGAGGAAAACAATGGAGTGGGAAAGACTAGTGATCTCTTCAAGAAAATAGGGATACATCAAGAGAACATTGCTTGCAAGAATGGGCATGATTAAGGACTGAAATCCTGCTTGGAGAATCCATGCAGGAATACTGGAGTGAGTCTCCATGCCCTCCTCCAGGGGCTTTTTCTGACTCAGGGATCGAATCTGCTTCTCCTGTGGCTCCTGGATTACAGGCAGATTCTTTATTACTGAGCCACCAGCGAAGCCCTATATGCAGAGTTCATCATGCAAAATGTTTGGCTGAATGAATCACAAGCTGGAATCAAAATTGTCATAAGAAATATCAACAGAATATCTAACAGAAGCAGAAGATATTAAGGAGAGGTGGCAAGAATACAAAGAAGAACTATACAAAAATTGTCTTAATGACTGAGATAACCATGGTGGTGTGGTCACTCACCTAGAGCCAGACATCCTGGAGTGGGCCTTAGGAAGAATTTCTATGAACAAAATTAGTAAATGTGATTAAATTCCAGCTGAGCTATTTAAAATCCTAAAAGATGATACTGTTAAATTACTGCATTCAATATGTCAGCAAATTTAGAAAACTCAGCAGTCCCCACAGGACTATAAAAGTTCAGTTTGCATTCCAATCCCAAAGAAAGACAATACCAAAGAATGTTGAAACTACTGTACTATTGCTCTCATTTCACATGCTAGCAAACTTATGCTCAAAATCCTTCAAGCTAGGCTTCAGCAGTACATGCACTGAAGACTTTCAGATATACAAGCTGGGTTTTGAAGAGGCAGAGGAAACAGAGATCAAATTGCCAACCTTCGTTGGATCATAGAGAAAGGAAGAGAATTCCAGAAAAACAGCTATTTCTGCTTCACTGACTACACTAAATCCTATGACTGTGTGGCTCTCAACAAACTCTTAAAGAGATGGGAATATCAGATTACCTTGCCAGTTTCCTGAGAAACCTATATGCAGGTCAAGAACCAGTAGTTAGAATTGCAGATGGAACAACTGACTGATTCAAAATTGGGAAAGGAGTGCAAGGCTGTACATTGTCACTCTACATATTTAACTTATCTGTAGAGTGCACACATGCTAAGTCGCTTCAGTCATGTTTGACTCTTTTCAACCCTATGGTCTGTAGCCCACGAGGCTCCTGTGTCCATGGGATTCTCCAGGCAGAAATACTGGAGTGGGTTTCCATGCCCTTCTCCAGGGGATCTTCCTGACTCAGGGATAGAATCTGCATCTCCTGTGGCTCCTGCATTACAGGAAGATTTTTTACCGCTGAGCCACCAATGGAGCCCTATATGCAGAGTACATCATGCAAAATGTTTGGCTGAATGAATCAAGCTGGAATCAAAATTGCCACAAGAAATATCAATAACTTCATATATACAGATGATTCCACTCCAATGACAGGAAATGAAGAGGAACTAAAGAGCTTCTTAATGAAGATGAAAGATGAGAGTGAAAAATATGGCTTGAAACTCAACATTCAAAAAGCGAAGATCATGACATCCAGTCCCATCACTTCCTGGCAAATACAAGGGGAAAAACTGAAAGCAGTGGCAAATTTTATTTTCATGGGCTCCAAAATCACTGAGGACAGTGACTGTAGCCATGAAATTAAACAACTCTTGCTCCTTGGAAGGAAAGCTGTGACAAACCTAGATAGCATATTAAAAAGCAAAGATATCCACCTGTTGGTGGGAATGCAAACTAGTACAGCCACTATGGAGAACAGTGTGGAGATTCCTTAAAAAACTGCAAATAGAACTGCCATATCACCCAGAAGTGGGATTTCACACCAAGGAAAACAGAATTGAAAGAGACACGTGTACCCCAATGTTCATCGCAGCAGCCTAGATGTCCATCAGCAGATGAATGGATAAGAAAGTTGTGGTACATATACAGAATGAAATATTACTCAGCTAA
>NW_011488998.1:11788-11888 GCF_000754665.1 Bison bison bison
CCATCTCTTTCAGAATTTTCCACAGTTTCTTGTTATCCACACAGTCAAAGGCTTTGGCATAGTCAACAAAGCAGAAATAGCTGTTTTTCTGGAACTCTCT
>NW_011488998.1:12470-14027 GCF_000754665.1 Bison bison bison
CATCAGGAAGTTCACGGTTCACATACTGCTGAAGCCTGGCTTGGAGAATTTTAAGCATTCCTTTACTAGCATGTGAGATGAATGCAATTGTGCGGTAGTTTGAGCCTTCTTTGGCATTGCCTTTCTTTGGGATCGGAATGAAAACTGACTTTTTCCAGTCCTGTGGCCACTGATGAGTTTTCCAAATTTGCTATACTTCAATATAAAATAAAATGTTTAAAGATAAAAATAAAGAACAAGCTAAAGCCGCATCTTTATAAAACAATAATCTGCTTTGGAGAGAGACCTTTTCTCATTCAAATTTTTAACTCTCAAACATCCAGTACATGTCCAATAAATGTTGATTAAATTGAAAAAAGTTAATTGAAGTTTTAATTTTTAGTTTTTTAAAATCTATATTTTGTATTGGAGTATAGACAATTAACAATATTGCGATAATTTCAGGTGGACAGCAAAGGGAATCTGCCGTATATACATGTAACCATTCTCCCCCAAACTCTCCTCCCATCCATCTGCCATGTAACTTTGAGCAGAGTTCCCTGTGCTACAACAGGTCCTTATTGGTTATCCCTTTTTAGTGTTTACAGGTTAATTCCAAACTCTTTAACTATCCCTTCTTCCCTTTGCCCCTGGTAACCATATCATTCTCTAAGTCTATGAATCTGTTTCTATTTTGTAAATAAACCCATTTGCATCATTTTTTAGATTCCACATATAAGCAATATCATATATTTGTCTTTCTCTGTCTGACTTACTTTAATCAGTATGACGATAGCTCCATCCATGTTGCTGCAAATGCCATTATTTCATCCTTTATAATAGTTGCTGCTACTGCTGCTAAGTCGCTTCAGTTGTGTCCGACTCTGTGTAGCCTCATAGATGGCAGCCCACCAGGCTCCACCGTCCCTGGGATTCTCCAGGTAAGAACACTTGAGTGGGTTGCCATTTCCTTCTCCATTGCATGAAAGTGAAAAGTGAAAGTGAAATTGCTCAGTCATGTCCGACTCTTAGCGACCCCATGGACTGCAGCCTACCAGGGTCCTCTGCCCATGAGATTTTCCAGGCAAGAGTACTGGAGTGGGTTGCCATTGCCTTCTCCATTATAATGGCTGAGTGATACCCCAATGTTCATTGCAGCACTGTTCACAATAGCCAGGACATGGAAACTACCTAAATGTTCATCAACAGATAAATGGATAAAAAGGATGCGGTTCATACAATGAAATATTACTCAGGCAATTTCATTACTTTGTATGTGTCTGGTGTTGGAGAAGACTCTTGAGAGTCCCTTGGACTGCAAGGAGATCCAACCAGTCCATTCTGAAGGAGATCAGCCCTGGGATTTCTTTGGAAGGAATGATGCTAAAGCTGAAACTCCAGTACTTTGGCCACCTCATGCGAAGAGTTGACTCATTGGAAAATACTCTGATTCTGGGAGTGATTGGGGGCAAGAGGAGAAGGGGACGACAGACGATGAGATGGCTGGATGGCATCACTGACTCGATGGATGTGAGTCTGAGTGAACTCCGGGAGTTGGTGATGGACAGGGAGGCCTGG
>NW_011488999.1:0-240 GCF_000754665.1 Bison bison bison
AATTATACATTATTTATTTGTTCTACTTTGTATGCTTGAGTTGTTTCCAGTTTGAGGCTATTATGAATAAAGTGAGCTTCCCTGGTAGCTCAGTTGGTAAAGAATCCGCCTGCAATGCAGAAGACCCAAGTTGGATTCCTGAGTTGGGAAGATCCCCTAGAGAAGGGATAGGTTGACCACTCCAGTATTCTTGAGCTTCCCTGGTGGCTCAGATGGTAAAGAATGCTCCTGCAATGTGGG
>NW_011488999.1:340-1511 GCF_000754665.1 Bison bison bison
AAGCATTGATTTCTCTCTCTCTCTCTCTCTCTTTTTCTCTTTGAGAGTGTGTGTGTGTGTGTGTGTGTGTGAAAAATGGCTCAAAACTATTATATGTGCTTGTCAGAACCACTTACAGAATATGGACTTGTGAGACCATGTGAGCCTCTCCCTTTTTTCATTTTTTTATGTTTAGAACTATTACAGCATCCAGTGTTAGATGGCAGTGGGAAGGTACCTGGCAGAATAGGTAAGATGGAGAACTCCCTGCTGGTGAGCACTGCTCCCACCAAGAGCACAGAGAAGATCCTAAGACTGTAATGAGCTCCAGGCACACAGACATTGAAAATGGGCTACATTCAGCCCTGTATCTGCCTTACAAGGAGTATACCCTCCAGAAATCACATAGCCCTGCAGGGCTAAGGAGGGATGTAAATGTCTGGCACTAGAGATCTGGAAAACTGTTGGTCAATTCATCATGTTGATCCCCTGTTAGCCCTGGCTTCAGCTCTGGCTCACATACTACCATAATTGTGATTCCCAAACAATTGCATTTGTTAACTAAAATGGGGAAAAAGAACGTATTTTCTAGAGACAGATCATAATAATTTGTTTCTGAGCAGCAGATACTGCTGTAAGCAGTTTGCCTCTGAATAGGAGATAATAAAACTTAATTTCCAAGTTACATGGAGCACAAAAGAAACAAACATTGAAGGTTTCCAATGAGAAAGAAGTAATGGGAGTGATTTCTCTCTTCCCTGATCACCATGATTTTCCTTCTTCTATGTCTCAGTTTTCTCCATCACTCTCAGCCTCCCTCTCCCTCTCAAAGATTTTTCTTTAGTTTCCTTCTCTGTGTAGATCTGTCTCTCGCTCTATTTTTCGTGTGTACCTCTGTCAATTTCTCAGTCTCAATCTTACCCTCTCTCTGTTTCACTCTGTGTATGTGTGTCGCTGTTTTCATCTTGCCATATTTCACTGTCATTGTCTCTTTCTCTCTTGTATCATTCTGTGTGTGTATCTCTCTGTATATGTGTGTGTGTCACTCTCTGTGTTTCTATTTCTTTTTATTTCTGTGTGTGTGTCTCTTTGTGTCAGTCTTGTGTCTTTGTGTGTGTCTCTTTCCATGGATGTCCTCTGTCTCACACCACACATACTCACACATACAGGCCTACAGGCCTGTCTCCCAGTC
>NW_011488999.1:4322-5992 GCF_000754665.1 Bison bison bison
AAGTGTTAAAAACTTAACAATTATACTCAAATGAAGGAGGTGCTATTTAAGTATTAAACACTGCATGGAAAATTGGTGTTTTAAGGAATTTTATAAATCTTTGCAGGAAAGTCTTATTTACTATTATAATTAGCTTACCGAATTGGCTTCTTGCAGCATAAAAATAAGGTAGACTGGTTCGTCAGTTTTAAATTAGTAAACCAATTCTAAATTAGTAGACTCCAAACTAAGACCATTTGAGGTTTGGCTATGCTTGTGTCTATTTAATATTTTGCAATGCACCTCCTCATCCTCACCCTCAAATAATGAGACCAGAATAGGGATTTTTTTCTTTCATTGACAGTAACTCTTGCATAGAAGAGAAACAGAAAAATGAGTACTTTTGTTGTTGTTCACCATTATTCCTTTTGGAGAACTGACTGAACAAAGCACTCTTCCTACAGGTCATGTGACATAAGAAAGTGGGTCTGAAATGCTGGACCCTTCTAATGAGATTGTACCTGTGTCTGTGATGAAAGAGCCTTTTTGCAAACTAATTGTGTAAGCAAGGGAAATATTAGCCTACTTAGTGCATAGACCTCAGCATCAGTATTTGTATTTCCAAACTGAATGTCCTAATTATAAATGAGCCATGCTTATTTGTCAAACCACTTACAGATCTCTGAGACATATAGGTCTGCTTTTTATCCTCTTGTCTTGGTCATTGGGATTACTTTATGCACTTGAAAGTAATGAGATTGCATTTTCTCCCCCCAAATATCCTATCACTCATACTTTTCATTTAAGGCCGACTGACCTTTCCCCCCAATTAGAACAAATTAGTGACGTTTTACTTCATCTCAAAACCACTGAGCCGTTGTAAAAGCAGAGTCAATGGTGGGGCCCTAATAGGGCCTTGAAAGCTGAGCAGAAGATAAATAAACAGAAGGAGCAGGAGGAGTGAAGGAAATGAAGGTGGGGGTGCAAACGATGGTGACAGAGGGTGGGGTGGTGGTGCCAGTGGTGAGGAATCAAAGGACAGGAAGGGGAAATGAGGGTGAGGTGGCCCAGAGAAAAGAGAGAAAAGCCTAGGGATCGCAGAAAGGGTAGGACATTGAGACTGAAAAAGGAGCAAGAAAGAATGAACAGGAGACAGGTGTGAGGTGCATTGGGCCTCTGAATGGCAGAAGTGGGGAGAGCGATGAGGAGGCCACTCCATCTGCTTTTAACTGACTCCTTGCCCCTTTTCTATACAGGAAAGAGCTTGCGCTTGGTCACTGGCATTAAACTTTTCTGTCTGTCCCAGGGTCTTTTCTCTTTCATAATGATAGGAATACATCAGGACAAAAGAGGTAGATAAGTGACTGCCCAGGGCACAATGATGTTGTAAAAAGAGTCATTGGAGTCAGACAGTGTTATATTCAATTCACTGTGAGGTTTGGTAAGCCATCTAATCCCTCCAATCCTCACTTTCCTCATTCAAAATTAAGAACAAAAATATTATTCTTTAATATGTGTGTGTGTGCATGCTCAGTTGCTCAGTCACGTCCAACTCTGCGACTCCATGGACTATAGCCCACCAGGCTCCTCTGTCCATGGAATTCTTCAAGCAAGAATACTGGAGTAGGTTGTCATTTCCTACTCCAGGGGATCTTCCCAACCCAGGGACCAGACCTGGGTCTCCTGCATTG
>NW_011488999.1:6092-6526 GCF_000754665.1 Bison bison bison
AAATCTGCGTCTCCTGCATTGGCAGGAGGATTCTTTACCTCTGTGTCTCTAATATGTGGTTGGTATCAAATAAAATCTTGTGCAGGCATGTGTCCAGCACAGGGGCTGCCATTGCCTTCTCTGAATAGTCATGCTAACCTGTTATAAATAGACCTCAAGTTAAAATGCCTCAGCCACAAGAGAACTTTATTCTTTGTTTAGTGTGGGATGAGTATTCCTGGTCAGCACGTGGTGTACTTCCAAGTAGTGGTTCAGGACACAGGCTGCCTCTAGCTCAAGACTCCAGTATCTCCCAGGCCTGTGTTTCTCAAATATTAATGTGCATTTGTGTTACCTGTGGATCTTATTAAGACACAGACTGTGATTCTGCACCCCTCTGGGATGAGGGCTGAGATTTTGCATTTTTAACAAAAAAATTTATTGAATTATGGTTA
>NW_011488999.1:9482-9952 GCF_000754665.1 Bison bison bison
ATGGAAAACAATCCAAGCTCCGTGGTTTTGAAGGTCAATTTGGATGAATGATGATTTACAGGAAGAAAATACCAAAGTCAGGGAAACAATCTGTGCAGATTTTGTAGAAGTTGAAGTGAAATAGGACAAGAGCCCAAGCTTGAGCAGTAGATAAAAAGAAGGGAAATTCATAAAAAATTTCAAGTAGAACTAATATTATTTGGTGCTAGGGTTTTAAGGAGTATAGGAAGAAGACCAATGAGGATGTTAATATTTTTTTAAAGGAAGTATAATTGATTTTCAGTGTTTTATTAATTTCTGCTATACAGCAAAGTGATGCAGTTATACATGTATATACATTGTTTATATATATATATACATATATATATACACATACACACACATATTCTTTTCCATTATGGTTTATTATGGGATATTGAATATGGCTCTCTGTACTATACAGTAGGACATTGTTGTTTATCCATTCTATA
>NW_011488999.1:10052-10444 GCF_000754665.1 Bison bison bison
GGTATATTGCAATTTGGCTAGAGCGTACACAGTATGAAGAAAAATGCTGGAAAATGAGGTTATAAAATTAGGTTCAGGCCTAGAGCCTATTATACAATGTGAAGTCAGAAAGAGAAAAACAAATATTGTATATTAATGCATGTATACGGAATCTAGAAAATGGTACTGACGAACCTATCGACAGGGCAGTAATGGAGATATAGACATAGAGAACAAACTTTTGGACCCTGGGGAGAGAGAAGGTGGGATGATTTGAGACAGTAGCTTTGAAACATATGTATTACCATATGTAAAATAGATAGCCAGTGGGAATTTGCTGTATAACACAGGGAACCCAAAACCAGTGCTCCATGACAACCTAGAGGGGTGGAATGGGGTGGGAGGTGGGAAGA
>NW_011489000.1:0-240 GCF_000754665.1 Bison bison bison
TCCATCACCTCCACTAGCTTTGTTCATAGTGATCCTTCCTAAGGCCCACTTGACTTTGCATTCCAGGATATTGGGCTCTAGGTTAGTGATCACACCACGTGGTTATCTGGGTCATGAAGATCTGTTTTCTCTAGTTCTTCCATGTATTCTTGCCTATCTTCTGCTTCTGTTCAGTTCTGTTCCATTCAGTTGCTCAGTTGTGTCTGACTCTTTGCAACCCCATGAACTGCAGTACACCAG
>NW_011489000.1:945-1483 GCF_000754665.1 Bison bison bison
TTGTTTTTGCTGACTGTATAGAGCTTCTCCATCTTTGGCTGCAAAGAATATAATCAATCTCATTTCGGTATTGACCATCTGGTGATGTCCATGTGTAGAGTCATCTCTTGTGTTGCTGGAGGAGGGTGTTTGCTATGACCAGTGTGTCCTCTTGGCATAACTCTGTTAGCCTTTGCCTTGTTTCATTTTGTACTCTAAGTCCAAATTAGCCTGTTACTCCAGGTATCTCTTGACTTCCTGCTTTTGCATTCCAGTCCCCTATGATGAAAAGGACATCTTTTTTTGGTGTTCATTCTAGAAGGTCTTGTAGGTCTTCATAGAACCGTTCAACTTCAGCTTCTTCAGCATTACCGGTTGGGGTATAGACTTGGATTACTGTGATATTGAAGGGCTTGCCTTGGAAACGAACAGAGAACATTCTGTCATTTTTGAGACTGCACCCAAGTACTGCATTTTGGACTCTTTTGTTGACTATGGTGGCTACTCCATTTTTTCTAAGGGATTCTTGCCCACAGTAGTAGATATAATGGTCATCTGA
>NW_011489000.1:2214-3167 GCF_000754665.1 Bison bison bison
GTCAAATTCCCTGGGGGTTCTCAGTCCCTTTGCCAGATCCCCAGGTTGGGAAATCTGTTGTGGGTCCTAGAACTTTCTTAACAGTGCGAGAATTTCTTTGGTATAATTGTTCTGCAGTTTGTGGGTTGTCTGCTCAGTGGCTCTATGATGGGGTTAATGGCGACCTCCTCCAAGAGGGCTCTAGATTAAGATGTTAATTATAATCCTTAGGGAAAGTTAAAAAAATTATTTAGTAAAATATGGGACTTCCCTCGTGGCCCTGTGGCTAAGACTCCACACTCTCAGTGCAGGGAGCCCAGGTGCAATCCCTGGTCAGTGAACTAGATGCCATATGCTGTAATTAAGATTTTGCATGCTGCAACTAAAGAGCACATATTCCACAAATAAAGGCTCCCACATACTGCAACTAAAAGAATCTGCATGCCACAGAGAAGCTTGAAGATTTCATGTGCCACAACAGATACAGCAGAGCCAAATAAATAAATAAATACTTAAAATTTTATATAGTAAAATAAATGAAAATTGAATCTAATTTGTATAATAAAAAATATCTAGCATAAAGAAGGCAGTAACAGGAATTGGTGAAATGATGTAAGATATATAGCAAACAAACACCAAGATGGCAGAGGTAAGTCCTTCCTCATAAGTAATCTCACATTAAACATAAATGGAGTGAACTCTCCAAATAAAAGGCAGAGTTTGGAAGAATGGATAAAAATCATGACGCAGACAAGAGATTCAATTTAGCACCAGAGACACACATTGGTTGAAGGCAAAAAAATGGGCTAAGGTATTCCATGCAAACAGTAACCAAAGAAGAGCTGGAATGGATACTAATACCTGACAAAACAGACATTAAGACAAAAATTGTTACAAGATGCAAAAAATAAGGACATTATATAATGGTAAAATGGTCAATCCATCCATATATAAACATATATATATATATATAT
>NW_011489000.1:4630-5688 GCF_000754665.1 Bison bison bison
AAATTAAGAAAATTCTATTCATAAAAGCATTAAAAAGAATAAAATATTTAGCAACAAATTTAACCAAGGAGATATAAGACTTATAAATTTAAAACTTCAAAATATTATTGTAAGAAGACCCAAAAAAAATGAAAAGACATCCCAAAATCATGAATTGGCAGACTTAATGTTAAGATGACAGTAGTATCCAAACTGATCTACAAACTCAAGGCAATCTTTATAAAAATTCCAATTTTTTTTTACAGAAAGATATAAACTGATCCTAAAATTCATTGAATTGCAAGTGACTTCGAATAGCCAAAAGAATATTGAAAAAGCAGCACAAAGTTGGCAAACTATTTCTAATTTCAAAACTTGCTACCAAGCTACAATAATCAAAGTACTGCAGTCCTGGCATAAAGATAGACATAGAGATTAATGGAATAGAATTGAGAGTCCATAAATAAACCCATACATCTATGGTCAACTGATTTACTGCAAGGGTTCTAAGACTATTCCATGGGGAAAAAAAGAATCTTTTCAATAAATGGGGCTGAGATAATTGAATAATCACATGCAAAAGAATGAAGTTAGACACTTACCTCACACCATATGTATTAGATTTCTCCAGTGAAACAAAACCAATAGGATATAATGTTGGATAGCAGAGGTGAGAACACCTTCTTGTGTTCTTCCAGATAGATAGATGATGGAGGTGGAGCAAGCTGGAAACTCAGGAAAATGTAGTTCCAGTCTAATTCTAAAAGCTTGAGAACCGAAAGAACAAATGGTATAGTTCCAGTCCAAAGGCTGGTAGATTTGAGATCCAGGAAGAGGTAATATTTCATCTTGAGTCCGAATGCAGTACAAAGGCAATGTCCCAGTTCAAAGGCAGGAAAAATTCTTTCTTCTTGAGAGGAATAAAGTGTTAGTCACTCAGTCATGTTTTACTCTTTGCAATCCAATGGACTGTAGCCCTCCAGGCTCCTCTGTCCATGGAATTCTCCAGCAAGAATACTGGAGTGGGTAGCCATTTCCTTTTCTAGGGGATCTTCCTGACCCAGGTATCGAACCCAGGT
>NW_011489000.1:6106-6532 GCF_000754665.1 Bison bison bison
GCATCCTGTGATCCAGTCAAGCTGACACATAAAATTAACCATTACATCACATTGGAAACAAACTAAAAATTGATCAAAGACCTACATGTAAGAGCTGAAACTATAAAACTGTTAGAAGAAGACATAGGTGTAAATCCTTGCAACCTTTAATTTGGCAATGGATTCTTTAAAATGACATCAAAAGCAAAGTAATAAAAATAGATAAATGGGATTTCATCAAAATTAAGAACTGAGCATCAAAAGACGTTATCAATAAAATTAAAAGATGGCACATAGAAGGCAAAACAAATTGCAAATCATGTATCTGAAAAGGGTCCAATATGCAGAATACATAAAAGAACTCTTACACCTCAACTACAAAAAGACAAACAATCTGATTTAAAGAGGGACAAAGAATTTAAGTAGATATTTCTCCAAAGAAGATAT
>NW_011489000.1:6632-7831 GCF_000754665.1 Bison bison bison
GTCCACACAAAAATTTGTACATGAACATTCATGGCAGCGTTGTTTTAACAGCCCCATAGTGGGAACAATCCAAATGTCCATGAATTGATAAATGGATAAACAAAATGGCCATTCAATGGAATATTATTTAGCAATAAAAAATGAAATGCTGATATATGCTACGTCAATGAACCTTGAAACCATTATGCTAAATGAAAGAAGCAAGACAGGAAAAGTTACATATGGCATGATTCCATTTATATGCACTATCCAGAATAGGACAGTCTCAACTAAAAGCAGATTTGCAGTTGCCAGCGACTGGAGGAAGCCAGGAAAGGGAAATCACTGCTTAGTGGCACAGGTTTCTTTTTGGTGTGATCAGAATATTCTGGACTTAGAAAACACGGAGGTTATGCATCACTTTGAATGTACTCCAAGAGACTGGATTGTACACTTTGATATATTTAAAATGTATAACTTTATGTTGTGTGAATTTTACCATAATAAAATTGAAAAGATTCAAATAATCCAAATCTATCTTGATAAGATAGATTTTATGGAGGGAATCTTACAAAATACAGAAAAAGTGGATCAGCAGTCCCAAGTTGGGTTGGTTGCTCAGTCATGTCTGACTTTTTGTGACCCCATGCTCTGTAGCCCTCCAGGCTCCTTAGCCCATAGGATGTTCCAGGCAAGAACACTGGAGTAAGGTGCCATTCACTTCTTCAGGGGATTTTTCCAACCCAGGCATCAAACCTGGGTCTCCTGCATTGCAGGCAGATTCTTTAGCATTTAAGCCACCAAGAAAGCCCCAAAGTATGTTGCTAATCTGGAACAGAGGTTGGCATTCTATGGTATATAGGCCAAATCTGACCAACCTAAAACATTTACTACATGACTCTTTACAAATAAAATATTGTTGATCCTGAGCTAGGGTGATGATGAACAATAATCCCTCATGTTTATAGAGGACATTTCAGTTTACAAGGCACATCTGTATTCTCAGCTGACTTCAAAATAATGTTGTGAAGTAGGTGAAGTGTTGCTTTTCCATACAGAGGAGGAAACTGAAGTTTGGAGAGGTTAAGCTACTCAATAAACTGTGGAAAATTCTGAAAGAGATGGGAATACCAGACCACCTGACCTGCCTCTTGAGAAACCTGTATGCAGGTCAGGAAGCAACAGTTAGAACTGGACGTGGAACAACAGACTGGTTCTAA
>NW_011489000.1:9194-10863 GCF_000754665.1 Bison bison bison
ATGCAGTTGGACAGTTTGCCATATTTCAAGCACATCAGGTCAAGCAATACAATAAAAATTGACTGTTTCGTGATATGACTCTTTATAGGAGCCATGACATTCACTCCTTTCCTTAATGTCCTGCATCCAACCTGTAGCTTCAGCTGTCTTCTGGACGGCATATCATGCAATTGCTATTCTGTCTTCCCATCAATTAGCCTGAGGTCACTCTGCAATCTGTTAGTGAGGAGGAGTAGGTGGCAATTGATACAACTATTTCCTAATAGGCCCTCGGCCCCTGAGTAGCCAATCAGCAGCTTCAAAGATGGGCTCTCTACCTCGAGGTCACTGTTTTCTCCCACCTTCCTTCATCCCACATGTTACAATTTCATGCACTATTCGTAGACGATCTTTAATCTTCTCCAGTCAGTTCTGGATTATGGTCACGTGTTGTGGCGGAAGCAGCACTGCATGCACTGTTGATTCAGGTGCTCAAGGGCCATGAAGTAAATGACTGGCCCTACTGGAGGCTCTGTAATAGAATTGTGAGGGATTTATAATTATATCTCTCCATACAGGTCAGTTAATTAATCAGCCCTTCCCACACATTTCCATTCGGTTCCTCTCACTAGGTAAGCCATTTTACTCACAGCATGTTACCTCTCCATTCAATTCTCTTTCTGCCGTCTTCTCACGTCTCCTTTTCACTGAGGGGCCAGCATAACTTCTCCCCAGGTGTTCACTTAAAAACTTGAGGCCCTTCCCTTCTTTGGGGCCCTCATATAGATGCCAGATTACCTTCAATTCCCCCGCCTGATGTTTCAATTGTATCCCTGGCCTCAAGGATACCTTAATTTGTGTGTATCCATTAGGGAAAAGAATTTAAAACCCTTTCTTCATTTTCACAGCTGGGCCTGTGATCCTCTTGCCTGTAACATCTGAGTTCTAAATATCCTTTAGGGACAAATATTATTATTAATAGTAGCCTTTCTTCCATCTAGGCAGTCCCAATACCTTGGACTTTTTGGTTTCTTTTTTCATGCAAAGACCTTGTCTTACCAGCATCGCTAGTACATCTGTCAGAGTGTTCTACCTTAGATTCCCATCTGTTTGTATCATCCATCTGGACCTCCTCCTTGTATTCTAAATTTCCCCCACTCTTGCTGGACTCAACCCTCTATATGTTCAGTTGCTAAGATATGAGTCCTAGGTCTATCTTCCTTAGTCAATGCTCCTGCCTCTTTGTGGGGAGGGATTGAGATTGAAATAGCCTCCCTGGTTCTGCCTCTCAAAATTCTTCCCTAGTTGATGATGTCATTCTGTTGTGCTCAGGCTTCAGCAGAAGTCTTCTTGGTTTGCTCTCAGCAAAAAGCCTAACTCTGACAGAGTACTTCAGTGGGCCTCTGTTCCCATTCTCTCCTAAGATTTATTAAAGGAAATTCCATGTACAGAGCCTTGCAGGGCACACAGGTGATGTTATGGTGGAATTGTAATTACACCTGTACTGCTCCCAATCCTGCAGCTGGCAGAGAGAAGCTGAGAATGAGACCAAGCTGCTGTGTGGTTTCTCTGCAGTGATTTATCAGGAGGGGAAAGTGGATGCTCCGTGGACAGCTTCCTGTTCAGCCCTTTTCTCTTCCAAGTGCTGAACCTTGACTTAGGGGAGATTTTCAGCACAGATTATTGACCA
>NW_011489000.1:10963-12286 GCF_000754665.1 Bison bison bison
ATTATTGACCACTAAAAGTGAGCTGAAAGCTACTCATACCTTAATGATGAAACCGGCCAGTGGACCAAAGAATCTTCTCCTTAGTCTCTTCTAGGCCATTTTATGGACTACTATTCTTCCCTCCTCATCTTTTCAGTATCCAGCTAAGGTGAACTCTGCATTCTTTTAAGTTCTTTTTATAAAGGGGCAGACTTTGATGACCTGCCCCAGCCATCTGCAAAAGTGGTGCCACTCAACTAACTTTCTGGAGGGTGTATTAGAGCCTTAAATCAGTTTTTCACTCCCTGTGTATCAGTGTACCATGAGACTGAGTGCTGTTGAAGTAGCAGAATTAGTGATAGCTTTCAGTTTTGTATTGCTTATGGGAATCTTGGTTTCTATGTATAATTATCCTGAAGCAGGCTAATGATCTTTTTAAAATGCAAATCAAAATATATCATTCTGCTACTGAAAACCCTCCAGTGGCTTTCCATTGTACTTTGAATAAAACCCAAACATCTTTGTGTGGCTCACAAAACTCTACATGATCTGGGCTCTGCTCAACCTCTCTGAGCTCATCTTGCACCATGTTTTCAGTGCTCACAAATTCTTCTGTCCCACAGAACTTCTTTCTGTTCTTTTAACCACAGGCCTGTTTCTACCTCAGGGAGTGGGCACCTGCCCCTTCTTTTGACTGGTACACACTTTCCCCAGATCCTTGAATAGCTGGCTCTTTCTCATTATTCAGATATCAGACTAAATATCATTCTATCCAAAAGGCCACCTAATGACCATGACCATGACCACCTAATCAAAGAGAAGTCTTTTTCTTTAGGTCATTTACTGTCATGTCATTCTGCTTTATATTTCTCACAATAGTTGCCAGAATTTGGAAATTATTTTAATTATATCTGTGCTTATCATCTGTCTTCCCCCAGTAGAATGTAAATTCCATGAAAAAGAGGGCTTGTATGTCTTACTCACTGCTATGTCACCAGTGCTGGGCACGAATATTTGTTGATGAATAATTGGATTGCATAAGATATGAGTTCATAACTCTCTGTCAATTTTGTTAAATGACCCTTGATGATTTTCTGTCATATATCTTTTAAGACAACAGTCTTCAAAATGTAATGGCTCCTGGATACTTGGCTGTCTGACTTTGGATAATTCATTTATTCAAGCATTTACTGAGGGCTAGGCACTATGCTAAGCTGTGGGAATATAAAGATAAATAAGACTCCAGCCTCTGCCATCAGGGATCTCATAGTCTAGTGGGGAAAATGGACATATAAATGATTGTAGTACAGTGGAGTAAATGACATTATAGAAGCTTGAATTAAG
>NW_011489000.1:12386-13068 GCF_000754665.1 Bison bison bison
GGTAACACTAAAGAGAAAGAATCCATCTCTTTGGTACTAAAGTAGGCATGGAAATGGTTCAAGGATGTAGTTTCAGAGGAAGTGATATATTGGCTGGATCTTGACGAGTGAATGAGTTCACTGAGTAATGAGGACAGGAAGCACATTCTAGTATGTGTGGAATATGGGAAAGAGAAAGAGCATTGGCTATTCTGGTGATGGCACATTGAAGGCTTTTACTGGAACACAGGGTGATTGTGAGAGATAAATCTGGAAAACGAGGCTGAAATCTGTTGAGCTGAAAGTACTTTTCATCTCAACAGGAGTTGGAGTACCTATATGATATCCCTGCTCCCTCCAAAAACAATAAATAAAGTTGCCACCTGAGAGTTAAACTAGTAAAGTTCACAGGCAAGTCACATGATTAGATATCTGGAAACCAACCAGGAAACTATCAGTAAACACATGACTGGAAATTTTGTAGACTCTTAAAACTCTGTTAAAGGTGAACTAGGACAAATCTTAAGGAAGTAGAACTGGAATGCAACTGTAATTTTGGTAAGTGGAAACCAAATTAATTGTATTATACACTCCTTAGAGTGAATAGAAAATAGTTGGCCAGCTAGAAGCAAAAAAAAAAAAAAAAAATGACTGTTAGCAGCCAGCTCCATCCAAGAGAATGATCTCAGCAAAGTGAACCCAG
>NW_011489000.1:14106-15071 GCF_000754665.1 Bison bison bison
GGAAAGACAGTTCACTTGAGGTGGATGACTGTCAGGAGGCTGGAAACTGCAGCTGCAGGTGAAATTAGGTGGGCCAGGGGAATATGGGACATGAACAGCATCTTGGACCTAACTGAAAACAAATACAACAGACTCTGAGACCCCAGTGGACACAGGAGCAAAGGATGTGAACTGGTAAATTGTACACAAAATATATAAATGCCAACAATTATAATTTTAAGCATTTAAGCTCAGTAGTAATTGATTAACTGCAAGTATAAATGAGATGCTATCTTTTTTGCTGGTCAAATTAGCATAGGCCTATTTTTTTCAATTGAAAACATGTATATTGATGACATATACACTCATTCACTGCAGGTGGAATTGTAAATTGGCAGAACCTTTCTGAGAAGCAGTTTTTCAATATCAATATGTATCAAGAGCCCTCACAATTTTTGTCTTTAAACTGAGGAATTCTTGATAAAAGATAAGGATGTTGATATCAGTGTTCTTTATAACACTAAATGTCCAATGGTTGAAATAATTATGGTAGAGTCATATACTAAAAATAGTAAGCCATAGAATCAGGTTTTCAAATATGTATTGACATTGAAAATGCTTTTGATATATTAAATTATAAAACATATCTAAAGCTGTATAAACAGTATGATCACAACTATTCTTTTTTTCGATTCACAGAATGACATAGATTGTAAGACACTGGATTATTAATAGCTTAAGGAAAAAGAAACACTGCCTTTAATATACCCAAATTGTATTCTGCTGATAGTAATGTGCATGTGTTTGCTAAGTCATTTCAGTCGTGTCCAACTCTGTATGATCCCATGGACTATAGCCCACCAGGCCCTAGGCTCCTCTGTCCATGGGATTCTCAAGGCAAGAATTGGAGTGGGTTGCCATGCCTTCCTCCAGAGGATCTTCCCTACCCAAGGATCGAACCTGCATCTCTTGTGTTTCCTGCATTG
>NW_011489000.1:16941-17716 GCF_000754665.1 Bison bison bison
GAGTACTTCATAATCTTGCTTGTGTTCCCATAAGCCATGCAAATATACACCAGTAATCCATATAATATCAGTAACTATTTGGATGCTAAGGCTTGAGGGCTGTCTCTGTCCTGCCACCCATTTCTTAGGAGGATCTCACCAGAAAGCTTCCTCAGGGTGTATGTGTGTGTGTGTGTGTGTATGTGGTGTGTGTGTCCATGCACACATTGGGAAATGCAGATCAGGAGTTGGGGGTGGTGAGCAGAGAGCCTCAGGGCTGATAGTCTGCACACAGTTCTGTTTCTGAGGCTTGGGGAAAATGCCAGGGCTTGTGTAATTTCCATCACCAGGCACAGGCAAATGAATTTTATAGTGGTAGCCCTTGGGGACAGTCTGTAGCTGAGAGAACTTCATTTCAGCTAATTAACGTGGACTCAGTTCCCACTACCTGTGGATGGGGAGACAGGCCTGCAAAATTTGCTCTACACACTCTTACTAAGTCTTACCCTCAGGCTGAACTCCTAAAGCCCGGTGGGGAGAAGGGGAGACAGGCTGTCAGTGAGGAGCTCTGGTTACAGGCCACAGAGCTGAAGTGTGATGTGAGGAGAAATAGCAGAGCTCGCAGCACCTCGACTAGTACAGCCCTCAGGAAATATGCATTGAAGTGTTGATACCTTAGCTCATTTAATCTTCCCAACAGCTCAAGGTTGTGCACGGTGGGGTTTGGAGGAGGCCAGCCTGCTTGGTTTATGTCTAGCACTGTGTAAACAGCTCTAATCCTGTCACTGCTATTATT
>NW_011489001.1:0-266 GCF_000754665.1 Bison bison bison
AGCCACTCCAGTGTTCTTGCCTGGAGAATCCCAGGGACGGGGGAGCCTGGTGGGCTGCTGTCTATGGGGTCGCACGGAGTCAGACACGACTGAAGCGACTTAGCAGCAGCAGCAGCACTTTACAAAGGAGGACACTGAGGCCCATTCCAGCAACATGGCTTGTCCAATGTCAGGGAACACATTGTTTCTAGAAATTTGGGGCTAGCCAAACTTTGTAGCTTGAAAGAGCAAACATTTATCATCTTGCACAGTTTCTGAGGGTCAGC
>NW_011489001.1:366-902 GCF_000754665.1 Bison bison bison
CAGAGAGGGCAGGGGATAGGTTTGAGGTCACACAGCTGGTAAGAGGCAGAGGCCATATTCAAAACCAGACCGGTCCAGGAATTCCCTGGTAGTCTGGTGGCTAGGTCTCGGCGTTTACACTACCAGGGCCCGGGTTCAATCCCTGGTTGGGGAACTAAGATAAAAAAATAAACCAGACTGGTGCAGTTTCCATGCCCTTAAATCCTGCTCTATGCTGTGTGCCAGGCAGGGTAGTGAGGCACAGTTGGTGGCTGTGTATCTCTGTGCATGTGTACACACACACACACACACGTGTGTATGTGTCTGTGAGTTTGGAGTCATGGAAATAGATTTCAGCATGATACGAGAAACAACTTAAATAGCACTTCACTATTTTAAAAATTCATCAGCAGTTCCTGGCATTCAGTAATTTTTCCCCAGACCGCCAATTCACGGCCACGTTCAAGGGCTTCTCCCCTTTGGTAATCTCTTTTCTTCCTGCCCTTTTGTTTCTCCACTTGCAGACCACTCCCTGGAAAATTCTTCCTAATTTCTTC
>NW_011489001.1:3779-6734 GCF_000754665.1 Bison bison bison
CCCACCCCTTGTGACTTTCTAGACATCTTACTTCTGATACTAGAGCTGGTACATTTCATTGAGCTTCTTCTGTGCACCAGGCACTGTATCAGTGAGCTAGAGTACTTAGACTACAAGCAACAGAAACAGATTATGACTAACTGGGGTGAAAGGAAATTTACTAGAAGATGATGGAGATTGGCATAATAGGTTGGAAATCTGGAGAAGAAACCTTGGTCTTGGCAGGAGCCAAAGCAGACCCAGAGACAAAACAACCTCCTACTACTCAAGATTCAAGTGTCAGACAAGGGTATAAAATGGCAGGACCGCTTTGGACAGTAGTCTGGCAGCTTCTCACAAGATTAAACATACAACTATCCTCCAATCCCATAATTCCACTCCTGGGTACTTACCCAAGAGAAATAAGAGCATACGTCCAAAAAAACACTTGAAACGTTATTCATAATAGCTCGAAACTGGAGGCAATTCAAATATCCATCAAGTGGTGACTGAAAAAACAAATTGTGATATAGCCGATATAACCGTGTAATGGAATACTACTCAGCAACAGACAGGAAGGTGCTAGCAGTACTCACCATCACTTGAATGATTTGACAGATGAATAAGTCAAGCAAAAGAAGCCGAACACAAGAGAACACAGGCAATATAATCTGTTTTTGTTTTTAATATTTATTTATTTAATTGGCTGCATCAGATCTTAGTTGTAGCACACAGGATCTTTGTTGCATCACGCTGGATCTTTTGTTGCAGCGCAGATTCTTTGGTTGTGGCACTCGTGGGCTCAGAAGTTGTGGCAGAAAGTCTTGCTTGCCCCATGGCATGTGGGATCTTAGTTCCCCAACCAGGGATCTAACCCATGTCCCCTGCATTGCAAGGCAGATTCTTAACCACTGGACCACCAGGGAAGTCCCTGTATGATCTATTTCTATAAAATCCAAGTAAAGACAAGACTAACCTACAGTGGCGGAAATCAGGACAGGGGCCTGCCTCTGGTGACCAATAGGATTTGATGGGAAGAGGATGGGGACTTTGGGGGAACCAAGGAAATGTTCTATATCTTGACTGGGGTGGTGGATCCACAGATGTGTATAGTTGCCAAAACCCATCAAACGGTACACCTTCTGCGCCTTTCAACATATGCGAATCAGGCTTTAATTAAAAAATTAAATTAGAAAGAATAGTAAGCAGGGCTTGTGCAAGGAGCTGGAGGTATAATCAGGCATAGCGGGGCCAGGCCTGTCTCTCCCCTCCTGAAGACTTGTGGCCCCCAGCACCTCACACAAGAGGGACATTTCAAGTCTTTATTTCAAAGCAGAAGAAACAGAAAATTTGCAGGCCCAGAAACCAGAATATCATTCAGAAAGCACCCAACCTTTCAAAGATTTTCCTATTCATTCTGGCCAGTGAAGAGGTTCGCAGAGAGAGATCTGAAGAAGAGTCATGGAGACCCTCAGAGACCAGGGTGATGGGACAGGCAAGGCATTCGTTTTGAGGGGCTGGGGTTTGCCGGTGACCATCAGCTGTCTCCTGAGCCTGAGTTCCTTAGAGCGTCACCACACAGCAGTCAGTTACTTCATGACTGTGCATTTTGTCTCTGGCCCTTAAATCCCTAGAGCGTGGAGTGGCCAGGATAGCCCACCACTGTAGAAACAGTCACCATAGAAGCCCCAGGTGTCCCAATCCTGGGGAATGTTCTCCAGTGTCATTCCCTACATCTCCTAGTGTTCTGCAGCTGATGTCGTTCCATCACCCTGCCTTTGAGGGGTCAGTGTTACTGTCCCTGTGGTTAAAGATGGGGAAACTAACTCTTTGAGAGACTTGTGTCTTTGCTCTGAGTGACACAGACAGGAAATAGCAGAGTTGGGGCAAGAACCGAGACCCTTCAAGTCGTGCATCTGAAGCTCTTGTCCCCACATCCATTGGTACTGACAGAAACTTTCTCAGGCCCCACAAGCTTTGAGGTCAGCAAGGCTGACCAAAGGCCTGACCCCTGTGGCAAGCAGCCTCTAAGAGGGCCCCCAGGGAGCCCTCCTCTCTCTTGATATTCACACCCTCTGAGCGTGGGCTGGACTCAGGGTTGAGCTTCTAACACAAAGAACAGAGCAGAAGTGATAGGGTATCACCTCTGAGATTAGGTTTCAAAAGACGGTGACTCCCGACTCTGGCTCTCTCTGGCCCACTCATTCTCTCTCCCGAGGGGCACCAGCTGATATGTCTCGAGGACACTCTGGCAGCCTATGGAAAGCCCCAGGTGATGAGGAGCTTGGACCTGACAGCAACCATGTGAGCGAGCTCAGAGATGGATCTTCTGAGGTCACCTGCCAACAGCCATGTGTGTGAGCCGTTCTTCCAGCTCAGTCAAGCCTGGAGACAATAGTAGCCCCAGCTAATACCTTGACAGCATTTCATCAGAGATCTTGAGCTAGAATCACCCAGCTAAGCCATTCTGAAGTCCTGACCCTCAGAAACCATGGGAGATAATAGATGCTTGTTGCTTTAAGTGGCGAAGTTGTGGGGTGGGGGGGATCATTTATTACACAGCAAAAGATAAATAATACAGCTCATAACAGCGCAATACCACCGCACAGATAACTAATATGCCCTCCCCCACCAAGGCTTCTCAGGTCAGAGCATGTGACCCTGACTTTCCTGGCCTGATACACACACACACACAGAGCCTCTGATACCTTGGCATTATTTGACTTGCTTTCCTTTTCCCATTTTTGTCTCTTCCCCTTTCCCTAAAAAGCATGACCAAGTTGATCCTCCTACACAGAGAACATTTGAAATTGCAGGTGTGTACCAGTTACCTTGACTGCCTGAAATCCGTCCCCCCTGCCTTTTGCGTGACTGCCTTTGTTTCGAGCACACCCTCAATTGCCACCGTGCCACATGCTGAATGTGACCAGAAATGACACAGGATGAATAATGTGGCATATAATTATCACCACATTT
>NW_011489001.1:8819-12540 GCF_000754665.1 Bison bison bison
GTGGTTAGAATTCTAGGCTTTCACTGCCGTGGCCCAGGTTTGATCCTTGGTCAGGGAACTAAGATCTCACAAGGAGCAAGTTTTCGCCAGTAAATGGATAAATAAATAAAATGATACCAACTCGGAGCTGGACCAGGCCTGAAACTTGACAAAGTGGAGGAGAGAAATGAGGAGACCGTTCACTTCCAGATGCTCTGGCCAGCGCTCTACCCATGCTAGCTGGCTGCCTCCTCATGCAACCTCCCTTCTCCCTGAGCAAGAGCAAGCTTGGATTGGCTCGTCCCCTTGCTGGCTAATAAACTCTCAGCTCACCAGAAAATGCAAATGAACAACACAGAAAAATCTAAGAAAGGTCAGGGGTCATCCCCTTCCTGACACATGCCATTTCCAACCTCCAAAGCAGCCAGATAGAGACCCCAGGAGGCCAGCTAATAAGAGAAGCCACCCCTGGCCCCAGTCACAGAAGGCTGCACAACAAGCCAAGCCCAAGCCCCAGATGCGAGCAGAAGAAACTTCGAGAGCTGCAGGATCTTGCCAAAAGGCACCGAATCCTTCCAGGATCCCACAAAGGTCCCCTCATCCTCCAGAGTAACAGGTTCTCCCTAGAGGGTCTGCCCCACCAGTAACAATAAAACCAGACACTTTTATAGATTTCCCAATTTATGGTCCTCATTTATTCTTCACACAACAACCACGTGAGGTCAGTATCGCAGGCCCCATTTTATGGATGTGCAAAGTGAGCACCCTGGCCAGGGGAATGTCATCTAAGACCACCCCTTCAGGTAAATTAAACACTTCATCTTGAAATTGGGATGCTCGCTCGGTGAGATGAGTTTCCTCTGAGGCAGCTTGAAAGGGCTGATAGGAAAGCGAAGCTTTCTGGTTTTCATCTCTAAGGAGCACCAAGGGCTGCTGGCATCCACAATGCAGTGAAAACTCATGCATCTCTCTCCAGGGTCCATGAGGTTTCTAGAACATTCCAAGAGCAACATCCCATCAGTAAGTCACACAGAACCACTGCCAGTTATGAGCTATAGCAGAACAAGGGAAAGCCACAAAGTCTCACTTGCAGCCTGCAGAAAAGGAAGTGGCAGAGCATCAGAAGTTGGCTGAGGAGGAAGAAATCGAATTCCAGGATAGATGACCACTGAGTTTTTGGAGTCTGTTCACTTGCAGACCCAAGAATGATGAGCAGGTTTCCTCCAGAAGTCAACCAACATCCTTGGTCTCCGGACATTGCCTATAAGACGGAAGTCAGTGGAATATTTATCCACCTGTCATCCATCCATCCATTCATCTTTTATCCAGTGAATATTAAATAAGTGCCCACTCTGTGTCAGGCATTGGTCTAGGCACTAAGGATACAGCAGTGGACCAAAAAATGAAATCTCATCTTCCATTCTGACAGGGGAGGAATAGACAATAATCAAGATCAATGAGAAAGAAAAATGCATAATCTCATGGTAAGTGCTAAAGGAATACAAAGCAGGGAGGGGGCAGGGTGCTGGGGAGAGGGAGTTCATTTCTCAGTAGGGTGGTGGGAGAAGGCATCACTGATCAGGAGACATGAAAGAAGGGAGAGAGGCAGTCCTGCTGATGACTGAGGCATGAACCTTCTAGGCGGAGAGAACAGCAGGTGCAAAGGGCCTAAGGCTGGGTGTGTCCAGCAAGTGGGAGGGATGGCAAGGAGGTCAGTTGATTGGGGAAGAGGCAGTGAAGGGGAAGTGATAGGTGACGAGGTCAGAGAGGTGATAGGGACCACTCTGTAGATAATTGCAGGCCACATGGAGGACTGGAAGCCACCTTGAGGATGATGCCAAGCCACCAAGTGTTCTGAGCAAGAAGCGCCAGGACCTGACTTCAGTTTTAACAAGATCTCCTGACTGCTGAGTTGCTAGTGGAATGAAGAAGCACTAAAAGGGGAAACAGGAGGATCATTGTGGGGGAGGAGAGGATACTGCAATAATTCAGATAAGAGAAAGCGGAGGGTGAAGGCTGCTCCAGGGTGGGAGCAGTGCAGGTGGCGGGGCGGGACAAGTGCTAAGATTCTAGATCTATTCTGAAGGCCAGATCTACAGAATTTGTTGAAGGATTGCACACAGATTCAAGAGAGGACCCTTGGGTGACACTAAGGCTGTGGACTGCACAGCGAAAGGAAGGCTGGGGCTAGGGGAGGTGGCAGGAAGATCAGGGTGGGCGATGGGTTCGGGACATGCTAAGTCTCTGATCTCTACCAGATATTTCAGTGGAGAGCTGGATGTGGGAGTCAGAGCTTCAGGGGAGAAGTCCAGGCTGGAGTTAGACACTGAGGGATCTTCAACACAAAGGGACATTTAGAGCCTCGAGACTAAACGAAGGAGTAGGGGGAGGCTGGGGGAGGGGGGCGCAGAGAGGCAGGGGGGACCCAAGGTCCTGAGAAAGACCAGGCTACAAGGCACTGTAGCAGGCTTCAAGAAAGTCCCAATTTGAAAACTCTCAGCCTCACCCAAGGAACCCCAAGAGTGACCAGACTCAAGGTCCAGGAGAACAGGTCTAAAGGAGAAGGCAAGTTCACCTCTGCTCAAAGTGGAATGCGCCCTTCAGCACTCCCGGGAAACAAGGCACAGTCCTCTGTCTTGGCGAACAAGACTCCTTATGCCCTGGGGTGGGGCAAGGAGTCTGCTGGTGTGTGAAGAGCAGAGGGCGGGTGAGGGGATGGGCAGGACCCCTGGCATGAAGGACCCCCTCCTGTTTTTGCGTTTGGCTGGCTCCGGGTGAGGCATTAGCTCTAAGACAGGCGGATCCTTAGTAATGACCAGTTACATAGGTCTCCGATCGACTAAAAAGTATACAATGAATGAATACACGGCTTAACAATTTATAGCCAGACTCAGGAGGTGACACGTGAGCTGCCTCCTGACGGGAGAATTAGGGTGATCCAGGAGGGCCCAGAGAGAATTGTTCTAAAAAGAGGGGAAAACAAAATCCTAAGGACAGTAGCTTGAGACAGAGGGTGAGCAGAATCAAGCCTGGAGAAATGGATCTGAGATGAGACAGGGTGATAAACCACTGAAAGAAACTTGGCCTTCTTCTCCAAGCATTGGAAACCCCACAAAGGGTTTTCAGGAGAGAATAAGAGAGTCCAGTGTGCATTAAAGAGGTCATTCAGGCAGTTCTGAGGAGAACAGATTTGAAAAGGATGGAGCAGGCAGCCCAGAGGCTTGGGGGAGACGAGTTCCTCCCTTGGTGGAATCAGTGGCTTTCCCACTTCCCCCTCCTTCCCATTGAATTTAGTGGGTCAGGAAGCTCTCTCACCTTCTCCACATAGCCACTGTCAACCTGCGAACCTCAGGAGAGACACTGCAGAATGGACCCTGGCGGAGAAGTTGGGGGACCTACTGGCCAGGAACGTCATCCATCAGGCCCCTTGGGAATATTGACACCAATCGGTGCCCAGGCCGGACAGCAGGCTGAGAGGTGAGGCAGGAAGGTGCCCAGTTCTCAATTCTGCCTCCGGCTGGCCCAGGAAACAATCCAAGAGTCATCCATGGGGAAGGAGGATTAGTTTGCGACAGGAGTGGGTCACTGGAGCAGGAGGGAGCACCCTAATTCCAGACTTGATCCCCCAAAAGGGAAGAAGGGCAGACCAGAGCACTCTGGATGTGCACCCCCTTACCCCACCCCCACCTCCCAGTTCTGCGAGCTGAGAAGATGGATATTACGTTCCCAAATCAACATCTTG
>NW_011489001.1:14037-14269 GCF_000754665.1 Bison bison bison
GCTGTTTTCTCTCTGTGGTTTCCAGAAATGTCATTGGCTAGGCTTAAAAGTAGGGTTTTTTTCTTCCAGAGAAAAATTCTATAAATATTTTCTCCCTTTTAGCATGTTTTAAATTTGAACGACATATTGTAAAGATAGCAAGAGTTATGAAAGTCTCTCTTGGCCACCAATGAAATGCAGTGGGAAAACTGGTTAGAGAGGGAATTTGTGTCCGCAGAGAATGCCACTGGGC
>NW_011489001.1:14369-15698 GCF_000754665.1 Bison bison bison
TATACAGATATACCGCACGTGAGCAAAAATCTATGTCAAGGGTTGGTCATAGCCATGTAATTTGCAGCTGCAAAGGATTAGAAACAACCTGAATGAATATCCATTAATAGGAGACTGTTAAATAAAGTCTGCCACATCCTCATAAGAGATTGTTATGCTATCATTAAAAAGAATGCAATAGACTTCCCTGGTGATCCCCTGATTAAGGATCCCCCTGCCAATGCTGGGGACACAGGTTCAACTCCTGGTCTGGGAAGATCCCACATGCCGCAGGGCAGCTAAGCCGGTGAGCCACAGCTACTGAAGCCCTCATGCCCTGGAGCCTGTGAACTGCCACAAGAGAAGCCACCACAATGAGAAGCCTTTGTACCGCGACTAGAGAAAGCCCGTGCAGCAATGAAGACCCAGCACAGCCAAAAATTAATTAATTTTTTAAAAAGAATGCAATAGAGCTCGAGGTATTAATGCAGAATGTTCTGTGAGACACACTGTTAAGTGAAAAAACAAGATGCACAGAAGTGTATCATATGCAAACAGTGTGCCATCATTTGTCTTTTTAAAAAGAATATAACCTTGTATTAGAAGCTGGTAGTGGGAATAGCCTTAAGGAAGGGGAATAGGGTCAGGAGGGTGACTTGCTTTTATATAAAGATATAAACACTCTAGATAGAGATGTCTTATCAAACTTATGCTATCATTTGCAACTTTTGAAAAGGATATATTTGGATACAATCATGTACATATTCCAATATACCCCAACTATCTCTAGAAAGATACTAAGAAGTCAGGGGCCACACAGGGGAACATCTCTTTATTCCAATGTATGTCCTTGAAATAATCTGATATTTTAAACAGGCTGCTCTCCCAGGCAGGTGGGCTTCGGATCCACACAGGAAAGCACTGACATCCATTAACACTGGGAATTCCCTGGCGGTCCAGTGGTTAGGATTCCATGCTTCCATTGCAGGGGACACAGGTTCAGTCCCTGCTTGGGAAACTAAGATCCTGCAAGCCTCGCGGTAAGCCAACAGAAAAAAAAATGCATTAACACTGCCAGCGCTGTACTCCCTAATGCCCCCCGGGTGCCCCTAGTCTGTGCCCCACATTACTCCGTGCCTACCACCATCACTGCATGTTGCTGATCTGATTTCTTTGTCTCCACCTCCGGGTGCTCCTTAAAGCTGAGGATCAATTTTATTTCTCTTTACAGCCCCGGGGCCCGGCACAGTGTCTGCACCTTAGAAAAAGATGCTGTGCTGTACTGAGTCATGTCCGACTCTTTGAGACCTCATGGGCTGTAGACCGCCAGGCTCCTCTGTCCATGGGGAT
>NW_011489001.1:15798-16062 GCF_000754665.1 Bison bison bison
TGCTCCCTCAAGTTCAGGAGCCAGGGTACCCCAGCTGCTTCTGCTCGCTGGCATTCGGGCTTAAGAGCTGGAGAGAGGGGAGGGCCACTCCCAGGGTAAGCAGGCTGACTCTACTCAGGGAAGCAGGGTCCCTTGCTAATGGTCAGAATTCCACCCTTAGTGATTCATTTCTTCAGAGAGATTTAGGCATGGATTTTTGGTGTGGATTTTACATAGATACGCCTTCAACACTTTTCAAGCTAAAACGCATAGTCTTTTTTCCAG
>NW_011489001.1:19350-20299 GCF_000754665.1 Bison bison bison
GGTTTCTGTATCCAGAACATTTTCTCTATTACACAGTTCACAGTGCTTTTTAAAAATCAGTGAGAGGATTCGACTCAGCCTACCCAGACACAGACCCAGTTCCTGCGAGCATCCGGGAAGTCAGTGAAGGGTCTTTGGCCATATCACAGCTTGCCAATCTATTTGCTCCCCACCTGAAGAGCAAGTGTCACCTCTGGGAGTCCCTTCCCTCCAAGGACTGCTACTAGGTGGTCTTCCAGATTTTCTTCTGCTTCCACAGAAAAGACCTGGCAGGCAGAGGCCTTCTCTTTGGTTTCACGACCTAGGCAGAGGAGACTTTCCAGAGGTGTCCTAGAAACCACCCCCAAAAGTAGAGGAAAAGTTCTAAATCAGAGCCAGAGACGGAAGAGAGAAAGGATGAAGGAGATTATCAGGACATAAGATTTCATCATATATCTGGAACTGAAGCCCGCCCCCTCCATGTGCACGCATATCGCCCCCCCCCACTCATACACACACACACACATACCACAGTCAGGAAATCTCCATGACCTTAACAGTGGTCATCTCTAGGTAATCTGGGCTGATGGGTGATTTAGATTTGCCTCCGTATTCCAGCTCCTCTTGACTAGCTGTGTGATTTAGGGGATGTTGTCTGTGTTCAGTTTCCTCATCCATCAGATGGAGTCACAACAATCCATGTCTCGGCGTACTGAGGAAAGTGCCCATGAGATTATCCATATCAAGGTCTAAGAGCAATGTCAGGCATGTATAATCACAGATTCAATAAACACAACTACGGTAATCATTTTTCTTGGCCTTTTACAGGGTGGTCCATGTTGCTTTTTACATCTTGTAATATATATATATATGTATGTATATTTTTATTTTATTTATTAATTAAATTTATTTATTTTAATTAGAGGCTAATTACTTTACAATATTGTATTGGTTTTGCCATACATCAACA
>NW_011489002.1:0-238 GCF_000754665.1 Bison bison bison
TGACAGACTTTACTTTCTTGGGCTTCCAAATCTCTGCAGATGGTGACTGCAGCCATGAAATTAAAAGACGCATACTGTGTGGAAGAGAAGCTATAAGCAACCTAGACAGCATATTAAAAAGCACAGACATTACTTTGCCAACAAAGGTCCCTCTAGTCAAAGCTATGTTTTTTCCAGTAGTCATGTATGGATGTGAGGGTTGGACCATAAAGAAGGCTGAATGTTGAAGAATTGATGC
>NW_011489002.1:4147-5750 GCF_000754665.1 Bison bison bison
GACACGACTCAGTGACTAACACAACACAAAAATATTCAGGTAAAAAGACCTTAAACGAGTGGATATATGTATAATTGATTCACTGTGCTGTGCACCTGAAACGTAACAGTTTTAAATCAACTACAACCCCAATAAAATTTAATAGCAATTTTTTTAATGTCAGAAATTCTAGGAAGTTCCAAAAGCAAAACTGAAATTTGTTGCCTGCCAGCAATAGATACTTACATTAGCACTTACATTGTAGTTACAACTATTTATATAACATGTACACTGCATTAAGTGCTGCAAGTAATCTAGAAATGATTTAAAGTATATGGGAGGATGTGTGTAGGTCATATACAAATACTATGTCATTTAATATAACTTGAGTATCTGCAGACTTTGGTATCTGTCAGAGGTCTTGGACCTAATCAACTCACAGATACCGAGGGAAGACTGTAAATTTCTCTTATAATCCAAACTGCATTGTGTTCCGGAGAGTTCATTCTCCTGAGTACTATATATTATAAAATAAGAATTGATGTAGCTCTGGAACATCAAATCTAAAAATGTACAATCATTATTACACAGGCACCTTCAAAGTAATACCCAAAGTAATGACTGTTACATATAAAGATTAGTTATTTCAAGATTAGAGAAGAATAATGACACTCATTTATACAGAGAAATTGGAAAAAAAAGAATTTTTAAGTGAAAGTAATCCTTCAAGAAGGTGACATAGTTTTCTTAAATAAGAAAGTTATGATTCCAGTCTACTTTCAAATATCAGCTAATCTGTATTTCCAAGCCACTTTGAATGGCTTAGGATGGAGCCTTACACTTACACAATACTACTGTAATGGAGGGCAACACTGAACTGTATTGGTGGTCAACACTAACACAGGGAAAGTGGTTTCTCACAGCCAGGACAACATCATCCTAGAAGGTGGTAACATGCTGTTATGAAATACTCAACAACACTGTAAGCCTACCATAAAGCACATGAATATGCTATCTGACCCTCTCTACTCCAAGTACTCACAATCTTCAGAGTCTGGCTACATTGTATACTACTGAAAAAAAATCATTTCTGTATTTCATAACTTTCTCCCTCCACAATCTTCTTTTCTGGAGTTTTCAACTGTGAGAGTTCAGGCAGATAGACAGACTGGTACAAATAAAACTCATGAGAACTTTTCTCCTTAATATATTCCCTCATTTCCTCATGAAAAGCACTGCAATGGAGGTTACCTTGTGCCTTCTCTGTGAATGGCAAATATGGAAATGATTTCTCCATGAAAAAATTAGTAGTGGAGCCTTGGTGTTTAAAAACAATAGATGCTATTAAATTATGCATCAGTGTCTTTAAAATCTGCATGCAATTTCAGTGCTCTAACTTATTCATATTCTTACCTGAAGGAACGAGAAGCAAAAGGGACAGACCAGTTAAGAATATTCAATCATTGCATTATAGATATTTTTTAAAATTGTGCCTCTGAACTATTTGGCATATACTTTTTCCAAAGTGACATTTCAAGAACTGACTACATTCTGAACTTTCTCACACCATCCACATTAAAAGAGAAAAGCAGTGGCATACATAATCAAACAACACATGCTTGAC
>NW_011489002.1:9234-9629 GCF_000754665.1 Bison bison bison
GGCGATTTGCTGCCTGAGGAAGGTAAAATGAAGACAGACCCTTTCCTTCTTCCACCCTCCCTTTTCTCCTCTCCTCTCCATTCAACCAGGGAATATATTCTTGCAGAGAAATAAGCAGGGTATTTAGATTGTGTCCTCAGGCTAAACAACAAAGAGAAAGACTATAACTGAAGCAGGTGTACTGCTAGGGGAAGCAGAGGGGAAAAGCTATTAATGCAGAATAGTATTTTATATGGGGAAAGAAAATGGGGAATAGAAATAGCTTCAGCATGGCAGCCAGTCCCTAAGTTAAAAGCAGACAAAACTAAGAAATGAGAAGACATAGTATAAAGAACTCTTTTCTGTCACTACTTTGCCAGCCTCCGAATATCTTGTCAGGACAGTCGGGGTACTTA
>NW_011489002.1:9729-10772 GCF_000754665.1 Bison bison bison
ACTTGCCACAAAGGTCCGTCTAGTCAAGGCTATGGTTTTTCCAGTGGTCATGTATGGATGTGAGAGTTGGACTGTGAAGAAAGCTGAGTGCCAAAGAATTCATGCTTTTGAACTGTGGTGTTGGAGAAGACTCTTGAGAGTCCCTTGGACTGCAAGGAGATCCAAGCAGTCCATTCTAAAGAAGATCAGTCCTGGGTGTTCTTTGGAAGGACTGATGTTGAAGCTGAAACTCCAATACTTTGGCCACCTCATGTGAACAGTTGACTCATTGAAAAAGACCCTGATGCTGAGAGGGATTGGGTGCAGGAGGAGAAGGGGACAACAGAGGATGAGATGACTGGATAGCATCACCGACTCGATGGACATGAGTTTAGGTGAACTCTGGAAGTTGGTGATGGACAGGGAGGCCTGGTGTGCTGCAATTCATGGGGTTGCAAACAGTCGGACACGACTGAGCGACTGAACTGAACTTAACTGAATACTGATAGCTGGGTCAACTTACCTGATAGTCAACTGATATTACATCCAATACTCTTTTAGGTTTTCCAATGTGGGAAGACCCGCTCTCACGTTCATAAATGAGTGTGCTGAACCATGCCAGTATGCGCAAGCAAGTTCTTATGATGAGAGGAAGCCTAATAGTGAGACATAGACTTTTTGCACAAGTTGGATACTGATAAGAAAAGCACTGTGAACTGCCAGGAAAATAGTATTTATTCTTCCTAGGGTTGTTTGGGAAGGACCATATATTTTATGTTTCTTATATCAATTTAATATCTTAATACAAGTAAAAGGGATCACTTCTGTTTTTTTCAAGATTTCTAGTTATTACACATGCTGTACCTCAATAAATTTGTTATCTTCTCTAGTTTTCCCCTAAGGTTAGAGTTTAAAAGTATATAGAAGGGTAACCTGCAAGAGTCATGTTTAGCACCACTGATATTTTATTATCTAATTAACATCTTATATTAATTTATTATAGTACCAGCAAGTGATTATGTTATACTTTGGTAGCCTATCTTGCCTTTTTTGAAGTACCTGTT
>NW_011489002.1:13982-14288 GCF_000754665.1 Bison bison bison
CCCAAATTGGGAAGGAATAGCTAAAACTCTCACTGTGTACCAATGAAATAATACTATATATTATACTATATATAGTATACTAATGATACTATATATTCATAGAAAATTCTAAAGACACTACCCAAAAACTACTTTGATAAAGTCGCAGGATATAAAATTAATATGCAGTAATCTGTTGCATGTCTATACACTAACAATGAACTAAAAGACAAATTAAGGAAAGACCCCATTTATCATTGAAACCAAAATAATAAAATACCTAGGAATAAATCTGCCTAAGGAGGTAAAAAAAAAAAAAAAAAAAAA
>NW_011489002.1:14388-15942 GCF_000754665.1 Bison bison bison
GGCGGGCCCTGGCAACCAACAAAACAAGAACCAAAAAAACCCTCCCAGATTCCCCACAGTAGTCTCCCTGCCACAACAAAAGGACCTAGAAATCCTCAAAGAGGCAACCCTAGAACATTACCTCTGATGATGAGAGGGGAGTGAGATGCTGGAACACATAGGTTGTCTCCTACAAAAGCCACTTCTCCAGTTTCAGGAAATGTAAAGAAATAAAAGCAGCAAGTTAGGCAAAATAAGGTGACAGAGTAACACGTCCAAACAAAGGACAAAACTCCAGAACAGGACGTAAGTGAAGTGGAAATAGACCGTCTACCCAAGAAAGAGCTTGGGAAAATTATTGTAGGTGGTCAAAGAACTCAAGAGAAGAATGGATGCACAGAAGGAGAAATTGAAAGTTTAACAGAGTTATAAAATATAAAGAACAACCAAACAGATGTATAAAATAACTTAATGAAAAATACACTAGAAGGGATTAACAATAGAGTAAATGATAAAGACATTCCGAGTAGTCAAAATCAATGACACTGAACACAAAAAAAGAAGGAAAAGAAATGAAGACAGTTTAGGAGACTTCTGAGACAATATTAAATCTGCTAATACTTGCAATATGGGGGTCCCAGAAGGAGAAGAGAGAGACAAAGGGGCTGAGGACATATTTGAAGACATAATGGCTGAAATCTTGCCTAAACTGGGGAAAGAATTGGACATCCAAGTCCAGGAGGTATAGAGTCCCACACAGGATGAATCCAAAGAGGAATACACCAAGACACATTATAATTAAAATGGCATGAATTAAAGATAAAGAAAGACTATTAAAGGCAGCAAGAAAAAAAGGAACAAATAACATACAAGGGAACTCCCATAAGGTTCCCATAAGTTGACTTTTCAGCAGAAATTCTGCAGCCAGAAGAGAGTGACACTATATATTTACAGCGATAAAAGGAAAAAAACTATAGCAAAAGAGTATTATACAAGGTAAGGTTTTTATTCAGATTTGCTTCAGAGAGCATAAAACAAACAAAAGCCAAGATTTTGACACCAACAAACCAGCTTTACAAGACATGTTAAAGCTACTTCTCTAAGTGAAAAAGAAAAAGCCACTACTAGAAACATGAAAATTATGAAAGGAAAAAAACCCTTCAATAAAGGCAAATATACCAGTGAAGTTATTAGTAAACTTTCCATGCACAAAGCTAGTAAGAAGTTTAAAAGACAAAGTAGTAATATTATCTATACCTACAATAAGCTGTTAAGAAATACACAATTATATATAAAATATGATGTCAACAGTAATCATGAAGGACAGTACAAAAGAAGGCTTGTTAAAATGCATTTGAAATTAAGTGATTAGCAACTTAAAAAATAATGTATATATACAGACTATTATACAGAAACCTCATGGTAACCACAGACCAAAAATACATAATAGATATACAAACACAAAAGAAAAAGGAATCCAAACATAACACTAAAAATAGTCATGGAATCACAAGAAAACAAAAGAAGGAATAAAAAAGAACTACAAATGTGATACACTACATTAACAAATTGAAT
>NW_011489002.1:19237-19840 GCF_000754665.1 Bison bison bison
GGGGCGGCGGGCAGGAGGAGCTACCCCACACCCCCATGCCCGAGGCCAGGGGCGGCGAGCGGGAGGAGCAACCCACGCCCAAGTCCAGGGGCGGTGGCCGGGAGAACCAACCCCACGTCCAAGGAGCCGTGGCTGCACGGGCGCAGGAGGGCCTAGAGGAGCTATCCCACGTTGAAGGTGGCAGTGAGAAGATACCCCTCTTCCAAGGTAAGGAGCAATGGCTGTGCTTTGCTGGAGCAGCCGTGAAAAGATACCCCATGCCCAAGGTAAGAGAAACCCAAGTAAGACAGTAGGTGTTGAAAGAGGGCATCAGAGGGCAAACACACTGAAACCATACTCACAGAAAACTAGTCAATCTAATCACACTAGGACCACAGCCTTGTCTAACTCAATGAAACTAAGCCATGCCCATGGGGCAACACAAGAAGGGCGGGTCATGGTGGAGACATCTGACAGAATGTGGTCCACTGGAGAAGGGAATGGAAAACCACTTCAGTATTCTTGCCTTGAGAACCCCTTGAACAGTAATGCAAAGGCAAAATGATAGGATACTGAAAGAGAAACTCCCCAGGTCAGTAGGTGACCCAATATGTTACTATAGAT
>NW_011489003.1:0-237 GCF_000754665.1 Bison bison bison
CTGGTGATTCATGTGGGTTGACAATGTGGATATTCCTCCATTGCCTTTGCTTAGCACGAGGCCCCCGTCTCCTGAGACCCTGGAGAGTATAGTGCTGCTTCTTCATGTGTTCATTCACCCATGTGTTTATAGAGCACCTGTTAAGTTTCAGGTACAGTTCTGGGTACTGGAGGTCAGACAGTGAACCCTTTGTCTCTCATCCATGTCCTTGGAGAACCAAGCCATCCAAACCTTCCA
>NW_011489003.1:4493-4681 GCF_000754665.1 Bison bison bison
GTCATCCAGCGCTCTCCCAGATTGAGGAAGGTGCCCACTCCTAAGTTTGGGGGAAGCTGGAGCAGGAGAACAGGCCACACATGAATGTGCAGCTAGAAAAGGTCAGAGGCCTAGTCCCTGCCACTGGGTTTCTGGGGACCCATGCAGGCAGGCAGGCAGCTTTCAAAGCTGCGGTTTGAAGGGCAAGT
>NW_011489004.1:0-237 GCF_000754665.1 Bison bison bison
AGTTTTAGCCTCAGCATCAGTCCTTCCAATGAACACCCAGGACAGGTCTTTAGAATGGACTGGTTGGATCTCCTTGCAGTCTAAGGGACTCCCAAGAGTCTTCTCCAGCACCACATTTCAAAAGCATCAACTCTTCGGTGCTCAGCTATCTTCACAGTCCAACTCTCACATCCATACACGACCACTGGAAAAACCATAGCCTTGACTAGACAGACCTTTGTTGGCAAAGTAATGTCT
>NW_011489004.1:2163-2304 GCF_000754665.1 Bison bison bison
TTTGTTAGTTTCGGGTGTACACCAAAGTGATTCAGTTTTATATATATATATATATATGTATTTATATATGTATACACACACACACACACACATATATATATATAAGAATATACACACATATATATAAAAGAATATACATAT
>NW_011489004.1:4646-5064 GCF_000754665.1 Bison bison bison
TAATGATAATTTTTTATGATATCTACAGAAAATGCATCATTTCAATAATGATCACTAAAAGAGGATTTTCCACCCAAAGATAAAGGAATCAAGGTTAAAAACAGTTGTGTAATTCCAGGAGCCCTATACTCCTGTAAGAGTTGTGGAGAGAAAGGCAGTACAACCAGTCTATACCACCTATTTGAAATCCTAATTTTAATTAAATCATTACTTTAATAAAATGATTGTAGTATGTTTTACATTATTAAATAGATACTATTTAATGATCAGTATGTTTCAGTACAGAGTAACTCTAGAAATTATCACTATCTTGTTTCTGTTTCCCCCTTCTACACACTTATCCATATTTGTGCTTCTCTCTTCTCCACCCCCATGTTCTTCATCTCTTTTCCCTCTTACTATAGATTCTCTCTGCCTT
>NW_011489004.1:5164-6482 GCF_000754665.1 Bison bison bison
ATAAAAGAATATACATATATATATATTCTTTTTCATGTTCTTATCCATTATGGTTTATCACAGGATATTAAATATAGTTTCCTGTGCTAGACAGTAGGATCTTGTATTTTTTTAATTGTCACTCTTTCTTTTTAACTGTACTTCTCTTACTCCTCTTTGCCCTCTTCCCATATTTCTCCATATTTCTCCCCTTCATCTTTACTGTTCTCTGTCCCTATTTCACACTCCCTTTCTCACTTTAACCTCTCTCTCTGTCTCCCCTCCTACCCTTCTTCACTCCTTTTCTTTCCCCCCATTTTCCCATCCAAAAATCACAAAACTGCATGCCACGTTTTGCCATTTCTTTTTTTTTACACCCACACATAATCATATATAATGTTTCAAACCCACAATTTTTGTTTGGCTCAACTTTGGTCAGGAACAGACCATAAAACATTAAAAGAGTATTTTTGAGTGGATAATTTTTTTTGAATTTTCTTTTTTTTAATTTAAATTTATTTATTTTAAAATTAGACTTCTTTCTAGGATTCAATTGCATTCATCAAACATGGAAAAATATTATTTTAGACATCATTTGCTGAACCCAATCCTTGACAAAAGGCTGGTTTATGCATATCTAAAATGCTTTTTTTCTTTTGCAGTTAGGAATTATTAAATAAATCATAAAATTTTAAAAACACAGTTAGGATTAGCCTTAAAATTAATGCAGTACAAACTATTATGAACTTCTTCAACAGAATCCTCTGTAAGTGGCCATCTATCCTTTGCTGTTTAAATTCCGGTATTGAGAATCTCACCACCTCATTAGATAGTTCATTCCATTTTATTAGAAAACCATGCCTTCTAATGAAATAAAATCTGTCTGTGTAAACTCCACTCAAAGGTTAATACTAATTACTCCTAGTACATTAGTAGGCCGTTTCAAAATAATTAATTTTGCCTTTCATAATTTTTTTCTGGCAGCCCAACATGCACATAATTTTACTGCATCTTATTATTATATATAAAAAAAAAAAAACCTTAAAAAAAAAGTTAATTGAGTCATCCCAGTGCACCAGCCCCAAGCTTCCTGTATCCTGTATCGAACCTGGACTGGCGATTCATTTCTTATATGATATTATACATGTTTTAATGCCATTCTCCCAAATCATCCCCTCCTCCCTCTCCCACAGAGTCCAAAAGACTGTTCTATGCATCTGTGTCTTTTTTGCTGTCTCATATACAGGGTTATCATTACCATCTTTGTAAATTCCATATATATTCATTAGTATACTGTACTGCTGTTTTTCTTTCTGGCTTACTTCACTCTGTATAATCG
>NW_011489004.1:9023-11045 GCF_000754665.1 Bison bison bison
ATATGCTTTTCATCATAAAGGATTGGGATGCAAAAATAGGAAGTTAAGAGATACCAGGAATAACAGGCAAGTTTGTCCTTGGAGTACAAAAAAAAGCAGGGGAAAAGCTAACAGAGTTTTGTCAAAAAACAACACTGGTCATAAAAAATACTCTTTTCCAAATATCCAAGAGATGACTTTACACATGGACATCACCAGATGGTCAATATCGAATTCAGATTGATTATTTCTTTGCAGCTGAAATGGAGAAACTCTATAAAGTTAGCATAAACAAGACCTGGAGCTGATTGTGTCTCAGATCATGAGCTCCTTATTGAAAAATTTAGGCTTAAATTGAAAAAAGGAGAGGAAATAACTAGGCCATTCAGGTATGACCTAAAACAAATCTCTTTTGATTATACAGTGGAGGTGACACATAGATCCAAGGGGTTAGATATGATTGACAGAGTTCCTTAAGAGCTGTGGACAGAGGTTTATAAGATTGTACAGGAGACAGTGACCAAAACCATCACAAAGAAAAAGAAATGCAAGAAGGCCAAATGGTTGTCTGAGGAGGCTTTACAAATGGCTGAGGAAAGAAGAGAAGTAAAATGAAAGATAGAAAAGGAAACATATACCCAACTGAGTGCAGAGTTCCAGAGAATAGCAAGGAGAGATAAGAAGAACTTCTTAAAGGAATCATGCAAATAAATACAGGAAAAAAATAAAATAGGAAAGACTAGATATTTCTTCAAGAAAATAGGAGATATCAAGTGAACATTTCATGCAAGAATGGACATGATAAAGGATAGAAACTGTAAGGACCTAATAGAAGAAAAGGTGGCAAAAATACACAGCAGAACTATGCAAAAAAAGATCTAAATGACCCAGATAACCATGATGGTGTGGTCACTCACCTAGAGCTGAAACCCTGGAGTGTGAGGTCAAATGAGCCTTTAGAAGCATTACTACAAACAAAGCTAGTGGTCATGACAAAACTGCAGTTGAGTGGTTTACAATCCTAAAACATGATGCTGTTCAAGCGCTGCACTTAATATGCCAGCAAATTTGGAAAACCTAGCAGTGGCCACAGGACTGGAAAAGTTTTGTTTTTATTTTAATCTCAAAGAATGATGATGCCAAAGAATGTTCAAACTACCACACAATTGTACAAATTTCATACGCTATCAAGGTAATGTTCAAAATCCTTTAAGCTAGGCATCAGCAGTACATGAACTGCTGAAAACTCCAGGTGTACAAGCTGGATTTAAAAAAGGCAGAGGAACCAGAGATCAAATTGACAACATTCATTGAATCATTGAGAAAGCAAGGGAGTTACAGAAAACGTCTACTTTTGCTTCATTGACTAGGCTAAAGCCTTTGACTGTGTGAATCACAAAACAACTGTGGAAAATTATTCAAGAGATACGATTACCAGACTATCTTACCTGTCTCCTGAGAAACCTGTGTGCAGGTCAAGAAGCAACAGGTAAAAATGAACATGGAAAAACTAACTGATTCAAAACTGGGAAAAGAATAAGACAAGACTGTATATTGCCACCCTGCTTATTTAACTTATATGCATGCATCATGTGAAACGCCAGGCTGGATGAATCACAAGCTGGGATCAAGACAGTTAAGCTAAATCTAAACAACCTCAGATATGCAAATAATAGCACTCTAATAGCAGAAAGTGAAGGAGAACTAAAGAGACTTTTCATGAGGGTGAAAGAGAGTGAAAAATCTCACTTGAAACTGAACATTAAAAAAAAAATAAGATCTAAGATCATGGCATCCTGTTCCATCACTTCGTGACAAATATATTGGGGAAAAGAGGAAATAGTGCCAGATTTTATTTTCTTAGGCTCCAAAATTACTGCAGATAGTAACTGCAGCCATGAAATAAAAAGATGTTTGCTCCTTGGAAGGAAAGCTATGACAAACCTATACAGTATATTAAAAAGTAAATACTTCACTTTGCAGACAAAGATCCATATAGTTAAAGCTATGGTTTTTCCAGTGGTCATTTACCGATGTGAGAGT
>NW_011489004.1:11708-11945 GCF_000754665.1 Bison bison bison
TTTTTTTTTTTTTTTTAACCTAAAAAATAGAAATTACAGAAATGTATTTCATAGGGTTCATATGTTGCACACATTCAAGTGCTTAGATTAGTATTGGTATATCAGATCAGATCAGATCAGTCACTCAGTCATGTCCGACTCTTTGTGACCCCATGAATCACAGCACATCAGGCCTCCCTGTCCATCACCAACTCCCGGAGTTCATTCAGACTCACATCCATTGAGTCAGTGATGCCA
>NW_011489004.1:13250-15332 GCF_000754665.1 Bison bison bison
GGGTCGTGAAGATCTTTTTTGTACAGTTCTTCTGTATATTCTTGCCATCTCTTCTTAATATCTTCTGCTTCTGTTAGGTCCATACCATTTCTGTCCTTTATTGAGCTCATCTTTGCATGAAATGTTCCTTTGGTATTTCTGATTTTCTTGAAGAGATCCCTAGTCTTTCCCATTCTGTTGTTTTCCTCTATTTCTTTGCATTGATCACTGAAGAAGGCTTTCTTATCTCTTCTTGCTATTCTTTGGAACTCTGCATTCAGATGTTTATATCTTTCCTTTTCTCCTTTGCTTTTCACTTCTCTTCTTTTCACAGCTATTTGTAAGGCCTCCCCAGACAGCCATTTTGCTTTTTTGCATCTTTTCTATGGGAATGGTCTTGACCCCTGTCTCAAGTACAATGTCACAAACCTCATTCCATAGTTCATCAGGCACTCTATCTATCAGATCTAGTCCCTTAAATCTATTTCTCACTCCCACTGTATAATCATAAGGGCTTTTATTTAGGTCATACCTGAATGGTCTAGTGGTTTTCCCTACTTTCTTCAATTTAGGTCTGAATTTGGCAATAAGGAGTTCATGGTCTGAGCCACAGTCAGCTCCTGGTCTTGTTTTTGCTGACTATATAGTAAGAACTTAATAAACCTTCTTATTCCTCTTTTTACACTCTCTAAGTGCTTGACCATCAGATGGATTAAAGTGTAATACAGTAACTAAAATAAAATATAAACCAAATAATTCACACCAACTATCATTCTCTAAATGATTATAATGATTTTATGAAATATCAGGAAAACAGGTAATTTCAGTTTTCAGGAAAAAATGACTAAACAGAATTAATTGATTGTCAAAATTTGAATTTATTAATTCATCTTTACTAATTCAAAATTACTAAATAGTATAGAAAATATAATATTCATTACCATATAAACTAGGCACCACTTAATCAGATTAAAATATTTATGTATATATACTATACCTAAATATTTGATTCATTTGCTCCTGTTTAACTTTTTTTCACAAGCTTATACAATTCATTCATTCCCCTAATCTACCATGGCATTTGATAACTTCCATGACATCCTGGTGCAGTGAATTCTGTAAGTTTAAATATAATATTTAATGTCAATTTCAAGGATATTGTATCAGATCACAATACTTGAAAAGTCAACAGCATTTTGTATCATTTTCAGAGCATGTATCATTCATTATGAACTCTTACACATGCTATTTACATTCTCAACTAAGATATGCCAGTCATTCAATTCCCACTATAAAGACATTTCCACACACATCAAACAACTAATTGTTAAACTGTAATTTGAGAGTTTGAGAGTGTCTTAAAGTGTACTGTTTAGGTAAAGTCCTGTTAAATTTAAACTTCATTAAGTGTAATAACATCCTTATTTTCTTCCTCCGCCTAATATTTGCATTTGACTTAGGCTACGTTTTTTTTTTTTTTTCCCCTAGACTTACAGTAACTATTCATATACTCCATCAAGTCTGATAAATTAATCATAGTCCTTTTAACATATTCTCTATTCAAAGCAATCACTTCTTATATAATATATATGAATAAATGATGCTCCTTTGCACGATATAAGGCTATGTTTTTACTATAGGTGCCTGCAAAGAATTCAAACCACAAGAGTCAAGTTTCATTAGGTTTTTCATTTTATAAAACCCCAGGGTAAATAGTGCAGTCTTTTATATGCATAATGAGTGAAGTGTTACTCAGTGCAACATTCAAGAACATATTCACAGCCTACTGTCAGTAGTGAGTACAGATAAGGGGAATCACTATAATAAATCTTGAAACTTAGTTTCCAGTCTAGGTGTCTATTTGTCTCAACTTTTTTTATTTTTAACTGAAAAATAAGTGCAGAGAAATATATGTACTTTTACCTGGCCATTTATTTCAACTATAAACTAGACTAAGTTTAACTTTTGATGGTGGACAAATTATTAATACTTTCCTTAATTATGGGCCCTTAATACAATACTTCCTCCTTCAAAATCTTGTGAATTATGACACCTACTCAAGTCTAAGTGAAGTTGCTCAGTTGTGGCCAACTCTTAGCGACC
>NW_011489004.1:17574-18127 GCF_000754665.1 Bison bison bison
CGGGCAGGTCATGGTGGAGACGTCTGACAGAATGTGGTCCACTGGAGAAGGGAATGGCAAACCACTTCATTATTCTTGCCTCCAGAACCCCATGAACAGTATTCATGAGCCTAGACAAATCCTTTCACTTACCTGTTTCCTGATATTCCTCATCAATAAAGTGAAAGAATAAGACAAGGAAGCTCTTCTACTTTCATGAGGCTAAATTCCCTGCCATTTACCTTGTTTACAATATCAGTCATATCACAAGATTTTTTTTTTTTAATCTTCTTTGAAAGGCAGGATGCTTGATTGTTAAGAACATGGCCTCTAGAGCCAAGAAGCCTAGATCTTTTCATTACCACTTACTAGTACAACCAATTATCTAAACTCTCTGTTCCTCAGTTTGCTTATCTATGAAATGGGGAGGATAATGGAATCTATACCATACAGTTATTGTGAAAATTAAATGAACTGGCATATTAAAACATTTAGAAAAGTCCTTGACACTTAGATAGATGGTGAATTTGTTATGTGAGCTACGTGCTAATGACAACAACCTGGAATCAAATTG
>NW_011489004.1:18227-19476 GCF_000754665.1 Bison bison bison
AACAAAATCTGTATTATAGACTAGTTTAACAAAATCTATATTATAATTCTGACCATCAGAAATACAAAATGGGTCTTGCTGGGCTCTAAAGGCAAGGTGTCAGTTGGGCACTGTTCCTTTCTGGAGGCTCTTGGGAAGAATCCCTTTCTAGTTTCCTGAGCCACTCATATCCCACTTTTCTCCATTTTCAAAGCCTGTAGAGGTCAGAATGACCAGCTTCCCATCACCATGATTTCCTGATCTGTCCTTCTCTTACACATTTAATTCCACTTTTGATTACATAGAACTCACCTGGATAATTCAGGCTACTATGACTATCTTAATATCATCTGGTTAGCAACCTTAATTCCATCTGAAAATTTAATTAGCCTTTGTTACCTAAAGTTTCACATTCACTGATTCCAGGGATTACAACATGAATGTCTTTGGGAGGACATTATTCATCATAGCACACCATGTATTTTTTACATTGAAGCCCACAAAATATGAGTTAGTTTTTTTTTCATTTTTATTAATTCAAGAACATGTTTCTTTTGATTTAGAATTTCCAGGAAGTGTTACTTCTTAGAGTCTATGTGAAATTGCAGATCCTCTGAATCTGGTTTAAGACTTAGTAGGGCATAAACATTGCTCGCTTTTCCTAAAGGTTATATGTAACAAAAGTATTTTTAAGCTCTGAAAGATATTTGCAATAGAGATCTAAGGTTCTATTATCCAGAATATCTTAAGATTTCTACTATAGTCTCAAAGTTAAGAGCATGGATTCTAGATATAAGTGACTGTGTTTACATCTGAGATTTATGCTATGCCTCAGTTTCATAATCTGGAAAACAGAATTCAAAATATTTCATAAATAATATAATATGCATTAATAGAACAGAGTCTGATACTCAGTTAAGTGGTATATACATGTTTACTATTATTACCAAGTTATAATAAATGTTGAAATTATTTAAAATAAATTATTAAAATAATATTAATAGATCTTGACTGATTTTATAAGTACTAATTTAAGATCATGGCATCCGCTCCCATCACTTCATGGCAGATAGATGGGGAAACAGTGGAAACAGCAGCTGACTTTATTTTTCTGGGCTCCAAAATCACTGCAGATGGTGATTGCAGCCATGAAATTAAAAGACACTTACTCCTTGGAAGGAAACTCATAACCAACCTAGACAGCATATTAAAAAGCAGAGACATTACTTTGTCAACAAAGGTCCATCTAGTAAAGGCTATGGTTTTTCCA
>NW_011489004.1:22792-23771 GCF_000754665.1 Bison bison bison
TCTAGGTTGGTCATAAGTTTCCTTCCAAGGAGTAAACGTCTTTTAATTTCATGGCTGCAATCACCATCTGCAGTGATTTTGGAGCCCAACAAAATAAAGTCAGTCACTGTTTCCACTGTTTCCCCATCTATTTGCCACAAAGTGATGCAGCGGCACCCTGGTGTCCTGCACTGCAGGCAAATTCTTTACTGACTGAGCTACGATGGAAGGCCCTGACTATAGGAAAATGATTCTCATACCAATTGGTTCGATTGTCTGCAGAGGACACAGCTTGAAACCAGAAAATCATTTATAAAATAATCTTAATATTTAAGATGAAAGATAGTAAAATTGTATGCTTTACTTCAATACAAAAAAAATTACCAAAACATAAGAAAATAAGATCATAAATTTAGATGTTAATAGAAACATATGAACTATTTTGGACTTGAGAACTTGGAATCAGGTAGATATGAAGGTGATAAAGAAAGATGTTTATCATCATAGCTTTATTATTTTTGTATTACTTCAAAAATCTCAGAAACCTATTATTTGTGATTCAGTTCAGTTCAGTACAGTCATTCAGTCGTGTCCGACTCTTCACGACCCCATGAACAACAGCACGCCAGGCTTCCCTGTCCATCACCAACTCCAGAAGTTCACTCAGACTCACGTCCATAAAGTCAGTGATACCATCCAGCCATCTCATCCTCTGTAATCCCCTTCTCCTCCTGCCCCCAATCCCTCCAAGCATCAGAGTCTTTTCCAATTTGTGATTAATGTCCTATAAATGATGTAAAATTAAACACATGAACAACTCTCATCAAAAGTTATGCATAAATAGGCATTCCAAATAAACTTTCTATCTTCATAAAAATGAATATATCTTAGCTGTATGACTGCTATGCTTTTGGACTCCTACATGTAAATAATTCAGATAATTTTAAATGCTTGAATTAAAAATTTTATAGATGGCTTCTTATATTTAATTCAATGATGT
>NW_011489005.1:0-796 GCF_000754665.1 Bison bison bison
CATGGACTGCGGCCCACCAGGCTCCTCCATCCATGGGATTTTCCAGGCAAGAGTACTGGAGTGGGGTGCCATTGCCTTCTCCACACAGAAATATTACTCAACCAAAAAAGAATGAAATTTTGCCATTTGTAACAACATGGATGGACCTGAAGGTTATTATGCTTAGTGAAATAATCAGATAAAGACAAACAGTGTATGTTATTACCTCTATGTGGAATTTTAAAAATAAAACAAACAAATATAACAAAACAGAAAGAGACTCACAGATATAGAGAACAAACTAGGGGTTACCAGTGGGAAGATGGAAGGGTAGAGGGGCAAGATAGGGTAGGGGATTAAGAGGTACAAACTACTATGTATAAAATAGATATGTTACAAGAACATATTGTACAGCACAGGTATTATAGCCAACATTTTCTAGTAAATTTATTTATTTTTTATATTTTTAAAATTTAAATTTATTTATTTTAATTAGAGGCTAATTACTTTACAATATTGTATTGGTTGGAGTATAATCTATAAAGAATTTGAATTACTATGTTGTACATCTAAAACTAACATCATATTGTAAATCAATTATATCTCAATAGAATTTTTAAAAAAATACAGTACTATGCAACTGTGGGCTTCTTAGGTGGCATTACTGATAAAGAATCTGCCTGCCAATGCAGGAGATGTAAGAGATGCAGGTTTGGTCCCTGGGTCAGGAAGATTTCCTGGAGAAGGGAGTGGCAACCTACTCCAGTATTCTTGCCTGGATATTCCCATGGACAGAGGAGCCTGGTGGGCTACAGTC
>NW_011489005.1:4225-5821 GCF_000754665.1 Bison bison bison
ATGTTGAAAGAAGGGATATCCTGAGGGCATGAATTAAATTTGTGGACTATGGCTACTAATGAATCATGAAGGTGGACAAAATTCCTTATTGACTGTTCAAATAATTAAATCATTAATATGATAGAGAATTTTGTGTAGCAATTCAAAACAGCCCTGGCTAAAGGAGAAGGGTGAATCAATATGCAAAAGCCAGATGATTAGGAAATCAAACAAAGCATAAAACAAGGCACAGAGGAAATGACAGAAAAGCAACGTTTAAAGAAATACTCTCAATAATTGAACATGAAGATTTGGAGAAGAATCTTTAGTTCTTATTGTCATGGGTGTACCTAGCTCACTTGAGGAAATGAAGCTATATCTTGGATATGCTAAGAACTATGTCTGCTGCAGAGATAGGAGAGAAGGAGTTGTGGGTGCATGAATGATTAACAATAAAAGCTTAAACAAAGAAAGTAACTGAGGGAATGGAGAAACTGGAATGTGAGAAATACTAAGGAGAAATATTAAGAACAGGTTATGTTGATTTGCTATGGGAAGTAAGAGAAGGAGTCTAAAATAATCCTCAAACTTTTTTGGGGGTATATGGGAGATGCTGTTACTTTGAGAACACATTTGAGAAACAAAAGTGTAGGAGGAGGGAAAAATGGAAAAGAGAGAAAGGTGATGAGAACAATCTTGGTGAGATGGCATTTGAAATATACATACCCAACATTCATCTCAATACAGTTTAAGCTAGAGATCTGGATAGATAATCTAATAGCAATAAATAGAAGTATTTATTTGAGATTCATCCGTAGATAGATTTTAAGATATTTCTGTGGATGAAGTAATCCAGGAAAAGTGTATAAGCAATTGGAATGGACAGGATGCTAGGAAGAGTGAGAGTAAAGTGGAAAATGAATTGGATAGGAGCAGACAGAAAGATGGAAGAAAAGAAAACCAAAGAAAACTGATGTAGAATGCAAAGGATGAGAGAATTAGGAAAGCATCTTCCATTGTTTCAAATGACACAGGGAGAGCTAGAGTTGGAAACATAGTTCTTAAAATTTGGTCCATGGGTACCTCAACGTCTCTAAGAATATCAGTGGTTTTGTGAAGTCAAACTATTTCCATAATAATACTAATATTTTATTTGCTGTTTTCACTGTGTAGTTACATGCTGCAAAATAATGGTGAGTAAAACTGCTGATTTGTTGTTGTTCAGTCACTTATGCGTATCTGACTCTTTGTGGCCCCATGGACTGCAGAACACCAGGCTGATACCTTAGCATGAAGTCAAGCTAGTGATACTGAATTGTAAAAGTAGTCCTTGTATTGCTTACCACCACATACTTTCAGCGGGGGAAAAAGCCAATTTTACTTAAGAATGCCTTTGATGAAGCAGTAGAAACAAATATTAATTTTATGAAATTTTGACCCTTTTAATAATCCATGTGATGAAATGGAAGTATTCATAGAGCACTTCTGTTGCATATTGACATAAGATGGTTGCTTTGCGGAAAAGCACTTCAACAATTGTTAGAATTGGAAGATAAACTAGCCTTTTTTCCCATGGAATAACATTTTCATTTGAAAGATGACTGCAAGACACACTAG
>NW_011489005.1:8565-9677 GCF_000754665.1 Bison bison bison
TCTACCATCTTCCTATGAATTGATAGAGAGTGATTCCCAGGACACATTACCAAGTAAAGAACAGCAAAGTGTTAACATGTATGTAATATTTTATCTTTTATTTAAGAAAGGATAAACAGAAATATGTATATAGTTTTTTTCGCAAAAATAAACTTCAAAGTATATTCCAGAAATCAGTGAATGGGTTAACCAAAAGAGAAAAGAAAGAGTGACATTTCTCTGAGTATACCATTTGCATACTTTCGACTTTTGGAACATTATATTAAGGTGTTTTTTTCTTTTTAAGTTTTTACATATTAAAAACCTCTGAGGTTTTATGTATTAAAAAACAAAGGCAACAAGATAGGGTAAATCAATACTGAATGTATACAGAAACCAAAGCAATCTGTAACTGTAAAGAACTGGTAACAGAACCACATAGAAGAAAAAAATTCATCCTAATTCTAGCAGTTTGGACACAAAGCTTTGACCTATATCCTCAGTGGGAAACATTCTAGAGATAGAAAATATTGTAATGCAATTATAAACGTAGCATTTTATTTACTGAGTGTTATGAGGATAGCAATTCTGAAATGAATTTTTATATTGCAGGATTTCAAAAATATAAATAGCAAATAAATATACTTTTATTTATTGATGCTTTTGAGGACCACATTACTCACTGTGAGAAAAATGAGGAATAAAAAAGAATTGGGAAAGTAGTGGATGAGTCTTGTGTTACTGGATAGGAATTAAAGGCATAGATATATAGAAGTAAACATATCCTAGTAGCAATGACTATACCAAGATTTCTTATTGGTTTATAAAACATCTGACCACTAAAAAAAGGGGGGGGGAGGTTTCTTGTATGAAATAACTGATTTCAAAACTGGGACATAGAAAACAGAAGGTAAACCTGGTAAAATCAATGGCAGAAAGTAAGGAAATGCTCAGAGTACTGATGGAACATATCAAAGGGGTTCTCACTGGACAAATCTGGGGTGACTTGGGCATCAAAATAATTTAGGATAAGAATGAATTGAAGATGGCAGAGGAATAGGACAGGGAGACCACTTTCTCCCCCACAAATTCATCAAAAGAACATTTAAACGCCAAGTAAATTCCACAAAACA
>NW_011489005.1:9821-10024 GCF_000754665.1 Bison bison bison
AAAGTGTCCAGCACTGCCCCCTTTGTGTCAGGGTGGAAATCAGACACTGAAGAGACCAGCAAACAGAAGAGGCTAAAACAGAGGGAACCACCTTGGGAGCGACAGGTGCAATAGATTAAAACCCTGTCTTTAGTACCGACTACATAGGAAGGGGACTATAGATCTTGAGAAATATAAGTCTGACCAAGGAACTAGCCAAAAAT
>NW_011489005.1:13496-14520 GCF_000754665.1 Bison bison bison
AAACACCCCAAGACACATATTAATCAAATTAACAAAGATCGAACACAAAGAACAAATATTAAAAGCAGCAAGGGAAAAACAACAAATATCACAAAGGGAATTCCCATAAGAATAACAGCTGATCTTTCAATAGAAACTCTTCAAGCCAGGAGGGAATGGCAAGACGTACTTAAAGTGATGAAAGAAAATAACCTACAGCCCAGATTACTGTACCCAGCAAGGATTTCATTCAAGTATGAGGGAGAAATCAAAAGCTTTACAGACAATCAAAAGCTGAGAAAATTCAGCACCACCAAACCAGCTCTCCAACAAATACTAAAGTGAGAGAGTCATTTCCTAAGCAGGTTGATAAAGAGTCTAGGGGTCCCCAAGGAGAGAGGGGTCTGGAATTCTCAAGGAAGAAGAAAGGACAAACTATTTTTCCCTTTCTCCACATTCCTTAGGATTATATAACAATAATGTATCCTGCCTAAGGACAGTCTTTGGATTCAACCTTCTGTTATCTTAAAATGTAAATTATGGGAATAGGTCTGATGAGGTCTTTACAACCTCCAGATATTCTTTGGATTATATAACTTCATTGTTAACACTAGCAAGCGGGTACTCTTTCTGCCCCCTTCTGATGCCTATGTCAGAAGCTTTCTCTATCTCCTTTATACTTTAATAAAACTTTATTACACAAAAGCTCTGAGCGATCAAGCCTCGTCTCTGGCCCCAGACTGAATTCTTCTCCTCCAGGGGCCAAGAATCCCGGTGTCTTCGTGTGATTCAATAACATCCTTTCATCTTGGGGGCTCGTCCAGGATCCTTCAGGACAAGGTAAGGATGCTTGGAGCTTTAGTTCTTTGTTCTCTTAGCGAACATGTTTTCTGCTGTGCTTTACTAACTCTACGGTGTGCTTATGTGAATGAATGGCATGCCCTGCGTGAATCAAGTAAGGAGCCCTGCTCTGCGGTTCCATGGTGATCTCATACGGCTTATGGCAGAAACCTGTCAGGGGGTTATACCGACCTGCCAATGCCAA
>NW_011489005.1:18607-19004 GCF_000754665.1 Bison bison bison
GTAGGCTTCTTAAATATCAGTCATTGTTGTTAGAAGGACCAGTAACTAAGCTTAAAGTCTGTGGAAATTTAAATCCTGCCACTTTCCTTCCTGAGAAGGAAAATGAAACACCTGATCACGATTGTTCTCAATTCCTAACTTTAAACTATGCAGCTTGGGAGGATCTAAAGGATACCCCATTAGACAATCCTGACATGGATATATTCACAGATGGCAGTTCTTTTGTTCAGGATGGAAAGCGTAAAGCAGGTTACGCCGTGGTGACTGCTAACAGGTTTTGGAAGCAAAATCTTTCCCCCAGGGAACCAGTGCTCAGTTAGCGGAGCTTGTGGCTCTGACCCGAGCTCTAGAGTTAAGCAAAGGGCAATGGATGGGCCTGATAATCTATGTGAGTCTA
>NW_011489006.1:0-236 GCF_000754665.1 Bison bison bison
GACCATCCCCCCAAAAGAGAAAGGCAAAAAAGCAAAATGTCTGTCTTAGAAGGCCTTACAAATAGCAATGAAAAGAAGAGAAGGGAAAACAAAGGAGAAAAGGAAAGACAAACCCATTTGTATGCTATGCTATGCTATGCTAAGTCACTTCAGTCATGTCCGACTCCGTGTGACCCCATAGACCGCAGCCCACCAGGCTTCCCCATCCCTGGGATTCTCCAGGCAAGAACACTGGA
>NW_011489006.1:336-867 GCF_000754665.1 Bison bison bison
AGAAACAATAGAATGGGAAAGGTTAGAGATCTCAAGAAAATTAAAGATAACAAGGGAACATTTCTTGCACAGATGGATTCAATAAAGGACAGAAATGATATGGACCTAATAGAAGCAGAAGATATTAAGAATACACAAAATACACAGAAGAAATGTACAAAAAATATTTTCACAACCCAGAAAGTCACAATAGTGTGATCACTCACTTAGAGCCAGACATCCAGGAACTTGGAGTCAAGTGAGTCTTAGGAAGCACCACTATGAACAAAGCTAGTGGAGGTGATAGAATTACAGTTGAGCTATTTCAAATTCTAAAAGATGACGCTGTGTGCTGGGGTCCAGCCCCGGCTGATCCAGGGTTTTCGAAGGGGAGACGGCGTCAGGGACTTAATTACAATATTCGTCAAAGATATAAAGAGTAATAGAATGAGGATAGCTCAGCAGGAAAATTCAGTGGAGAAAAGAGGCTGAGTAGCTAGGTTTACATGGGAAACCAATAAAACTTCAAGACAAGAAGCTTGCACCACTTAC
>NW_011489006.1:4516-5516 GCF_000754665.1 Bison bison bison
CGATCTCAAATGCTCTTAATGAACCTTGAAGACGATTTAATTCTGGACCACTTACCAGAAACCTTTTCCATCCCCCCTCATTTTCTCAGTGTTGATGTAGCTCTCCTCAGGTTTCTAGTTTCCATTCTAAAACTCATGCTTCAGGCTGTGAGACTGCACTGAATACACTTGCTCTTGCTCCACTTGGAATTCCAAGATCCTAGACTACCAGAGAACTGGCCTAGGGACTCTCAAATAGTGAGAACTCACACAAAGGTAACCACTTGAATACAAGACCCAGCAACACCCACCAAGCACCCTGTGCAGAACATCTCATCCAAAAAAACAAACAAAACAAAAATAAAACCCAATCAGCAGCAGATAGGATTACCACCTCACTCACCCTAGCCAATCAGAGGAAAACAAACATAGAAACAAAACTCAGCACAAATATCACCATGCATGAACCATATACAAAAAAGTGAACCAATCTTAGGAGAGCAGAAACCAAAAAGAAGAAAGAATTCAACCTCAAAGCTTCAAAGAACCAATCTTAGGAGGGCAGAAACCAAAAAGAAGAAAGAATTCAACCTCAAACCTCAACGTTTGATAGAGACCTCAAACATAATAAGTTTAAAAAAATTAAAAGGCAGAGAAATTCTATGAAGGAACAAGTTAGAAACACAGAAGTCCAAATAAATACAGAGGAAATAGGCAAACTATCTGAAGAATAAATCAGAATAATGATAGTAAAGATTTTCAAAAACCTTGAATGATAGTAAAGATGATAAAAACCTTGAAAATAGAATGGAGAAAATGCAGGAATCAATGAACAAAGACCTAGATGAATTAAAGAACAAACATACAGAGACAAACAACACAATTACTGTAATTAAAAATACTCTTAAAGGAACCAATAGCAGAATATCTTAAGCAGAAGAACGAATCAGTAAGCTGAAAGATAAAATGGTGGAAATAACTGCTGAAGAACAGAATAAAGTAAAAAGAATGAAGGATAGTC
>NW_011489006.1:9371-10559 GCF_000754665.1 Bison bison bison
TGTATGGATGTAAGAGTTGGACTGTGAAGAAGGCTGAGCGCTGAAGAATTGATGCTTTTGAACTGTGGTGTTGGAGAAGACTCTTGAGAGTCCCTTGGCCTGTAAGGAGATCCAACCAGTCCATTCTGAAGGAGATCAGCCCTGGAATTTCTTTGGAAGGAATGATGCTGAAGCTGAAACTCCAGTACTTTGGCCACCTCATGCGAAGAGTTGACTCATTGGAAAAGACTCTGATGCTGGGAGGAATTGAGTGCAGGAGGAGAAGGGGATGACAGAGGATGAGATGGCTGGATAGCATCACTGACTCGATGGACATGAGTCTGAGTGAACTCCGGGTGTTGGTGATGGACAGGGAGGCCTGGTGTGCTGTGATTTATGGGGTCGCAAAGAGTGGGACAGAACTGAACGACTGAACTGAACTGAACTGAATGACTCCTGGTTTCACCTGAACTTAAGTTTTCTCAAACCTTGAGCTAACCAAGGAAAAGGAAATGGCAACCAATTCCAGTATTCTTGCCTGGAGAATCTTGTGGACAGAGGAGCCTGATGGGCTGCTGTCTATGGGGTTGCACAGAGTTGGACAGGACTGAAGCAACTTAGCATGCATGCATGCATGATCTAACCAATGCACTTTTCTTATGGAAATGTTTGTTTTAAGCTATGTTAATGTACTATATATTTACCCTAGACTCAGTCAGAACTGACTTTACAAGCCAGCATGTTATACTCATTCATTGTTCTACTAATCTATGTCAATAAAACTATATATTTGTATGGAAATCTGACTTTCTTCAAGATTCATGTCAATCGTTTTATGGCCCTGGATGACTCACCTGGTGCCATTCTCTGAATTTTGAGACATTTTCCTTTCTTTACTTCTCAGATTGCTAGTAGGTATATAACATCCAGCTAAAGACTATCAGAGGGTTACTCTTTCTGCCCGCTTCTGATGTCTATATCAGAAGCTTTCTCTCTCTTTTATACTTTAATAAAACTTTGTTACACAAAAGCTCTGAGACATCAAGCCCTGGATTGAATTCTTCTCCTCCAGAGTTCAAGAATCCCGGTGTCTGTGGTGGTTCAGCAACAACCTTACATATTGGGGGCTCCTTTGGGATTCTTCAGGATAAGGTAAGGATGCTTGGAGCCCTAGTTCTTTGTTCTCCTAGCAAACACATTTTCTTCTGT
>NW_011489006.1:14193-15129 GCF_000754665.1 Bison bison bison
CGTGACAGCTCTCACCTATTTGGGCTAAGTTTGTCATGTAACCTACAAAATGTTAATAGCTCAGAAGCAGGAGTACTACAATATGTATGTGAAATTCTCCTCTGTGCTGAGACAGAGGAAGCTTGTTTACAAACCTCAGAAGATTTCTTAAACTTTCTGGCATGCTGAGGTTACAAGTCATCAAGAGAAAAGGCTCAGCTTTATCATATCTGGAGGGACTAGGGCCATAGCCCCTGAGAGAATTAAACCTATACTAAATCATCACCTACCTATGACTTTAAAACAATTTAGAGGATTTCTAGGAATCACAGGATACTGTCACCTTTGGGTTTCTGGTTATGGGGAACCTGCCTGGCCTTTACTCTTGCCTGGAAAATCCCATGGATGGAAGAGCCTGGTAGACTGCCATCTATGGGGTCGCACAGAGTTGGACACGACTGAGCGACTTCACTTTCAATTTTCACTTTCATGCATTGGAGAAGTAAATGGCAACCCACTCCAGTGTTCTTGCCTGGAGAATCCCAGGGACGGGGAGCCTGGTGGGCTGCCGTCTATGGGGTCTCACAGAGTCGACACGACTGAAGTGACTTAGCAGCAGCAGCAGCCTGGCCTTTATATAAACTTATAACTGAGACTCAGCAGGCCCAAACTGACAAACTTGCTTGGTCTTCAGATACTCAAAAGGCTTTTAAGGTTCTTCAAATTGCTCTCCTTCAAGCTCCCGCTTTGAGCTTCCCCACAGGGTCAGAATTTAATTTGTTTTTCCCTGAAAGAAAAGGTATGGCCTTGGAAGTTTCGACCCAATGCCGAGGGCCTCACCAATCTATTGGTTGTTTAAGTAGAGAATGAGATATAGTTTCACGTGGGTGACCACACTGTCTAAGGGTAATTGGGGCAATGGCTTTATTAACATCTGAGGCCTTAAAGATAATTAAT
>NW_011489007.1:0-235 GCF_000754665.1 Bison bison bison
AGGAAAGCTATGACCACATTAGACAGCATATTAAAAACAGATACATTACTTTGTCAACAAAGGTCTATCTAATCAAGGCTCTGGTTTTACTAGTAGTCATGTATGGATGTGAGAGTTGGACTGTAAACAAAGCTGAGCACCAAAGAATTGACACTTTTGAAGTGTGGTGTTGGAGAAGACTCTTGAGAGTCCCTTGGACTGCAAGAAGATCCAACCAGTCCATCCTAAAGGAGAT
>NW_011489007.1:335-861 GCF_000754665.1 Bison bison bison
CAACCCACTCCAGTGTTCTTGCCTGGAGAATTCCAGGGATGGGGGAGTCTGGTGGGCTGCCATCTCTGGGGTCGCAGAGAGTTGGACATGACTGAAGCGATTTAGCAGCAATAGCAGCAGCAGCAGAGAGATACTGATCCTTTTTAAACTGCCTCCCTCACCTAGCATATGGGAAATCTAAACCTGTATGCAGGTCAGGCAGCAATGGTTAGAACTGGACATGGAACAGCAGACTGGTTCCAAATAGGAAAAGAAGTACGTCAAGGCTGTATATTGTCAGTCTGCTTATTTGACTTATATGCAGAGTACATCATGAGAAACGCTGGGCTAGAGGAAGCACAAGCTGGAATCAAGATTGCGGGGAGAAAAATCAATAACCTCAGATGTGCAGATGACACCACTGTTATGGCAGAAAGTGAAGAAGAGCTAAAGAGCCTCTTGATGAAAGTGAAAGAGAAGAGTGAAAAAGTTGACTTAAAGCTCAACAATCAGAAAACGAAGATCATGGCATCTGGTCCCATCACTT
>NW_011489007.1:4889-5423 GCF_000754665.1 Bison bison bison
AGACTAGTCCAATTTTGCTTTTTTTTCATTTCTTTTCCATGGGGATGGTCTTGATTCCTGTCTCCTGTACAATGTCATGAAGCTCCGTCCATAGTCCATCAGGCAGTCCATCTATCAGATCTAGTCCCTTAAATCTATTTCTCACTTCCACTGTATAATCATAAGGGATTTGATTTAGGTCATACTTGAATGGTCTAGTGGTTTTCCCTACTTTCTTCGATTTCAGTCTGAATTTGGAGTTCATGGTCTGAGTCAGAGTCAGCTCCCGGTCTTGTTTTTGCTGACTGTATAGAGCTTCTCCATCTTTGCCTGCAAAGAATATAATCAATCTGAGATCGGTGTTGAACCTCTGGTGCTGTTCATGTGTAGAGTCTTGACTTGTGTTGTTGGAAGAGGGTGTTTGCTATGACCAGTGAGTTCTCTTGGCAAAACTCTATTAGCCCTTGCCCCGCTTCATTCTGTATTCCAAGGCCAAATTTGCCTGTTACTTCAGGTGTTTCTTGACTTCCTACTTTTGCTATTCCAGTCCCCTAT
>NW_011489008.1:0-874 GCF_000754665.1 Bison bison bison
ATATGAAATTCAAATTTTCACATCTATTGTCTATGGCTGCTTTCATGTAACAACACCAGGGTTGGGCAGCTACAATAGAGACTGTATGACCCTGTGCAAAGCTGAGAATATGTACTATCTGCCTCTTTGCGCCAAAACACTTTTCTGATCACTGATTCAGGTCCTTGCTACCTAAAGGGCTACCCAAGTGCTGATCACCAGATCATGTCAGAAATGCAGAATCTCAGGAGCCTTCCAAACCAAAGAACTCAGAGGCTGCATTTTAATAAGAGCCCCTGATTCATATCCCCATTACAGTTAGGGAGGCTCAGGCTCAGAAGGCAGTTGATGAGGGCTTTTTCTTATTAGACAAGCAGTGTGGGTTAAGGCAGCAGCCTTAAGGTCAAACAGGTATGAGTTTGAAATTCTCTGTCCACTGCTGAGTGGCTTCAGCTTCCTCACCTAGAAAGTGAGGATAAGCCTGTGTTCCTCATAAATTTGTCTTATTAACATGTCAGCAGGGCCATTCTCCCTCTGAGAGCTCAAGGCAAGAAGACATCCTCATCTCTTTCAGCTCCTGGTGGTCCCGGGTGTTCCTCAGCTATGGCCACATCACCCAACCTCTACCTCCATCTTGACATGGCCTTCCTCTCTTCTTACAAGGACAACAGTTATTGAATCAAAGGATCATCCTAATTCCAGAATAATATCAGCTCAAGATCCTTAACTGATGACATCTGCGAAGACCTATTTCCAACTCAGATCATGTTCTAAGGTTCTGAGTAGATGCGAATGGGGACGGTGGACACTATTCAACCCACCACAGATGACACCAATCTAGGTCAAATGTCTGATGCATTGTGAATACCTAACACATTTCTTCCACCACGTTTCC
>NW_011489008.1:3386-5614 GCF_000754665.1 Bison bison bison
CTCCCTTTCTTGCTTTAATTGTCTCCTTTTCTGTTTTTGTCCACCTATATATTAACTCCATGTGAATATGTACTTTGTTTTTGCCTGTTTTTTTTCCATGCCTGTATCTCTAATGCCTATTAGGGAGAGCCTAGCACATGGTAGGAGGGCTTCCCTGGTGGTTCAGTGGTAAAGAATCCACCTGCCAATGCAGGAGAGGCAAGAGACATGGGTTTGATCTGGGTTGAGAAGATCCCCTGGAGAAGGGAATGGCTACCCACTCTAGTATTCTTGCCTGGAGAATCCCATGGACAGAGAAGACTACAGGGCTACAGTCCATGGGGTTGCAAAGAGTTGGACACCACTTAAGTGACTAAACAACAGCAGCACGTGGTAAACACTTACATATGTCCAATAAATGAATGAGTAAATGGATGACTGGGGAAGAGAATAAATAAATGAAAGGAATGACAGAAGCAAGTTTTCCTCTTCCTTTGGCAAACAATTCCTATCATAAATACAATACAAGGATATCCCTGGTAGAACAGTGACTAAGACTCTGCCCTTCTACTTCAGGGGGCAAAGGTTTGATCCCTGGTCCCCTGATTGGGGACCTACGATGTATGGCCAAAAGAAAAAATTAATTATCTTTAGTTGAGTCCATGAAATATTACAAAGTAATAATTTAAGGATTTAAGGTTTGAACTCAAATATGTTTGCAAAGGAGAGAAAGAATATGCTGTCCTTAAAATGATCTAGATCCTATAACATTAATGAGTCTTTCTGCATATTAACAAATTGACACTCACAGTATACTTTGAATTATACACACTATACCTCTGAATTATAGATAAAGATAGGGAGAAAAGGAAGACAGTGAATTTGTGCTAACTATCTAATTCTTGTAACATACTTTTCATTGTACATTAAAAAGTTATCATTTGGATTTTATTAATATATTGTTGCTCTGAGCTTGATTCCCACCAGTGTACTCTGGAGAAGTCAGTGAATGGATTCACCTCTCCTCTCTATATGTGACTCATTCAGCTTTCTGAGTCTTCAGTGCCAAGTGTTAGACCTCAGATCAGAGCAAATTCACAAGGTCATAAGGACAATCCCATGAAGCTATTTCCACCTCTAAAGTAAAGAGAGTTTTAACATTTTATAATCCATACCATGTTGTATTAAACAGAAAAATAATGATAACTTTCTTGATTATGATTTAAAATTTCTAAATACCTAAAGTGAAGATCAAGTTATAACTTGTTTTCCCAGACTACACAAATTGCCCTCTTATCCATCCTCACTCCCACCTGCAATGATTCTGGTTTTATCACTTGTTTGAAAAGCTTTCCTCCAAAGGAACCCTTCACTAGAACACTTGTAGAGTTGACAGTCCCTCTGGTCTTCCACTATAACTGGCAGGCCCTCTCTATGGGGACCAACATCTGCTTCCTCATAAAGAAACAGAGTCCCCTAAAACTGAGTTCCCCCACCAAGTTCATAATTAACCTCTCTATCCAAAACTGTATTCTCTTCTTGTCCAACCCCAGTCCACTTTAAGATTGAGGAGTAGCAAAGAAAAGAGGTGCTTGAAACCAGACAGGACTCTGCAGGGTCCTCCCAGATACAAAAGCCCCTCTATGTCCTCTGTTTCTTATTTGTAGGGAAAAAAAGGCTTCTAGGCCTGGCACGCCACTCCAGCGTTCTTGCCTGGAGAATCCCAGGGATGGGGGAGCCTGGTGGGCTGCCGTCTATGGGGTCGCACAGGGTTGGACACGACTGAAGCGACTTCACAGCAGCAGCAGCAGGCCTTCTCTGAGTTTCAAAGGGCAGATTCAAGCAGTTAGTAGGATAGAGTTCCCAGATTCCTAGTTCCTTCTGAAGGATTATATGTAACAGTCTGAGGCATATCTTTGAGTTGTACAGAAACTAAGACCCCCAAGCAGATGGAGGATGGTGAGTATTTGTGATCATGAGTAAATAGACCGCAGACTAGTTGGAACTAGAAGGTTGAGATTTCTGGAACACCGCCCTATTATCTCACCACCAACCAATCAGAAGAAAGTCATACACCTTGCAGCCCTTGTTCCAAATTTTGCCTTTAAAAATTCTTCACTAAAAACCATTAGGGAGTTCAGGTCTTTTGAGCACAAGCTACTCATACCCCTTTCTTGGTCCTGCAGTAAACATCTCTCTGCTCCAAATACTAATGTTTGGTTTGTTTGGCCTCACTGTACATCAGGCTG
>NW_011489008.1:6189-11104 GCF_000754665.1 Bison bison bison
TTACAGTTATCAGAGTCTCCATTATGGGGAGCTTTTCTATTTTATTCACCCTAGTGATGGCACTTTCCTCTCATTACTGAATCATCTGTTGCCCATCTATTGAACCTCTTCTCATCCCCCCACCCAGACCCTGCTTATCAGTTATTAATGTGCATAAGAATCACCTGGGCATCTTGTTAAACTGTAGGTTCTGATTTAGTAGGGGCCCATACTCTGCATTTCTAACATGTTTCCCAGGAATGACAATGCTGCTGGTACGTGAACCACACTTTGAGTAGCCTTGTTATCTAATGAAACTTTCTGCCATGATGGAAATGATGCACTGTCCAACGTGGTAGCCATTAGCCACACATGGCTACTTGAAATGTGGCTAGTGTGACTAAGCAACTGAATTTTAAATTTTATTTCAATTTCTTTTTTTTTTTCTTTTTTGACCGTGTTATGAGGCATGCAGGATCTTGGTTCCCCAACCAGGGATTGAATCCGTGAGCCCTGCAGTGGAAGTGTGGAATCCTAACCACTGGACCACCAGATAATTCTCCACTTTCATTCATTTAAATTTACATAGTCAAATGTGACTAGTGGCTACTATATTAGACAATGCTGCTCAAGAGCAGGAACCAGCCAGGAAACTTTTTCTGTTAAGGGCCAAATAGTAAATGTTTGGGGCTTTATGGGCCATATGGACTTTGTCACAAATACTCAACTATGCCATTGTAAAGTGGAAAAAAAATAAAACACATAGAGAATACATAAAAGAATAGGCATGGCTGCATTCCACTAAAACTTTATTGGCCAAAGTAGGTGGTAGGACAGATTTGGCTTATAGACTGTGGTTAGCAGACCTCTGCTTTAAAGTGTAATTTGCTGATGTTAAAATAAAGATTTTAAAAATCACCTGAAGCATATTTCTAAGATTGAAATAAATATCTTTCTTTAAACTTAAATCTGAACTGCATAAAACCTTAGTTTTACTTTTTAAATTTTATTTTTAAATTGATTTATTTAATTTAATTGGAGGCTAATTACTTTACAATATTGTGGTGGTTTTTGCCATACATAGACATGAATTAGCTGGGTACACGTGTCCCCCCATCAAGAGCCCCCTCCCAACTCCCTCCCCTATCCCTCTGGGTTGTCCGAGAGCACCAACTTTGAGTGCCCTGCTTCATGCATCAAACTTGCACTGGTCATCTATTTTACATATAATAATATACATGTTTCAATGCTATTCTCTCAAATTGTCCCATCCTTGCCTTCTCTCATAGAGTCCAAAAGTCTGTTCTTTACATCTGTGTCTCTTTTGCTGTCTTGCATATAGGGTCATTATTACCATCTTTCTGAGTGAGTGAGTGAAGTTGCTCAGTCGTGTCTGACTCTTTGCGACCCCATGGACTGTAGCCTACCAGGCTCCTCTGTCCATGGGATTTTCCAGGCAAGAATACTGGAGTGGGTTGCCATTTCCTTCTCCAGGGGATCTTCCTGACCCAGGGATCGAATCCTGGTCTCCCGCATTGTAGGCAGATGCTTTAACCTCTGAAAGATGGAAGCCCTACCATCTTTCTAAATTCCATATATATGTGTTAATATACTGTATTGGTGTTTCTCTTTCTGACTTACTTCACTCTGCATAATAAGCTCCAGTTTCATCCACCTCATTAGAACTGATTCAAATGTATTCTTTTTAGTAGCTGAGTAATATTCCATTATGTATATGTACCACAACTTCCTTATCCATTTATCTGCTGATGGACATCTAGGTTGCTTCCATGTCCTAGCTACTGTAAATAGTGCTGCAATAAACATTGGGGTACACATGTCTCTTTCAATTCTGGTTTCCTCAGTGTGTATGCCCAGCAGTGGGATTGCTGGGTCATATGGCAGTTTTAGTTTTAATTCATAAAAATTCCATAAGCAAATTGTCTGTTAAAAATTTAAACCTAATATTTTATGTTATTGTAGAAAAATTTTTCCCATGAATGTTTATTACTGTTAGTCTATTGGATAGCTGTTCTATACTTATTTTTATTTGATTATTTCTTATGCTATGTTATTTTTTGGCCACACTGTACAGTATGCAGAATCTTAGTTCTCCAATCAGGAATTGAACCTGTGTCCCCTGCAGTGGAAGCATGGAGTCCTAACCTCTGGACCACCAGGGAAGTCCCTGGATAGCTGTTCCATACATACACATACACTTTTTGTATGGTTTTTGGTCTTGAAATCTTTACTGCACTGCCCCTGGGACAACGTAAGCAAGCCCTGTGTGTTAGTATGCAGTTAAATACTTTTGACACACTAACCTCTCAACTCAATAATCATGGCAATGGGGTTACTTGTTTTAGTATGTATACTCTATCAACACACCAAATTACTGGGTTAGGCAAAGTTCATTCAGGTTTTCCTGTAAGATCTTATGGAAAAACCCAAACGAACCTTTTGGCCAACCCAATGTATGTAGTCAGTCCCTGTTAATCTAACTGTATTTCTTTGTTGTTGGTTTTCACAACAGCTGCCTGGACCAATATTTTATATGTATTTTATTAGGTTGGCAACATTTTCCCAGTTATGCTATCCATCTTGAAATGATGAATGACATGCAGGGGCACTGTTAGTTTGCATAATTAACCATTAGAAACAGTAAGGAGTTATAGAGTAATCTCTCATTGTGCTAGGCACAAAATGTTTTTTTCTCTAAAATGAGCAATCTAAAGATAATCACATTTTATGGGTGCAAAAGATTTCACATTTCTTATGAGCACAATCTGTGTTCAAACATCATTATTGTGCCAGTTTAATAAGCCATCACACTGAAATGGCTATAAATGTGCTTGGTGAAGATGGTAAATATTAATGGGAGAGTGGTCAGAAGTCATACCTCTGGTCTAGGAAGGAACAGTGGAGGACTCTGGCATTACCAAAATATCTCTGCGTGTGGTGGGAGTATGGTGCAACTTCAAGTGGTGAAGTTCTCCAGAGGAACTGACAGTGTCTTTCTATCATGTCTAAAGGCAGCTCAAATCAAAGAGGATGCAGTGATTTTGCATTCCATTGGGCTGATATTGATATCTGAGGTACACATATTCCAGTGAAGTGACCAGGTAGTAGGCACCTGGGCAAAGGAGAGTGATAGGCAGGCAGGTTGCTATGCCCATGGTTAACCTGGCAGTGGAAGGGTGGAAAGTTGTGGAGCAGCAATTAAGTCTGTGATTGGTTAGTGAGGATCGAGGGGCAGGGGAATGGGACCTTCTTCTAAGAGCCTAAGCCTTATAAGCTGTGGCTTCAAATTGTCCCGTGAAGAGGTTAAGCAGATATCATTAGAGACTAAGAATATAAAGTAGGGTATTGGGTAGAGACCATGTTGGTATTTGTGTTTCTATCCTAGGCATCTTAGATCCTAGCTTTAGGGCACATAACTACTCTTGTCCCCGGTTACTTGTGGCAATGAGTCTTAATATCAAACCAGCCTAGAGTTAAGGCAATAAAGCGAAAGAATGTAAGTTGCAAAAACAAGGACAAAACATTTTGGAGACCTTTTATGTTGCAAGTTTCTGCACCCCCTTTAAAGCTCAGAATAATTATCTTTTCTTTTGTAGCTTTCTCTAACTCTCTCTGTCTTTGCCTTCCTCCTGTCTCTGCTCCCCCCAGACTCTATATGCACCTCTCCTATCACATCACACTACCAATGCTTCCCTGACAAAGTTTATGCATTTTTCTCTCTATTTGACTGTGAACTTCTTTAGGGTATGACTATCAGGTTCATCTCTGTATTGCCAGTGCATAGCACTCAGTATCTGATTGAATTAGGTATCAATAAAGAGAAAAAGAAGTTTACATTGACTATCCTAGGCTAAATGACATGTATTCAAAAATAATTTTATTATGAAAGTCACCCATTTAATTGAACATTATCAAAATGCATTAAGTAAAAAGGAATGTATTATTTTTTACAAATCTGCAATTATATTCAAGACAGAGCATTTAAGCTTGCTCTTCTGGTTAAACATATCATGAGCATTTTGTTCTTTTAAATCTCTACAAAATGTTTTTTTGCTTTTTGTTTTTTTTTCACTGCTCTGGTAGAGATGTTGGTGCTTACCAAGCATTCCATTTGGTCCTCTGCATTTAGGGGTGCATTGACTAATTCTGGCCAATGAGCATAAACACAAAGGACAAAAATGAGGAATAAATTTCTGGGCCAAAGTGTAAAATAGCTGCTATGTGCTATCCACCAATTTATTTCTTTTTCTGCTAAATGACGGGTGACATCTTATGGTCGATCTTCCATCAGCCTTTGTATCAGAATGGCTATGTGAAGCTAAGAGACTTCTGACACTCAGAGTTGGACAGGCAGCACAAGTGAGAAATAGGCCCTTATTTTGGTAAGCCAATGGGATTTCCAGGTTAACTTGTTATGGTATAATAATTTCTATCCTATCTTCCCTAATATATAGGTACATAGGATATGATCATATGGATATACCATGATTTGACAATTCCTTATTTTATGTATTTTGATTGTTTCTGTTATTCTGCTAATATAGAAATGCTGTGATGCTTATCATTACATGTAAGTCTTTGTGGAAATTCATGATAATTTTCTTAAGATAAACTTCTAGAATGGAAATTACTAGGTAAAAGAATTTGGAGATTTTTAAGGCTCGAATATATTTACAAAATTTTCCCCCAGAAAGGTAGTGCCAGTGTATAGTGTCTTTGACCCCAGTTTGATTCCTGGGTCGGGAAGACCCCCTGGAGAAGGGGATCTTCTCCAGGCTATCCACTCCAGCATTCTTGGGTGTCCCTGGTGCCTCAGATGGTAAAGAATCTGCCTGCAATGTGGGAAACCTGGGTTTGATCACTAGGTTGGGAAGATCCCCTGGAGGAGGGCATGGCAACCCACTCTAGAATTTTT
>NW_011489008.1:11657-12739 GCF_000754665.1 Bison bison bison
GTACTCTCTTCATTTTAAAGTAAACTCCAAGTAATAAAGTGAGCTCTCCAAGGTCTCAAGCTCAAAGCTAGGAAATAGTTGGAGTAGGACCTAAGCCCAGTCTTTCAGCCCCTCTCCACTACCTCTGCAGCATTGAGTAGCTGGTGGATATTTCTCTGCCACCTAAGTCAATTTGGATGAGAAGCATTCACTCAACAGTTATGAACATCTATATATAGGACACTATGGTAATGGTGATTCACAGAATCACCAGGGGTCTCACCATCTAGTAGAGGAGATGTATGTGGAATCAACCAAGAGCTGCAATAGAAACCCATGAAATATGCCATTGAAAAAGCCAACAGAGTAGAGAGTCACTCCAATTGAGGCCTGAGGGCAGGTTTCTTTAAGGAGCTGAATTTTGGGTTAAGTTTCCAAAGATAATATTTCAATAGCAGAAGGAAGAGAGAAGAGACACTTTTAAACTAAGAAAATGCTAAACATAAATAAACCTTTGAATATAATGCACACGGCAAATTTAATGTTCTGTTTAAGGAAAGCTGTAGAGATTAGTGGGCAAGAGTTGATTTGAATGCTAGCAATATTATTTACTATTTTTATGACCTTGTATTTTGGCTGAATTAATCAGTTCAGTTCAAAGGAACAATTTTACTTTTCCCCAATAAATCCAGTTGTGGGTTCACTTTGTAGAAACAGAGCCTTATTTATTTAAGTATTTTAGATCTAAATATTAAAAAATGTCTGCAAAAATATGACTACATTAAAACAATGATTTGTGAACCAAACTCTTTTACCTTTTCTTTCTTTTTTTTTTTTTGCTTCTCATAGAAACTGATAGTATCAGAATCTATTCCATTTATTTACAAAACTATTTCTAACATATAATAAGGTATACATGAATTGAAAATAAAGGAAAAAAATTCTAAAAGTTTAGATCCTGAGATGGTAAATGTAATTTTCATTAAATGATGTAGAAGTAGTCTCTAGTACTAGCAGATCATAAAAGTGAAAATGCGTATGTCTTTTAAGTAAAGACAGCTAAATAAAATGTGCTTAAATGTTAAACTGGAACTTAATTTCTT
>NW_011489008.1:13515-15322 GCF_000754665.1 Bison bison bison
CTCTCTATATATGTATACATATTCTCTTGGTTCTGTTTCTCTGGAGAACCCTTACTAATACACGAATTTTCTTCATTAACCATTCAAATAAAAGAAAATATGTCATTCCAAGTTCATAGCTTTAACTAAAAAAAAAATGTGCATGTAAAATGAGATGTAAACATAATTATACCAAGCCTGGACACCAGCACTTTCATGAGCTGTTGCTTCTTTAATAGTGCTTTCTAATAAGGACTACACATAGCACAGACTTATTTACTTGCACTTCCTGATAGATATGAGTGGTTAGAAATACTCTCTTTCTTAAGTCCAGAGACCTGGGTTTGAATCCCAGCTCTGCTGATGATATGCTGTACGATTCTGCATAAGTCTAGTTAAGTAGACTCACAGTAGTTCCCACATCTTAAGAATGGACCTTTTATAATTTTATTTACTCATTTAGTTTTGGTTGTGCTGGGTCTTTGATGCTGTGCAGTCTTCCCTAGTTGTAGCAACTAGGGGCTACTCTTTAGTTGTGATGGGCAGGCTTTTTATTGTGGTGGCTTCTGGGTGCCTGAGTTCAGTATTTGTGACGTGCAGGCTCAGTAGTTGTAGCTCCCAGGCTGTAGAGCACAGGATCAGTAGCTATGCAGCAAGGGCTTAGTTGCTCCTAGACATGTGGGGTCTTCTCAGACTAAGAATCGAGCCTGAGTCTCCTGCATTGGCAGGCATAGTCTTTGCCACTGAGTCACCATGGAAGCCCCAAAATGGACCTCTTAAAAAATGTTAACCATATTTATATATAGTTCAGCAGCACTAAGTACATTCACATTGTTATACAACTCTCACCATGGTCTGTTTCCCGAATTTTTTGCTTTCCTAAACTGAAACTCTGTCCCCATTAAACATTAACTTCCCATTTCCCCTCTTCAACCTCCCATCTCCCCAGTGACTGGCATCTACCAATGTACTCTCTGACTCTACAAATTTGACTATTCCAGGGATCTTGTAGAAGTGGAAATCAAACAGTGTGTGTCTGCTCCCCCTGCATATCGGAATGCATTTTTAAGGCTAACAATGTATGTCCTACACACAGATTGTACCTTTTTTTTCCCTTGTGCTATACAGTAGGTTCTCATTAGTTATCTGTTTTATACATTGTAGCATATATATGTCAATCCCAATCTCCCAATTCCTCCCACCCCCACCTCTCCCTGCTTGACGTCTATACATTTGTTCTCTCTGTCACCTCTGCAGAGTTGATTGGAGGGTTGAATACATTTATGTATATATAGCATATGGTCTCCTTGGTGGCTCAGACAGTAAAGAATCCGCCTGCTATGCAAGAGACCTGGGTTCGATCCCCGGGCCAGGAAGATTGCCTGGAGAAAGGCCTGCCAACCCATTCCAGTATTCTTGCCTGGAGAATTTCATGGACAGAGGAGCCCGGCGGGCTATAGTTCATGGGGTCGCAAAGAGTCTGACACAACGAGCAACTAACACTTTCACTCCACTTTCATTTATAGCACATACTGGTGGTGCCAAGCCCATTTACAAGTCTCTGGGTCCTTTATAACCTTCAGAGGATTGTGCTCGGGTGCTGCAACTGTCTTGCCAGTTTGAAAAGCTATGAGTTCCTGAACGTTTTGCCATTTCTGTTGGGAATCGCCCACAGGCCAGGGCTGACTGGTCTCGGAGGACAAAGCCCTAGCTTCTTTGACCTAAGGTAGGATCAACTTTGGAGAAGGCAATGGCACCCCACTCCAGTGTTCTTGCCTGGAGAATCCCAGGGATGGGGGAGGCTGGTGGGCTGCCGTCTATGGGCTGT
>NW_011489009.1:0-409 GCF_000754665.1 Bison bison bison
CAGTATTCAAAAAGGGAGAGAGTGGGTTAAATCCAGTTTAATGCAGGAGATATAGAAGATGAGGGCTCAAACCCTGGGTCAGGAAGAGCTGCTGGAAGAGGAAATGGCAATCCACTCCAGTATTCTTGCCAGAAGAATCCCATGGTCAGAGGAGCCTGGTGGGCTACAACCCATGGGATCACAAAGAGTTGGACATGACTGAATGACTGAGCACACACATACACACAAGTGAAATTTGAGACAGATGAATGTTTCTAGATTTGGGTATAAAAAGTTATCTTATACCTGAACTGAATTCTAAAGCCTAAGTGAAAAATTGTTCAAGCTGGTTTTAGAAAAGGCAGAGGAACCAGAGATCAAATTGCCAACATCCACTGGATCACGGAAAAAGCAAGAGAGTTCCAGAAAA
>NW_011489009.1:2154-3556 GCF_000754665.1 Bison bison bison
AGCAAGCTGTTCTTGTTTCCATACATTAAAAGTTGGGGTTCTGAAGCCAGACTTCCTGGGTTTAAATTCTCACTATACCATTTACTGTGTGACCCTGAAAAGCTATGGCAATTTCTGAGCCTCAGTTTCTCACCTATAAAATGGGGATGACAATAGCAACAACTTCTTAAGTTATTATGAGGATTAAATGAGATCATACAGCTAAAACACTAAGATAGTATACATACAACAACCATTTAACAAATGTTAATTCTCTCTGTGTGTTATTCTGTACCCACATCCTAGCCTTCAACTTTTACATTCCCATAGGAATAACTCAGAAGTTGAGTTTGGTGCAAATTTTCAAACCACCAAAAAGAATAAATAGAAACTTTCAAGGTCCTCTAGTTCTCTGGAATTCATATACCTGGATTTAGACTATGTATTCATATAGAAGAAGTGAATAAAACCTAATGAAAAAGAAATTAAAAAGTGAACTATAACATAGAGAACAAATACAATCAATGATAACACATTATTCCTGATCATAATACTAATACAATAAATGTCTGCTAAATGGATAAATATTGAGAGCAAGAGAATGAGATGGTTGGATAGCATCATCAACACAATAGACACAAGTTTGAGCAAACTCAGGAAGATAGTGAAGGATAGGAAAGCCTGGTGTAGTGCAGTTCATAGCATTGCAAAGAGTAGGACATAACTTAGTGACTGAACAACAATAACAGGTGGATAAATGATTCTGTCATCAAAACAAAATGCAGGTATGAGCACAAAAAGTTTAAGTCAGCATTCTTGCATTTGTTTACATCAAAAGTCAGTTTAACTTATATTGTATAATACATTAAAAAAATTAAAAAGCCATTTCTTCTTTAAATTATCTCATTATATTAAATTGATATCAATTATTCTATTAAAACCTACATATAGGAACATTACTGTCAAAGGATCAACTCTCATTATACAATATTGACCATAAGAACTAAGATATTTTTATACCTCTTTTCGCATTCCATAGTTTGTTTTGGCTTGTTTCTTATGACATAAGTTGAATGATTAAGAATCCTAGAAGCAAATCAGCACATTAATTTCATAATATATTAAAGAGAATAGTGTATATACATGATATAAAAATGTCGATAATAAACTGCATCTGGTCCATGAAGATCTTTGCTAGAAAACAATATTTAAATATTATTTAGATCAGATGCCCATAAGTTCACTGGCTATTATGAAGGAATGAAGCTCACCAATTCTTCCATGCATTTTCTTTTATAAACCCTTTATCGAGGCTTGGATATTTTCCAGCCATGTTATTTTCCTGTGCATATCAAACTTTTAGCTGAGATAGAAGATAAAGAGATGCAGATTGTTTTAAGTATCATCATAACTGACTTCATTT
>NW_011489009.1:3656-6214 GCF_000754665.1 Bison bison bison
GCCAGCGCTAAGGTTCAATTCTTTAAAAAAAATCCACAAGTCTATAAAACTTTTAATAACAGAATGAAACAATATATTTGAAGAAAACCAAAAAAAGAAAGAAAAATAAAGACTGATAAACCATTACATGAGAGAACCATTTGTTCATAATTTTATAGAATTCTAAGTATTGATCTCAAAGTCAAAAGCAATGAATAATAATCTATCTTTAATATAAGTAACTAATATATTTGAATTAATATTTATCTATTTACTATGGATATAAATGTTAATTTTCCATTTTAAAGTTTAGTTTTATAGGTAGTAGAATATCTGCCTTTTATTCAAAATAATATAACCAGATGTCAACTATCAAAAGAGTACACAGAAGAAGAGAATTTCAAATTAAAGATACATATTGACTATTAAAATATATAATGAAATAAATATAAGTTCATAATTACAGAAAGATGGTTTCATAAAGAAACCAATTTCCACTACCCCAGTTTTTCTCACTAGCTAAGATCTAGTAGAGCCTCAACAGGAGGAAGCTACAGAGAGAGGCAAATGACAAGCATCACATACAAAGCAGTGTAGCTTTGCACCAAGTAATTTCTAGATTACTGACATCTTTATTCTTCTTTGTGTGGACAGGCACTAAAATTGTATTGAATCCCCAAATGCAGAGGAATTTAGATAATAAAATATCTAAGAACATCAGGAAAAAATATATCATTAAAGACTAATTTTTTAAAAAGGAAGTGAATCCTAAGAATTCTCTTCACATGGAAAAATATTTTTTCTGTTTCTTTATCTGTGTATGAAATGATGGATGTTCACTAAACTGCTTATGATAATGATTTCATGATTTATGGAAGTCAAATCATTATACCAAACACCTTATACAAGGCTGTATGTTAATTATATCTCGATAAAACTGAAAGAGTAAAAAATTGATTTAAAAAGGAGATGTATCCTTTTTAACACTGCAAAGTTCCTGGGAGAGGGGGAGGGTCAGAATTATTCCCTTGGAAGGGGGCATCAAACTACAATGCTCCCCACTGCAGTAAATTCGGAATTCTCCCCACACCACACACACTAGTGTTGTGACTAATAATGTGCATGAGTCACATTAGAGGAGAAAGAAAAATATTGAGCTCTACTTACTGATATAATATATTTTATATTAAAAATTATCTGAAAAATTTTACTCTGTACATTGATATTTAATGTTTTACTGTGTGATACTCAGAGTCAAAATAAATGTCTGTTTTATCTAAATATCTACTCTAGATTATTAAAACACTTCCCTAATCCAGGTACCAATACTGAATTTTAGGTAAAAGAGTATATATATAATTCAGTTGCATTAACCTGGCCACTTAATACTTAAGGTGTCCACAAACTCTAGATACCTTGATGCACGTCCTGCTGCTCTGGTCCTCTGGAAGAATTTTTCACTGAATGATGCTCTATAACATAAAGGCCTCCGTCTGTATTCATATTTCACGTACATCAACCAAACCAAAAGATGGAAGAAGTAAGATGTTTTGGGAGAGGATAGGGAAGTCATTAGTAAAGCAAGCAGAAAAGAAAGAATGGATAGATTTTAAGGGTTGAGAGAACTACCTAATTAGTTATAACAAGCTAGAAGTTAACATAATGCTCCTCAAATTAAGAGTTCATATGATCAGAAAAAGAAAAAAAATCACATGAAAAAGTAATGTACATAATTTCTATAATTCAAAACTAAAATACTAAACTGCTCAAAATCTGATTTTGCTTTACATGATCCTTAAATAATTATACTTCAATAAAACTTTTCATAATTACTTTTTAAAATTTAACTGTATTACATAGTACTCAGAAGTACATCTTTCCACAGTAAGTAAAAACTCTCAGGACACACATAAAAGCAAATCAAATAATTATTAAAAGTAAATATATATTAGAAAATACTACAGAATAAGCTAACAGGAATGAACATGCTGTGGGAACCAATCAACGGAAGCTATTCATTGCAAAAGTCTTCATATAATCATTTCTTAGCATGAAAATCAAATTTTAAGAAGCCAGCTAAACATTTACTTAATAAGCCACATAGTAAGAAAATCAGTATAAGAAAGAACAGTAGCAACTTCTCTAACACTAAGATACATAAGTAGAGTTGGTGGAAATTTGAAGAATTGGTTAAATAATTTACAGAGCAATATTATTTTAAGATAATAGTTTTTTATTTAACTTCCAAAATTATAATAAAAATAAAATTATGATTTGTGGAACAGCTATTTTAATATAGACAAGGTCACTGACTCAAGGGGACTTCAATACACTCAAATACAAGTAAAAATAATCCGATCTTTTAAGAAAGAGGATAAAGATTAGCTTTAAAATTTTAACAATAAACTGTCAATATAAAGTAGTTTAATATATGCATCTCAATTAGACAAAGAAGGGCAGTATTATAAATAACTAGGTTTCAGACTTTGAACACTTAGGATTTATCTACTTGATGGTTTACTTGGTGATCTCTTTTCCCACCCTTTTTGATTACTAATTCTGTGCAATATTCTCTTGTT
>NW_011489009.1:6995-8704 GCF_000754665.1 Bison bison bison
ATCATAAAATTTTAATGCCTTCAAAAATTAGACATAGTTATTATAATATTAATGTCACTGATTATTAATCCAAAAAGCTCTTATATTTATATGCACTAACATCTGAAAAGGAGAATGGAAACAGTTCAGAGAAAGAAATTAATTTTGCATAAATTTCAAAAATAACAAAAATTATGTAGAGAGAACATATTAACTAAATTAATGGTTCCTACTAGCTTTAAATTTGATCTCATTTTCAAGTAATTAACCAGTAACAGTACTAACAAATACCTACTATGTACAAGGCAGAGCTAGGTACTGCTTTGTATTTATTACAAACTATCAAAAAGCAAGACCTATGAAACATCATTTGATGTATTTAGGTTGAAAGAGTAATTTAAGTCAGAGGGATAGATGTAAAACTAATACAACAATAGGAGAAAAATGAAAATATAGAAATGATATATATGGCTATATTAAAATCTAAAATTATACACTCAAATGCAATTCTTGACATGAGGGAAATACATATTGTTGTGGGTTCTTATAAAATCAATATTCTCTGTTCATAATGATAAATCCAATTTTTTCACCTGCCAAGTAGGGGAGGTATAAACTTAACTACTTTGTAAACTACATAGAGCAGGTGGTGGCTTGCTTCATCAAAACTCTTAAACCAATGGGGCCATCAATACTTTAATTATACTGAAGGGGAGAAAACACATACAACCTCATAAGTAGTCAATTTTTAAAAAGGCCCATTAGAAATGAATCACAGGAAAGATTAGAAGATAAGCTTCAAAAAGGATGACAGAAAAGCGTGATAGAGAGTTATGACAGAAGAAAAATGTCAATTGGGAATGAGGATACATTAGATATAGAAGGGATAAATATATTTTCTAGTATGTTTTTTAATTCTATAAATGTAGTAGCAGTGCAAAAAGAGATACTTAGTGGTTATTTTAAAAACTATTATAGTGGCCCCTAATACCACACATCAGTCATTGAATAAGTTTTAATAGTAATTATTTTTCAAAACATCTTTAAGAAAATGCCAACATACTTTTTTAAACATCCTAAAACATGGTCCTGTGATCCATAAACATTTATTGCTTTGAATATGTAAAAAACATACCAGTTATCCAAGTTAAATGCACCAAAATTATTCTTTTAATTTTCTCAAAACAAACAAACAAAATCTCAGTTCTATTTTATTATTTCGAAATTATTAATATAAATGTAGCACTCTCAATACATGAAGATGGCAATAATAGCCAACCCTCAGCAGCACGCAGAACCTTCTCTGTATAAAAAATGGACTTGCACTGATTTTATACTCATTAACACAAGGTCCTGCTCATTGCCAATAACATGCATTTGGCGAAAGCCTAGCCAGAGGGAGAAATGCTCATTGACCAAGACACAGACTAAAGTGAACCTGTGATTCTCAAACTGTCACACTGATTTAATCAGTGATTATATAATTCAATTTTAAGGAGTTTACACATATCCCGAGTAACTCAAAATCAGATAAAAAGCACACTATATACTTGTGACATGTACTTGGAAAGAATGCTTATAACATATCATGCTACTGTGAGCTAAGATGAATATCAATTATTATTATTTAGCACAAAGGAATAAAAAAGATACTGAAGCAATAAATAGAATGACTATATGAGGATAAAGTATTCTGTTAATTATATATGTAATTTTATATTTCTTTCCTA
>NW_011489009.1:9445-11869 GCF_000754665.1 Bison bison bison
TGGTATCAAACCTAAGACTCTGTATCTTTACCATATCTTACATGCTACTGGAGTCTCTCAAGGTAAGACAACTGTCCTCATGCAATAACATGAGAAAGTAAGAGAAAAATGAAACACAGAGAGTAAAACAAAGCACTGTATCTCCTTATGGAGCACCAGAGATGATTAATTAATGACTATTAAAAAGTTTCCAATGAGGTCATTTGAGGGAAGCACAATACAGAGAAAAGAGAAAAACTTGGGGATCAGAAAGCTAGACTCAAACCCAAGGTTCTAGTGGACACTAGCTAAGTGGTTTTAGATAAGAAACTTTATAGTCTCCCAGCTTTACCTTCCTTATCTGTAAAAATGTGGACAATATCCACCCTGTAGGATTTAGTGACAGAGAAGGCAATGGCAACCCACATCAGTACTCTTGCCTGGAAAATCCCATGGACGGAGGAGCCTGGTGGGCTGCCGTCTATGGGGTCACACAGAGTTGGACACGACTGACGCGACTTAGCAGCAGCAGCAGGATTTAGTGAAGATTAAGTAAGAAACATAGCAAAGCATGTAGCACAGATCCTGGTAGATGGTAGGTATTCAACAAACACTCTTTCTTTTCTGAAAAAATGTGGTAGGTCAATTTCTATCATTTCATAAGATAAAGGATACAGAGAAGATCCAAAGTAAATTATTTTAATAAAATAAAGAAGTAAATACCCTTAAAATTACCATAACCAGTCTCATGTAATGTAAAGTTTATTAAACCAAGAGTCAGAACACCTCAGTTTGAGACACTTGAAACTCCAGGTCTCAGTTTCCCAATTGGTCAAATTATACCAATACCATCTGTTTTAAAGAACAAGCTAAATAGACTTAATGAGGCAATGTATGGGAAAGTATCATTTTCTTCAATAATAGTAATAGGGGACATTATAAGTACACTTATGGAGAAAAACAGTGTATATACTACATTTAACTTATATGTTTACTATAATTTTCAGCTTCATTGAGGAAAGCAGGCAGATGAAATATTCACAAATTAACTATCTGAACTTAACAGGTAAATGAACAAAGAATTTATTCATTCAAGCTTCAGAAATATCTATGATATTTCAAGTATTAATAAGCAATACTTCAATTTGCAAATTCAGGTGTGCTTGTGCTTACCTTTTTGCATCTCCCAATTCTTCATTTTTCTGAGATTTTTCAGGACCTTTCTCTTTTCCCTTATACAAAAGAAAGTTATCATTTTAAATTATATGGTTCACTTTTGTGAGATTAAGGAGAACTTGGTATTGATATTTGTTCAAAGTTTTCTTTACCTTAAGGAAAGCAACAAATGATCCAATATGTGCATCTCCTTGTTCAGGAACTACTACATCATTTGTGTTGGCGTCAGTAAAATCATACACCTCCTGGTCTAAGTATAGATTAATACTTATTAGAAAACATGAATAGTAAACAGTGTGCTCTGCCACTGCAGTGCTTAGAAAAAAGTATCTTTTTCTCAATAAAAGAGTTGATCAAAGATACTATAATTTGGGGGCTTCCCAGGTGGTGCTAGTGGTAAAGAACCCACCTGCCAATGCAGGAGATGCAAGAGATGTTGGTTCGATCCCTGGGTCAGGAAGGTCCCCTGGAGGAGAGCATGGGAACCCACTCCAGTACTCTTGTCTGGAGAATCCCACAGAGAGAGGAGCTTTACAGGCTATGGTCCATAGGTTGCACAGAGTCGGACATGATTGAAGCAACTTAGCAAGCACGCACACACTATTATTTTTAAAGCCCACTTTAAAAAATATATTCATTTTTAAAAAGGGATATATATACATGACATAAAAACAGCAGACACTTTATGAATTACCTTTCTGAGAATCAGGTTTACTTCCTGTTGAGTGACTGTCATTTCTTGATGTCTGCTCTCTATTTGATTCTGAGACTTGAGAATGAAGGCTGATTGTGTCATCATCTGATGGCTGAATGCAATAAGTAAAAAGTAAAAATGAGGCATTTTAAATATATGATAAGGATTGTTTTAATTACATATATGAAGTACAGAACACCTGATTTAAATCTCCAGTTTTAAAACCAAAAATTAATATGAGGTTTACTGTTTTGCTTTTAAAACTGCACGTCTTTTTTTTTTTTAACTTGAGGTCATAAAATGCAATGCTGATCACATTTTTAAGCAAAATAAATGAAATGTGTGCAAGTGCCTATCTACTTCAAAGCTCCAATAAATTTTTTGTTTGTTTTTCTAATAAAATTTTAAAATAAAATAGTTCAGTAATAGAAAAGACTCACTTCTGTTGTAGACAATCGTTTCTCTCCATTATCACTTCCAATTCCAGAGTCAGGACCATGATTTTTATTTGGATAAAAATCTTCCATACTATGGAAATACAAATTCTAAGGGCAGTTAAGGTTTTCTTCTTAAAT
>NW_011489009.1:12092-14475 GCF_000754665.1 Bison bison bison
GATAATACATAACTGACCTAGAATTTTGCTAGATAATATAGAATATATATTTTTGATATGTAAGATCCTTAAAAACATGAGGAGAAAAATACTGGATCATATAAAACACTTTATTCATGTACCTCATGTAATATTTTCATGTGCTCTATTGTAAAATAGGTTACAATAGCCTTAACAATAGCCTATTATTTATTCTGAGAGATTCAGAAAAGCAGATAGTCCCGCTAGAAAATCATCTTGATAAAGACCTATTTTTCTTATGAGTTTGTCAAATTTTACCATATAATGCTGAAATGTTTTTTAACCTTAATACAACCATTTCTTCTTCATTATCTCTAAAAATATATTTAGCTTCATAAATAAGGACCATTAAGTAATTAAGAGAAAAAAGGTCAAAAAACGCCTGTAAAGCATTGAATAAGCAATTGTTTTGGTGTGAGGAAAGAGCTGTCCTTGTAAATTTCTGAATTACAGAATACCACCGAAGTTGCAAAACAGTTTTCACTTTAATTTGCAAATTTATCATATACTGTACATTGACCACTGGTTATATGCCAAGAACTGGGCTAAGTTTTTCTTAAAGTATTTTAAAGATAATACTTCATATTCCTTGTGAAAATTCTAGCAGGTTATTGGTGCTTTCTCATTTTACAGAAAAAGAAACTGAGGCCAGAAAGGGTTGAAAAAATGACTCAATGACATACAACTTGCAAATGGAAGTCTAAGTTTTATCCCAAGATTATCTAACACTGAAGTCCCTGATCTGTTATATTTCTTCCCCAAATACTGATTTTATACTTTTCAGGAGTATATCAACAAACTTAGGGAAGCAATTACCAAGGGTTAAGGCACTATGCTGAACACCTGAGATGAGATGAATTTTAATGTTTGCTTTCAATGCATTCTCAGCCCAGCGGGGGAGTATGCTTATCTGTTCTGAAGGATATGACAAAGGTAAACGGGGCTTCCCAGATGGTTCAGTGGTAAAGAATCCACCTGCCAAGCAGGAGACGAGGGTTTGATCCCTGGGTTGGGAAGATCCCCAGAGAAGGAAATGGTAACCCACTCCAGTATTCTTGCCTGAGAAATCACAGTCAGAGGAGCCTGGCAGGCTATAGTCCATGGGGTCACAAAAGAGTCAGACACAACTTACCAAATAAACAACAAGAACAAAGGTAAATATAAATTTCTCCTTGGGAAGGTGAGGAAAGGCTTCACCCAAGAAAGAAGCATTTGAGATTAATCTTGAAGGATGAAAGACAACAATTGCTAGCATTTGCTGAGTGTCTACATTGTATTAGATACTATGCCAGGTGCACCTCATATTTTATTTATAATGAAATTATACGATTTATGCATTATTATTTCTTCTTACAAATGAAGAAATAAAGCTAATAAAAGTTAACTTTCCAAGGGGAAATATTATGACATTTACTGAGTATCATTTACTGAACTAGTTGCTAGGCACACATTTAATTCTCACAACAAGCTTTTGAAATATGTATTGTTAACATTTTAAATAAAGAAACAGGCTCAGAGAGATTAAATAACTTACATAGGCCAAGGAGGAATTAAGAGGTTTAATGAATTAATCATTAAACCATGATTAGAACTGAAATCCATCTGACTCCACCACCCAATAATACATCCATATACTATACTAACATACATTGGTGTGTTTGAAACAGATGACAATGATAATAATAAGCTATTTGTTGAGGAATTAATAAGACACCATGATAAATACTCTATATGCATTATTTTATTCAATCCTGACAACATCTGTATGATTATTTTCCTTTTCACATACAAGAAAGCTAAAAACCAGAGATGATATGATACAAGGACATACAGTTATTAAGAGTTGGAGAAGAGCTTCACGAGGATATTATGTCTGACTGCAAAAGCTGAAGATAAGTGTAACTACTGCAATGCCTATATAGAATAAAGAGTTTACAAAATATCAAGGAAAAGTATTCTAAGTAGTAAGAACCATATAGCCAAGAACATGAGTGAGAAACTAGAAAGTACATACAAGAACTAAGTAATTCAATACCAGCTCTGTGTGAGAGATAAGTACACCCAAGAGCCACAAATAAACTCTATTGATCTGTACTGTCCAATACAGTAGCCACTAGTCATGCTTGGCAACAGAGCATTTGAATGTAACTAGTCCAAATTGAGACATGCTACAAATGTAAAATACATGCTAGATTTCAAAGATTTAAAAGAAAGTGAAATAACTCACTAGTGTTTTATATGTAATTATATATTGAAATTTCAATTATGTAGAAGCTTTATACAGTCAGCAAAAACAAGACCGGGAGCTGACTGTGGCTCAGATCATGAACTGTTTATTGCCAAATTCAGATTTAAATTGAAG
>NW_011489009.1:14575-15188 GCF_000754665.1 Bison bison bison
CTCACACGCTAGCAAAGTAATGCTCAAAATTCTCCAAGCCAGGCTTCAACAGTACATGAACCAAGAACTTCCAGATGTTCAGAGCTGGATTTAGAAAAGGCAGAGGAACCAAAGATCAAATTGCCAACATCCATTGCATAATAGAAAAAGCAAGAGAGTTCCAGACAAACATCTACTTCTGCTTTACTGACTATGCCAAAGCCTTTAACTATGTAGATCACAACAAACTGTAGAGAATTCTGAAAGAGATGGGAATACCAGACCACCTGACCTGCCTCCTGACAAATTTCTATGCAGGTCAAGAAGCAACATTTAGAACTGGACATGGAACAACGGACTGGTTCCAAATCAAGAAAGGAGTACATCAAGGCTGTATATTGTCACCCAGCATATTTCACTTATATATAGAGTACATCATGCAAAATGCCAGGCTGGATAAAGCAAAAGCTGGAATCAAGATTGCCAGGAGAAATATCAATAGCCTCAGATATGCAGATGACACCATCGTTATGGCAGAAAGCAAAAAGAAACTGAAGAGCCTCTTAATGAAAGTGAAAGAGGAGAGTGAAAAAGTTGGCTTAAAACTTAACATTCAAAAAACTAAAATCATGAC
>NW_011489009.1:17829-19118 GCF_000754665.1 Bison bison bison
GTTAACAATAATACTTACTATGTTGGCATTCCATGTAGTCTAAACTATGCCATAAATACAATAACAAATCTTTAAGTATTTAAGTCAGGGACAGTCTCCCTTTGTATAGTCTCATGCCACTCCAAATTATTTTCCATAGTATTGGATGGAATTATGTTTTCATAAAATCTTTCAGTCTAATCTACGTCTCAAAAGGATGAATTAAAAACAAAATATCAAATCTAACATTTCAAAATCTTTTGAGGAAAAAATACCAATATCAAACAGAATATCAATGATAAATCATCCCTTATCCATAAAGAATTGAATAAAAAAATATCCATATAGAAATGCATCAAGAAAACAGAGGTGAAACGTAACCAACCACAAATGTCTTACTCTTCCACTAACCTCAGTTCAAAGTCAAATTCTACTTATTCCAAATTTACAGCATAGTGATTACAGTAGAACATTAACAGTTGTCAAGTGCTGAGAAATTAGTTCTTCTGTACTAGAATGTCAGAAGTACACTTTTACTTTACATTTTACTACTAAAAGCTTTAATAATAAATTTTTTGAGAAAACTCCAAATTTATTCTACTATCAGAGGTTCACTCTATGATGGTGATATTTCACTTCAGCTAATTACTGATTTTAACACTGGACCAATCATCCTAACTATATTCATTTCACTCAAAATAAACAAATATCATCTATATATAGAGAGAAGACACCATCATCATGAAATTAGAATCTTACAGAATATTACATTACCTGTCTGTGAGAGGTTGGGAGGGCATTCTTTTACTCAATGATGGAAGATCCAGAGAATCTGGTTTCTTATCCATTCTGCAACACGCTTGGATATTTAAGTATTTAAATATGTGTACTTTACCTTTTAAACATATCTGTCAATAAATAATAGAGTAAGATTATAGTTCCAAATATATAAAGTCATTTACTAATTTATTAATAAATTTTAATAACTTCAAATTACTCTGAGATATAACAATCATGATACTTTACATATTTAAATACTTTGTACTTCTGACACTAGGTGAAAAAAATCTGACAGAACTGACAATAACTAAAACTATTGTAGTCTCTGTTCTTATTATAAAAAACTAAGTTAATTTTTCTGTATTTCCCTGAACTATTTTGTTAAAAGCACAATGTACAAACCACTAAGCAATATAAAGTTTATAATTCATAAAAGTTGCCTTCACTAGAAAAAATGCTGCTGCTGCTAAGTCACTTCAGTCGTGTCTGACTCTGTGCAACCCCATAGACAGCAGCCCACCAGGCTCCTC
>NW_011489010.1:0-234 GCF_000754665.1 Bison bison bison
AAGCTTGTTTTAGGAAAGTCAGAGGAACCAGAGATCAAATTGCCAACATCCGCTGGATCATTGAAAAAGCAAGAGTTCCGGAAAAACATCTATGTCTTCTTTATTGACTATGCCAAAGCCTTTGACTGTGTGGATCACAATAACCTGTGGAAAATTCTGAAAGGGATGGGAATACCATACCACCTGACCTGCCTCTTGAGAAACCTATATCCAGGTCAGGAAGCAACAGTTAGA
>NW_011489010.1:1091-1493 GCF_000754665.1 Bison bison bison
TACCTCTGCAGGAGACCCTCAAACACTCACAAGAAGGCCTGATTCTGTATCCTGTGGGGTTGCTGCTCCTTTCTTTTGGGTCCTGGTGTACACAAGGTTTTGTCTGTGCCCTCCAAGTGTGAAGTCTCTTTTTCCTCTAATCCTGTCGAGGTCCTAATCAAATCCCACTGGCCTTCAAAGTCAGATTCCTTGGAGATTCCCAATCCCTTTTTCAGATTCCCAGCCTAGGAAGCCTGTTGTGGGGCCTAGAAACTTTACAATAGTGCAAGAACTTCTTTGGCATTATTCTCCAGTTTTTGAGTATCCCACTCGGTTGGTATGGGATTTGATTTTATGATGACTATTCCCCTCCTACAATCTCACTGTGGCTTTTCCTTTGTCCTCGTATGTGGTGTGTCTTTT
>NW_011489010.1:3133-6466 GCF_000754665.1 Bison bison bison
GGTACTTCATATGAGTGGAATCATGCAATATTTGTATTTTTGTGTTGGCTTATTTCTCTTATCATGCCTTCAAGATTCAACCATGTTGTACCATGTATCAGAATTTCATTTCTTTTAAGGCTAAATAAGATTTCATTGCATGCATATACCACATTTTGTTTAAACATTTATATATTGAATAACATTTGTATTGTTTCCACCTTTTGGCTTTTTTGAATAATGTTGTGAAGATGAGCACATAAATATCTGTTCAAATCTCTGCTTTCAATTATTTTGGTTATATACTCAGAGATGAATCTGATATATTGTATGGTACTGTATGTTTACTTTTTTGAGGAATAACTATATTGTTTTTCACAGAACCTGTAAGTTACTGTTATTTTAACCTTAGAATTTTCATTTTTCATTTCATTTTATTGATGTTCTGATTTTCATGAGACATTGTCATTATTTTTTTACTTCATTTTTATTGTAATTTTTCTTACTGTAATAAAATTCACTTACCAGAAATGTCATCCTTTTAAGATGCATAATTCAATGGATTTTATTATATTCACAAGGTAATGCAAGCATTACCACTATCTAATTCCGGAACATTTTCATAATCCCCAAAGGAAACCTCAGACCTATTAGCAGTCTGTCTCCACTTCTCTCCTTATGCTGCCACAAATCCCTGAAACCGCTAACCTGTTTTCTGTCTTTATAGATTTGCCTATTCTAGATAGTTTACATAAATGAAATCATATATGATGTTTTGTATCTGGCTTCATTCATTTAGGACAATCTTTTCAAGGTTCATACAAATTTTTACATGAATCCTATTTTACTCTTTGGATGAATGAATAGTCCATTTTTACTCTTTGAATGAATGGACTATTCATAAAATTTAAATTTATCTAAAAAATTTATCTAAATGATTAAATTTATCTAATGATTAATTAATGGAAATTTGAGTTTTTAAATACTTTTTGATATTATAAATAATGCTAATATCACTATTCATGTACAAGATTTTGTATGTACATATATTTTTATTTCTCTTGGAGTGGAATTACTGGATCATATGGCATGTTTACATTTTGAGGAGAATTCCTCAGAATTTTCCATATGTGAGATCAAATCATTTGCAGGCAGAGATAGTTTTACTTCTTACTATTTAAACTGAATAAATTTTATTCATTCTAATGGTCTAATTTCTCTGGATAGAACCTCCAGCAAAATGCTAAACTGAAGTGACAAGAGCTGACTTCCTTGTCTTGTTACTAATTTTAGTGTCAATGCTTTCAGTTTCATGATGAAGTATGATATTAGCTGTTATTGTTATTTTTTATAGATGCCCGAGGAAGTCCACTTCTATTCCTAGTGTGTTGCATGTTTTTTTTTATTTATAATGAAAGGAATTTTGAAAAATGTTATATTTGAATCTATTAAGAGGATCATGTGATTTGTTTCTTTGTTCTATTAATACTGTGCATTACATTGATTGATTTTCATATGGTGAGTCAGCCTTGTATTACTGAGATAAATCTCACTTACTTGTGGTATGTAAATTCTTTTTATATGTTGATGGTTCTGTCTGCTAGTATTTTGTTGAGTAAATTTTTTATCTATAATAAGAAAGGATATTTATCCCTAGCTTTCTTTCCTTGTGATTTTTTTTGTCTGATTTTGCTATCATTGTAAGGCTGGCCTCATAGAATGAGTTGGGGGACTGTGGCCTCCTTAGTTTTTTGGAAGAGCTTGTGAATGGCACCAGGTTTAGGAATCTAGGACTCTAGGATGTACAAGACTGACAGGCACAATTTACTAGTAAATCCACATTAACTGTTTAAATATTGAAACACTTCAATGCCAGTAAGTAAATGGTCATGGTCTTTATTCTTCCTAACATTTTCCTGTCCACTCTAGTCTCTCTTTCAGGACTTCTTAGACTTTCCCACAATCAGCAACTAAAAGATTTACACCTGGACTAACAGGCGAGTTTTCATAACCTTGCTCCAGTTCTATGATCAGTTTGCTTCCTGATAGGTTGCTGCCTTGGCCCTTTACAATTTCTAATTATATAATAACCATCCTCCAAATCTGAAGACATTCCAAGTAGGGACATAGAGGCAGGAGTCCAGTGTGGGCCAATGGGGGGAAGGTAACTGTGATTCAGATATGTCCAATTTGCTCATAATTCACTTTAATAACATGCTAAGGCTAAGTAACAGTCCCAATAATATCTGAGGTCATTGATCCAACACCTTCAGTCCAGGCTGGGATTTGCTTAAGAACAGGACACGCACACCAATGTTCATAGCAACATTGATTACAATAGCTAAAAGGTGAAAACAGGCCAAGCATCTATCAACAGATGAATGGATAAACAAAATGTGGCGTATACATAGAATATAATATTATTCAGTCATAAAAACAAATGAAGTTCTGATATGTGCTACAATATGAATGAACCTTGAAAATATTGTGGTGATAAAAGTCAAACAGAAAGGGAAACATATTATATGATTCCACTTACATGACATATTTAGAACAGGTAAATTAATACAGACAAAAAAGTAGAATAGAGTTTACCAGAGGCTGAGGGTAAAGGAGAATGAAGAGTTATTGCCTAATTATAGGGTTTCAGTTTGGGGTAATGGACAGTAGTGATTGTTATATACATTGAGAATGTACTTGATTCGAATATTTAGCAATGGTCACAATGGTAAAATTTATATTATATTTTATACTATACATAATTTATCACAATAAAATGACTTTTTAAAGAAGAATGGGGGGAGAGTGGCCAAGATTGTGAAGTAGGGAAACCCTGAGCTCACCTCCTCACATGGTTATCCCCAAACTACAATTGTTTACAGAGAAACTATTGACCAGAAAAACATAAAGATGAGCAGGAAAGGTCTTTTACAACTAAAAATATAAAGAAGGAATCATAATGAGATGGGTAAGAGGGACTGAGATGTGACAAAGTCAAGACACATACCTCAGAGTTGGCAACTCACAATTAGGAGGATAATTACAGTCTCAGTTTCTCCCTAGGGAACGAGCGGTCTGAGTCCCTCATTGGGCTCTCTAGTCCAGGTGTCTTGCACTAAAAAGATGAATCTCTCATATGTTTTGATTTGAAAGTCAATGAAACTTACTTTGGGGATAGTGAGAGGGCTGTGGAAAAGAGAGACTCCATTCTTAAAGAGTGCATATAGAATGTCACACAATCCAGGACTCAGAGAAGAAGCAGTGACTTGAAAGAAGCCTCAGTCAGACCCACTTAGTGATCTTGGAGAACCTCCTGGGAACAGGATATAACTGGAGCTCATGCTGGGAACATAG
>NW_011489010.1:6838-7763 GCF_000754665.1 Bison bison bison
ACACAAACTCTGGCATTATGGGGCCCTCAGCCAATCACTCTGAGATCCAGCCCCACCAGGGAACTTACACCAGCTTTGGGACACCCCACATCCTGCAGCCAGTTGTGACAGGCTGGCACTAGATCATGGACCCCTATCCCCACAAACGCCCCAGTCCAGAAATTGGATCAACCATCAGTGGACCAGCATTAGCTTCAAGAGCCTCTAGGGCTCTGCATCCAGTGGCCTTGTGACACCCTTCCCCCCACACAAGTGATAAGCAGCCTTTATATAAGGTGAGGCTTAGCAACCAACCAGAGTAGCCATGCCCACCAGACTACTCACAGTAGTCTACTCACTACAACAGAAGGACTCATGAAGACCAAATAGGGGACACTCCTAAAGAACATAATTCTGGTGACTGGGGCAGGGGGACTGGGGGGTATGCTACTGGGATGCATAGGCAGTCTCCTACAAAAAACCACTTGTCTATGTATAGAACAAATGAACATAGTAGGAAGTCACAAAAATGAGATTCTGAGAGACTGGTTTACCAAGGAGGATTTGGATAGGCACAGAAGAAGAGAAAAAATAAATCGTACAACAGAGAGATAGAATAATACTTGAAGAACGTATATTATTCAAGAATAATACTTGAAGACTATTGGCCAGTGGTTTGCTACTTTCCTATGAGATATGTACAGAAATGGAAGTAAGCAGTTAGAAACTTTTCTAGCACCTTGACACTGCCCTGACATCCAAGCTTGTAGTCAGTGGACTTTTCTCGTTGGACAAGTCATAGACTAGTTAGGGTACCATCAAACTTAATGGACAGGGTCATGTGTGGCACAAGCTGCATGCCAGGAATATATACTAGGTCTACATCACAATATATTAACACTTTCACGCTTGTGATCAACTGTAACCCAACAGTGTATAAAACTCA
>NW_011489010.1:10977-11983 GCF_000754665.1 Bison bison bison
GGGTTTCAAAGAGTCAGAAACAACTGAGCATCTAACACTACTACATTTGTGGAAAATGTGGCCATTATTTCTTTAAATAGTATTTTATATTCTCTTTCTATTTTCTATTTATCCTATTGTACTTTCTGAGAATTTCAGTTATTTATATGTTAGGTGTTGACAGTTTTTTCAAAGCCAACTGATATTCTGTGTATATGTTTTTCAATTCCTTTTTTCCCATTAAAATTAATTTATTTATTTTAACTGGAAGCTAATAACTTTACAATATCATTGTGGTTTTTGCTATACATTGACATGAATCAGACATGGGTGCAAATGTGTCCCCTAATCCTGAAACACCCTCCCACCTCCTTTTCCACTCCATCCTTCTGGGTTGTCCCAGAGTACTAGCTTTGAGTGCCATGCTTCATGCATCAAACTTTGCACTGGTCAGCTATTTTTCATATGGTAATACACATGCTTTAATGTTATTCTCTCAAATCGTCCCAGCCTCGCCTTCTCCCACAGAGTCCAAAAGTCTGTTAATTACATCTGTGTCTCTTTTGCTGCCTTGCATATAGGGTCAGCATTACTATCTTTCTAAATTCCATATATATGTGTTAATATACTGTATTAATGTTTCTCTTTCTGAGTTACTTCATTCTGTATATTAGGTTCCAGTTTCATCCACCTCATTAGAACTTATTCAATGCATTATTTTTTATAGATGAGTATATATACTATGTACTATGTATATATGCACTATGTATATATTACCACAACTTTCTTACCATTTATCTGCTGATGGACATCTATGTTGCTTTCATGACCCAGCACTGTAAACAGTGTTTCAATGAACATTGGGGTACATGTGTCTTTTTCAATTCTGGTTTCCTTGGTGTGTATGTCCAGAAGTGGGATTGCTGGGTCATATGGCAGTCCTATTTCCAGTTTTTTAAGTAATCTCCACACTGCTATCCATAATGGCTGTACTACTTTGCATTCCCACCAACAGTGTAAGAGGGTT
>NW_011489011.1:0-233 GCF_000754665.1 Bison bison bison
GCACCTGTAGATCCCACTGTGGGCTGGGGTCCCAGGACCCAGAGGGAACTCTGCCTGGAGTGCTCCATGAGGGCTCTGCCCTCCAGCAAGTGGGCACCCAAAGTTCTCCCCCTTCCTGAGCAGATGAAACTGGTCAAAGGCGCTCTTGGAGCTGCAGACCAAGGTCACATTCTCTCCTGACCTCACCAAGGGGCCCCCCTGGGCTGAGAGAGAGGGTTTCTTGGACAGACCTG
>NW_011489011.1:4552-5382 GCF_000754665.1 Bison bison bison
GGAGAATCCAGAACACGTGTAGGACCAGGCATGTTCTCTTGTCACCGGGCCAAGGGTGAAGGTGTTGAAATGATTTCCATGGAGCTCAGGCAAACTGGCCCCATCTGTTTTGAACAGTCTGAATCTCTTAAGTGGAGAATGGAAGTGACACTGAAGAGTCACAGTCTGTCCTAAGGGAACCATGGGCCTTGGCCAGGCTGACAAAGAGGGCTTGTCATATTCACCTAGGAGAGAAGGAGGCACAGGTTTTGAGAGGAAAATAGGAATGGTCCCCTCTCCCCACTGATCTTGTTGGAGTGCTTCCCCTTCAATTCTTCCAAGGCATCAACCCTAAAGTGCATCACCCTGATACTCAAGGACACCTGGGGCTTGGAGGCAGACAGAGACACAGTCATCCCAGGACAGACATCACGGAGATTCTAAGAATATGATTCTCAGCAGTGATTCTTATCAGGACAAGAAGAACTCCTTGGGTTGACAAAATGTTGAAAACTCTCTCAGAACACAAAACACTGGGGATTCCTGGGTGGTCCGGTCATTAGGACTCAGCACTTTCTCTGCCAAGGGCCCAGGTTGAATCCCTAATCATGGAACTGAGATCCTGCACGCTGTGCAATGCAGGCAAAAGAAAACACCACAATAAAACTGATGCATGGAAAAGAAGGGAGAGGGCTTCCCTGTTGGATTTGTTGTAACTCAAATGGTAAAGAAACTTCCTGCAAGGCAGGAGAGCAGGGTTCAGTCTCCAGGTAGGGGAGATTGCCTGGAGAAGCAAATGGCAACCCCATCCAGTATTCTGGCCTGGAGAATCCCATGGACAGAGGAGCCTG
>NW_011489012.1:0-233 GCF_000754665.1 Bison bison bison
GGTTGGATCTCCTTGCAGTCCAAAGGACTCTCAAGAGTCTTCTCCAGTATCACAGTTCAAAAGCATCAATTTTTCAGTGCTCAGCCTTTTTCATGGTCTAACTCTCACATCCACACATGACTACTGGAAAAATGATAGCTTTGACTAGATGGACTTTTGTCAGCAAAGTGATGTCTCTGCTTTTTAATAGTGATGTCTCCGCTGTCTAGGTTTGTCATAACTTTTCTTCTCTA
>NW_011489012.1:4190-5216 GCF_000754665.1 Bison bison bison
GGGAGTCAAACCCTCCTCTGGGATTTGCACCAAATGTCAAATGAGCTCCCACTGATGCAAAGTTGCCCTCCTGATGCTCTTGAATTCTACAAAAACCCAGAGACTATATTCTATTCCTTAAGTAGCCAGAACAAGATCGTTATTAGCAGTCCAGCACAACAAACTTTCCCTGCTGTCTTTAGAAATATGGGGCTCAGAATAGCTTTGCAATTGGCCCCTTAGGCAAATTATCTCCAATTGATTAAGAAGTGCCTATGCCTTGCATCCTACATGTCTGAAAAACAAACGGCTTCTCCCTTTCTCATTCGAACTTTTCTATTTTTAGAGGAGCCAGTCTATAGTTTTCATCCGTATTAAGACACCAAGCCAAGAAGTTCAATGGCAAAAAGCATGGGATATTTTAGCTCAGCTGGCATGCATAAGGCCAAAGTCAATCAAAAAAACATATTGAGCTCCTACTACGAACCCATTCCCACGCCAGCTGCTGTAAGGGAGACAGAAAAAGTTTTGGCCTAGTGCCTGGACTCAAGTGTTGACAATCTAGTGAGGAGATCAGATTAACATATAAAACAATTAACTAAAAGACAGACTGTGTTTTCAGTTGGATGGCTCAGAGACTAGGTGCTATGGCATTAGGAAAAGAGGAACATGAGTGTGGGCTAGGTTGTTGTCAAGAAGTGTGAAAGGTCTGAGATTTTACCCTAATTACAAGCTAGTAAGTTTCATGGATATGGGTAGAAAGTATGAGACTCTGGGATTAGAGATGAAGGAGAATTTATTGCTCACAGCCATAGCAGTAGCACGCATAGTAGCATTTCTGCTTCGGTTCCAGAGTCCCAGTTCCCACAGGACAATGTGAAGAGGGCCAAAGGACACCTGCCTGTGAAGTAATTTGCATCACAGGAGAACCTTGAGTTTAGGGAATTCAAGCTACAGAATCTTTTTTCAAATTTTATTTATTTTAATTGAAGGATAATTGCTTTACAATATTGGTTTGATTTCTGCCATACATCAACATGAATTAGC
>NW_011489012.1:8188-9700 GCF_000754665.1 Bison bison bison
GTCCAGCTGCTGCTGCTAAGTCAGCTTCAGTCGTGTCCGACTCTGTGTGACCCCATAGACGGCAGCCCACCAGGCTCCCCCATCCCTGCGACTCTCCAGGCAAGAACACTGGAGTGGGTTGCCATTTCCTTCTCCAGCGCATGAAAGTGAAAAGTGAAAGTGAAGTCGCTCAGTCGTGTCCGACTCTTAGCGACCCCATGAACTGCAGCCCACCAGGCTCCTCCGTCCATGGGATTTGCCAGGCAAGAGTACTGGAGTCGGGTGCCATTGCCTTCTCCAGAGTTTGTCCAGAAAGGAGTAAAAAATATGATTGGGGGCCTGAGATTCTGAGCCTTTGAGGACTAGTTGAGGGAACTAAAGATGTTTAGCCAGGAGACAACTTAGTGGGAAACTACTAGTAGTGTCTTCAAACCTTGGCAGGGTTATTATTTTTAATAGACACTTAGTCTGGGTGGCTCCAGAGAACAAAAATTGGGCTACTGACAGGTTGAAAAAGAAAACAGAAGTTAACTCTGTAAAAGAAAGAATTTTGAAATAATTGAAACTATCTAAAAATGGAATGGGAACCAAATAGGACAGGATGAATCTTCTGAATAGGGCTCATTACACTTACAGGATCTGGGAGTTAGGACCTTAAAGCGGCATGCTTCCACTAGACACCAGGACACTCAAGCCTCTGGTGTAAGAACAATTCATCTCTGAGCAAAAAGCCCATATCTGACAAATAAAACCTTTAGTTTTTTTTTTTTTCCTTAGAGACTTAATATCAAAGGGCCATAGGATGTTGGAGAAAAGGGACTTCTAAAACCATCCAAGCTTCTGATTAAGTCCATATTGCACACCCTTTGAATCAATGGTGCCCAAGAAAGTTGCAAAAGAAATACCTGGGGACAACTTGAGATGTTACATTAACTTATATTATTCTTCAATCAAAAAATGGGCAGAAGATCTAAATAGACATTTCTTCAAAGAAGATATACAGATGGCCAAAAGGCACATGAAAAGATGCTCAACACCACTAATTATCAGAGAATGCAAATCAAAACTACAATGAGGTATCAACATACACTGGTCAGAATGGCCATCACCAAAAGTCTACAAACAATAAAGGCTGGAAAGGGTATGGAGAAAAGGGAACCTTCCTACACTGTTGGTGGGAATGTAAAATGATACAGCTACTATGGAGAACAGTATGGAGTGTCCTTAAAAAACTAAAAGTAGAACTACCATTATGATCCAGCAATCCTACTCCTGGGCATATATATAGAGAAAACCACAATTCAAAAGGACATATGCACCCCAACTTTCATTGTAGCACTATTTACAATAGCCAAGACACAGAAACCCTCTAAATGTCTATCAGCAGAGGCTTGGATAAAGAAGTTGTGACACATATATAAAATGGAATATTACTCAGCCATAAAAAGAATGAAATAATGTCACTTGCAGCAACATGATGATAATTAGTAGAGATTATCATACTAAATGAAGTTAGAGAAAGACAAATATCAT
>NW_011489012.1:12797-14085 GCF_000754665.1 Bison bison bison
TTTTCACATAGCATAGAAATGCCATATATATACATAGCCTTAACATCTTAGAATTTTTCACATACCTTAGCTCTTTCAATCATTTTAACAACCCACAAGGGAGGCAGTATAAACATTGCAAAGTGCTATTTCACTGGATAGGAATGCAGGTCTGGAAAAGTTGAGTCACTTTGCCAGAACCGAGGTGTTTTGCCTTCTAATCTAGAATTATCTTCTGATGGATAAGATCATATCTCTTGGTAGTCATGATGGGAGAGAAAGCAGTTTCCTGTTTCTAACCACATGGAATTTTTTCTCCTCCTCCTTTCCCTACCACTAGGCTGCTCAGTTTGGGCAGTTTTCAAGGGTTTGTCAAGGATATTACAAAAAACTTCCTTTTTATATGAAACTTACTTCTGTAAAACTAACAAAAGGGTATCTCCTTTGGTATTGATAACATAATTTTTATTGTTGTTTTAAGTGATGTATTTTGCAAAGTAAATTATTCAGTCATAAATGTCACTCCATGAGGAATACATTCCTTCTACAAACCTTTGCTTCTGGTGTGTCTCAACAGGGATATGGTACCCTCTTGTGTGTCTCTGCTTCACTGATTGTCTTGCCCACTAGAAGGTCTACCTAAGGATCAGGCCTGTGTCTGATTTAATGCTGAAACCTCCGGCTCCCAGCACATGGCCTGGCCCACATGATGAGGAACTAAGCCAATACTTGTTAAGTAAAATGATCATTATACAAGGAGAAAACTGTTTTATTCATTCAACAATAATAGAGGATGGCCCTTGCCCTCTAGGAGCTCAATGTCTACTTGGGAATGTTTCATAGTCCCCTATTGTAAGATCCTGGAGACCAGTGGCTGGGTTTTAGTCATGTCTGTATCCCCATCACCCAGCATAATTCTTGGCACACCCAGTGCTTCTTAAACTTGCCCACTTAACTACCCCTAATGGTAGAGTAGATACCTATTCCTGAAGGAATATTGGGACCTACTTTGAAGTGCCCTTCACAAGTAGAATTTTCTTAGAAGTCTTGTGTTCTACTCTTAAAATTCATATAAATATTATACTATATTCCACAACACAATGATTTATACTTTTTAACAATGCATAAAATTACTTATTGCCAAGTAAAAAATATGCTCCAGAAAGATGCTCATGCAATGCTAACTCAAACACCCATAGAAGTGGGTAAGATGCTCTAGGTTCAACTTATTGGGCTCAGTGGAGGGCTTGATGGAAGTTTTCATGAAGGACTTGGTCTTTCCTGAAGCTAACTGGCACAATTAGGAGTG
>NW_011489012.1:17012-18336 GCF_000754665.1 Bison bison bison
GGTATTAAGATTGGAAAGAGTAGGTAGGGTGGTATAGGTAAAACAAGAGTGGCCATGAAGTGATCATCATTGAAGGCAGGTAATATATAATGAGGGTCTTATACCATTCCCTTTACTTTTTTATTACTCTGAAATTGTTATCAACACTTTTAAGATCAAAAACAAAAAAAGGGAATCCCATACCATTGTCTAACTCCACACCAAGGTATCAGCTATAATTAACTGACTTCCACTGGATTTAAAGAAGCCTCCCAACTTTTCAACGCTATAACTGGAAGCACAGGAGAATGGTCTGTCAGTCATCATTTCCTTGTAACTGTAATGAGTATTCAATCCTGAATATAATCTGTCTTTAAAATAATAAACAAAAGTTTATCTCATGTTACTAACAAATGGGAAGAAGGTGCCTGTATAAAACAGGCTTGATCTTAGTGAGTTGCAAAGCACTAGACTGAGGTGCACATATTAACCATGGAAAGATTATTCTGCTATTGGTGGGTGAATTATTCTACAGACATCACTTAGGCCAAGTTAGCTGATAACATTATTCAAGTCGTATATAACCTTGCTGATTTTCTGCCTACTTCTTCTATTCATTATTAAAAGTAGAGTATTGAGGTCTCCAAAAATTACTGTTGAATTGTCTATTTCTCCCTTTAATTCTGTTAGTTTTTGCTAGATGTATTTTGGAACTGTATTGTTAATATATTTATAATTGTCTGCCTTCCTGATAGACTGACCATATTTTCATTGTAACATAGCCCACCATCTCTAGTAATTTTTTTTGTTTTAAACTCTATTTGTCTAATATTAGTAAAGCCATCGCAGTTCTTTTATAATTGCTGTTTGAATGGTATTACTTTTTCCATGATTTTACTTTGAACTTATTTGTATCATTGAATCTAAAGTGTATCTTTTGCAGACATATATAGTTGGAACTTCTTCACTCTTAATCCAAGTTAACAATCTCTGTGTTTTGGTTGAAGTGTTTACATTAATGGTGATTACTTATCGTGTAGGATTGATGTCTGTCACTTTCCTATTTATTTTCTATATATTGTACCTCTTTTGTTCTTCTGTTACTCCTTTAAAGCCTTCTGCCTTAAGTGAATATTTTCCAATATAACATTTTGATTTATTTTAATGATTTGACTTTTAACTATATTTGTGAGTTATTTATTAGTGGTTTTTCTAGGATTTAGAACTTTTTTTTTAATTATTCAGTTCAGTCGCTCAGTCGTGTCCAACTCTTTGCAACCCCATGGACTGCAGCACACCAGGCCTCCCTGTCCATCACCAACTCCCGGAGTTCACTCAAACTCAT
>NW_011489013.1:0-233 GCF_000754665.1 Bison bison bison
TTTTTAATAACCAGTAACACACAGAACGTTTAATTAGCCACCCATCCAATATGGTAGCCATCTCAAAACCATTCTGTGCATGCGTGTGTGCTAAGTCACTTCAGTCATGTCCAACTCTGTGACCCCATAGACTGTAGCCCACCGGGCTCCTCTGTCCATGGGAATTCTCCAGGCAAAAAGACTGGAGTGGGTTGCCATGCCCTCTTCCAGGGGATCTTTCCCACCCAGGGATC
>NW_011489013.1:333-950 GCF_000754665.1 Bison bison bison
AAATTGAAAAGAAAAATTTAAGCCATAGTCTTTTAAAATAAACATCATATAATAGTATTATATGCCTGGACTTAAAGAAACCCATTGATTCACTGATATATTAATCAGTTAATTAATTTTGAAAGAAGCCATAAAAATCTTAACTTCTGTCCAGTTACTAACCATAATAGTTCTTCATGATACCATTTAAAAACACAATTTTTAGCCTTTTTTGACCTGCATTTGGCTAATTTAAAACTCTAGATTTATAAGCAAAACTGTCAGAAGAATCCCTTTCCCCTTAATTTATGGCAAAATAAAACCTGGTCGGGTTGAGAGCCCCCTTTGATGAAAATCCTGTTCGCCGTATGTTCACAGTCAAGTCGTTGATCATATGTAATAAATTAAAACTCTCCCTTTCATAATCAAAAGCACTTAGGATATATTAGTCCAAAATAAATATACAACTAAGTTGAGCTAATGCCTTTAAAGAAAAAATTAACATTCATTTTATACCTAAGAATCCAAGAATTACTCTGATCACCTGGGTTTGGGGTCTTAAGCTGTAATTATGAGCATGGGAGATTACTGGATATGCATGTGCTGGTTCATTAATATTGCTAAGAATATCATTCTAG
>NW_011489013.1:1050-1514 GCF_000754665.1 Bison bison bison
GTATTTCGGTTTTAATATGGTGCTGTCTGTTACATGTTTTTGTGGAATCACAGCAGTCGTACACTCTCAAGTTCTAGTTCATTGCTGCTGTGGTTGAATACTGACCTTGCCATTTCTGTATTTTCACACTAAAAATTGTAGCTAAAATATCTTGAAACATTTCCTTATCTAGCCAGAATGGGCAGTTTTAAGAAACTAAGAAATTGTAAAATGTTTAAAATACTTCAAATGTATAATTTGTAAAGTACAACAAAACCATTCCTCCCAAAAAAGGTTACCCAAAAGATCAAAATCATTCAATATTTAGATGTTGCAAAAAAGCAAAACTAGAGCCTTCTGTAGTGTTTTGTAATGCTGTCTATAGTGTTCTAGGATGAAGTGCCATCTGCACAGAAACAAGGCACCACAAAATCATTTCAAAATGACTCTTTGGGGGTATGTGATTTTTTAATAACCAGTAACAC
>NW_011489013.1:1614-2297 GCF_000754665.1 Bison bison bison
GCCATGCCCTCTTCCAGGGGATCTTTCCCACCCAGGGATCGAATCCATGTCTCTTACATCTACCTGCGTTGGCAGGCAGGTTCTTTACCACTAGCGCCACCTAGAAAGAAAACAAGGAAAGCGACTGGTTTGCCTCTCAGAACTCCGGGGGAGTTCACGGCTCCTGTCATTTCCATAGGCACCAGGAACAGACCAGGAGAAAATAGCTCTGTTCCGTACAGGGAAGAATTACCCCACCTCACCCCACCATCTCCTATCAATCCAGTTCCTTTTATCCTTTTCTAGAGTTTGCAACAGCTTGACCGCCATCTCATTGGTCAGCCAAAGTTGATGCAGAGTCAAGGGGTTTATCAAGATAAAGCAAAAACCTCAAAATGACAGCCACATAGTAGATGCACTCACTGACAGGTGAGGCCACTGTTATTAGTGATGCCCTGTCAGAATTAAAAACGTCTCCACTGATACTAACAGAAGCATTATATGCATATGATTAGCAGAACAGACTTTTGCAAGTTCATGAAATGTGTCTCCATCTACCCATTTTGTGCCTCTGCTCCCTTGTCCTTTTGCCTAAGAGCTTTGTGTAGGAATGCAAACTGCATGCTCCACTGGTACTGCTCCCTGTGCAATTGCTGTGCTCCTAAAGGGGAAACAAGAGTGTTTTTAGAACTCACATGTGCTAC
>NW_011489013.1:3940-6933 GCF_000754665.1 Bison bison bison
TCTTAGATTTAGAATTTTTCTTTTTCTGTATATTCTGGACAGATGTTCCTGCTTTGCTACACATCCGGAGATGAATCAGCAGAATAGGCTCTTTTAATTGGTTACAGATGTTACCCAATAGATTATATATACAGTTGTTGCTACTACACCAATCCTCAAATACATATACTAATTTTTTTTAATGTTTCCTCATTGGTTGAGAACAGAATTTACTTTACTACCATTTCTAGTTATTGCATTTGAACTTTTGCTTAGTACTATCATCACCTTTGTCTTCAGGTCTACTGGAAAGAAAGATAACACATTTCTTTCCAAGGCACAGATACGCTTATCATGACCCAGTGATTACATCAGAAATTCCTTCTTATACATTAGATGTGTTTGTCATGTTTTAATTTTCATTTGCTTGAGGTTTTTACAGGCAGAGTCACAAGACAAATGATGAATTTGGGGGAAGTCTTGAAATTGTAAGGAGATACTTAAAATAATTATTGTGTAATATGATGGGTATTTCACCTTATTAAAATGGTAACCACACTTTAAGACTTTAAGTCCACTGTTGTTTTAAGTACAAGTTTGATAACCCTATAGGACACAGAGCATTAATTCATTGGGGAAACAAACCACATTCTAACCTGTGCTTTGCAACATTAACTATTACTGGATATGGTTAATATGTCGAAATTTTTCTATGAAATTGATTATGGTTTTTGATTACCATGTCCAAGCAGTGAACAAAATAAATGGAATTCTCTCAAGAAACTGTTTTAATCTAAAATCTTTTTTACTACTATAGATACCCCCATTATCAATAGATGAACTGAATAACAGCATGTTTGTTACACAGATGTAGAAGTTCCCAGTAGAACAGTAAGTTTCTTTAAGTATTAATGTAATATTTGTAGGTTATATCTTTTATCTACGCAGTTGCATTTGCTAAAGAGTTTGGTAAATATTTTCATTAATAGACATTGCTTATCATTTTAGAGCTCAATTTAAGCATTCTAAATTTTCCACCTTGAATTGTGGAGAGCAAATATGCGATTTTTTAATATGAAAATGACAGCTGGTATTGTATTTTCCCAATGAACTTATAAATTCCTAAATGTTTTCCCATTATTAAAGGGGTATGACTGGTTAGCCAAAGACACAGATCGCTTCTGAATTTTAATCTTTTAACATTTTTCTAGCTTTGTTTTTTTTTTTTCAATTGAAATAAAGCTAGGTAATTTTGTCACAATTTGATGAAGATGATTGTCTTAAAGATAGCAAGCAATGCACTTCTCCTGAGAATTAAAGAGCGCCTCCACATTCTGCCACTTTGTGTCGCTCCCCATGTAGGTCTAGCAGATTTGCTCCAGCTGTTTGCAATTTTCAGCAACTTAATTTAGCAATTTAATCATTATTTTCATTCAAATCATGACACCTTTTTTTGTGGTTTTTGTTGCTGTCTTCAGAGATTCCCCCCTTCACCTTTGATTTCCTATGCTTGGTCCAGAGCCTGGTCCAGAGCAACGCACTTAAATTGAGCAGTCCTTCACTTGGAACGAGTGACTTTGGAAGTCACTTAAGACTCTGAGGCATCTTAATTGATGATAGGGAGTTACTAAAAAAAAAAAACAATACCCTGGTTCTGAATTGCATCCATTAGTCAGTGAAAGCTTGAAGTTTTCATCATGGGAGTGTCTGACTTGGTTGAAGCAGGCAACAGTGCCGATCTCTTGATGGACTGGTTCCCCAGAAGCTGACTAGCATTTGTTTCTTGCTGAGGACATGCAGGCCCAGAACACTAATGGTTCTGGACAGAGCATATAGACAACTGTACAGTACCCAAACAGGTCCCCTTAATCATAAGGAATGTTCTAAAAAGACATCTTGGCATATACAGAATAACTGAAGTAGCTGTATATTGTAGTCATCTTCAGAGGTATTGTTTGTTATAGTGGCAACTTGGGAATAGTACCAAATGTGAGAATAATAGGTTTTAAAAACATTTGCCTGATTTTCATGGACTGCTTCACATCAAGGTAAACAAAAGTGGTCAAATACAGTTAAGTTTCCAACAGAACATGTTTGGGAATAGTGATTCCTTTTTGCTTGATTCCGTGAGAGAAGTTAGATTTGGCACACCATAATCATTGCAACATGTAACACGTGTTGATCATTTTTCCAGAATGCAAAAATGTAATCTTGTAAAATACTGTGTACCCAGAATTCACACTTAGGCCATTCATGTGTAGGTCCAAAACATTCAGATCAAATAAAACTTTGTTTAATACTTGCATATTTCAAAATGGAATCAAATATATTTTCTCAATATATGCTTGTTGGAGGAAGTGAATGGATGGGTGGATGTTCATCAAAAAGTTTTGGCATTGTGCAGATAATACCTGAAACAGTTGAGTGCTTCTCTGATAACTTAAGGGCAACTGTCTACATTGGCATTCAGCGAGAACCATGGACTGTCATGGTATGTGACTCCTTAGTAAACATTCCCAACAGTTCAGTTTTCACAGATGTAGACTATGAAATTCAGGATGGGGAATATCTTGGCATATGGTTCACACACAGAACTAGAACAAAAACCAAATATCCTGACTCCTACCTCTATAACCATCCAATATTTCTCACTCTTTTTTTTCCATTTCAGTTGAAATTCTGAACAACAGAGTTACAGATTACCAGAATCTCTCCGTGAGGACCTCCACATGGCCTTTCTATATTCATTCACGTATGTCCTCTTCTACCAACACAACAATAAGCGTGGTGCAGTCAATATATTAAAACAAACATGCCAACCAACACATTCAGAGAAAAAATAAAGCATTAAACAAAGGAGATGTTAAAACACAAATGGAAAACAAATAACTACCATCTGTCTATCTTATTTGAATTACTATGTAAAACAGCATAACATTTTGTAATTTATCACGTGTTTCTCTGTGATTTCCCAGTAACTGTTATGCTGAGTGAATCTCTACAGTGGACTGTTG
>NW_011489013.1:8444-17010 GCF_000754665.1 Bison bison bison
TTCATGAAAATGACAAGCCAAGGGAAAATCAGGTTTTGGATACCTCAAGCCAGCCAGTAGTATTTGAAGCACAGACCAATGGAACTGGCAGAAACCTTTTCACCACCAGGGCATGTGACTTGTCCAGGACTGCCTAGCTACTTGGTAGAAGTTGGACCCAGAAATATCTCCAGACCCCGGTTGTTCCTCCATTTCATGTTGTCTGTGCTTCAGAACATTTGAGACTCCAGCCCCAAGCAGATCAATTTGGCTCAGAATACAAAAGAGCAAAATTAGCTCTTCAGTGGCTCATATCCTGTTGATCTTAATTACCAATTTGAATTGTGATCATCAGTGATTTCTAAGTGACCTTGCTTGTATTACACCATTGTCATCTGCTAACAGCATTGTCTGGAGTTAGAGAATAGGAGGCGTGTTGAATTTTACCTACTGGTCCTTTGAACCACTTAATTTCTATTTCCCAAAATCTTGACTCTGCACTCTAGCAATGTTACTTGTGTTTGGAGCTGAGTTTTATAAAACCTGTCCTCGGGCCTCTCCAGAAGGGCAGATTTGATCGAGGAAGGATGTATACTCTAGATGTATTCCTTAAAAGAGACAGAGACATCTTCAGTGTGATACAAAGTTTTTTGGGTCATTTGACGTTTTGATACAGCATACTGTCTCATTTTTTAAACTTCTGACAAGGATGTACATGAACAATAAACCTAGAGTACAGCTGTTTGCGTGTTGCCTTAAGCACTGGAAGACATGAATAGTGATGTGTTTTTGAGTAAGAGGTTCAGTGAGAGTTATTCAGGGTAGTGGTATTTTGGGTGCCACAGTTTTTTTATACTGTTGGCATTGTAAAAGTTGCTTTGTGAGTGAATTTAGAGAAAGAAAACTCAAATCACTAAGGTTCTGATGTGAAAGAATTTTGACAAAAATGCAATATTAAGATAGCACTCTTTAGTTGTGCAATGACTTATTCAAATGATCTTTATTCAAGAAAAGACAAGTCATAGACTATAAAGTTCTGGTGAAAAAGAGAAGTCACAAAACTAATCAGTGACTCTAAACGACAATTAGTAGATTAAGTGTATATATGTAAAATTCTAATCACTTGTGATTCTTAGTTAACATTTTATAAGCTTTGTAGTTTACAAGGGCCTCTTTTTTATTTATCCAAAATTATTCTTTTTGTCCCCTTCTCTCAGTCTCTTTCAAAAATACACAACTGTGCTGCAACTTGGAAAATAATCTAAATGTTTAAGAAGGTTTTAGTAATGTCAAATTTCCAAAAGCACTATGTGACCGTAACATACGTACGTTTTAAAGAGGGATTACAATTACATTTAAATGGATTCATAAAATCGCTATGTAAAGTATAGTATTTGCTTTTGCAGTTGGAGCATGATTCCTCAGCTAGCTGTTGCATTTCATTTCACTTGTCTAGAGTCTTTAATTTGTAGTTAATTGCAATGTGTAAAGCCATCTTCTGCCTACTCCATCAATCTTCTCCATCCATTCCTGAACACACTGAAGCACTTTGATCTTGCCGTAAGTGTTGTCCTATACCACTAGGCTGTGTTCACTAATGGGCAGCCTCAGCTCACCAGCTTTCCAATTTGGGCAAAGCAAGTACCTCCTCCCTACCATCAGCAGGAACCGAATAAAAATGAATCATTACAGCATGAATCTCTTTTTCATGATACGACCAAGAAGCACAGTGAGGTCCAATTAAGGACAACATTGGCATTAAATTTTGTTAAATAACATATAGGGAAGGCCCATGTGCTACTTGGAACGTTATTTCAGCCTTCCGCCACTCCTTTAGAGAGTTTATGAGGATGCTCTTAGATGAAATGCAGCCACAGGTTTTCAGGTTATTTCAGTCTGTAGGGTAGGCTGTGATGCACAGAATGAATAGAAACTGGAATCTTCTTTCTTTGAATCTCTTTTGCATTTCACACATGTTTAAATAGAAATAGGTACATATGATTTCCCAATTCTGTTGAATAGATTTAGGAAGATGGTGGCCTCACTTTTTATTTTATCAGTGCCTGGCAAAGGCAATAGAATAAACACTAGGTAACAGAGTATCACAACTTTTTTTTGCAAGTTTAACTGATAGCACCTAATCCAACTGTAAATATAATTACAAATAAGGTTCTGAGCACCAACTCACTAATCGGTGCCATGTTTTCCTTTTTCTTGTTTTTAAAGTTTTTATTTTGTTCCTTTTTCATATCTTTAAGTAGTTCACGAATTTAATCTTGAAGGAGAGTTAGAGAAAATTTTAAGATTTTACTACGTGTATTCAACCCGCCTAGATAGATCTTCAACTGACACTGAAGCAAGGTGTAGAGTCTAGTTCATGACTATTTCTTACAGTTCACAATTTAAGAACAAAGTTAACTTTATATACAAATAATAATTTTTAACTAACTATATTTAGTTGTTGCTTCAGCAACAAACCTACAACATGGCTACCTTTAGACATTTTTGTGTGTGTGAAAATTTTACTTGTAAAACTGTGGCTTTTTTGACAGTGTAGCATGTAGCAGATACAACTCAAAGTGCAGATATAGATATGGTTGATTTTTCTTTTTAATCCCAAAGTTCCCTGTGAAAACTGAATTTGCGTCCTTCTGTGACTTTTTGAGCAAAAAGTTTACAACATGTGGATTCTAGATCAGGCTTTAGAGCTGATAGAATTTGTTGTGTGGATAGGGTTATTCCACAGTATTTAGACACAATTGTATTCATAATACGTCCTGATCTCTTTTTATGACCTTATTCAAAATTACTCAAGTGGCATAGCTGTAGCTACAAAAATTTTCTTACTCAAATCTATCCAAAGGAGGGTTAAAGAATGACAAAAGCGCAGATTACATTCATTCACGTTGGTGAACTCATTCATACAGATACTGTGGAATGACCCCATAACAGTGTTGAAGAGACATATGCTGCAGTTAACTGATGGTCTCAGTTAGGGTGCGAACGTGTGAGACACACCTTTTTTGCACTTATGTACATAGTTCATGAAAGTGACCCTTGGAGTTTTTTTTTTTTAATATAAGAAGTCTGTGATAATAGTGGAAAAGTTAGTAAGAGAGAGTTATTTCTAAGACTTTGAGAAGAAGGTGTTTTTTTTTTCCTACAAGACTTAACTAAAGCATGATGTTGCTTTCCTGTTGTGGAGGCTTTCTAGTTTGCTACGGCTCACCATAAGACAAGACTGGTGGCAGGTAACAGGTCAGCTTCAGCCAGTGGCACTAAACAAAAGTTCATGTACTTCACCTTTTAGCAAGATCGCTAGCAAAGATTGTTTTGTGAATTAATCCTCAAATGCACACACACAACCCCAGGCAGGTTTGTGGTGCTAAGGTCTTTTTTCAATGGTTACAAGCAGTGAAGTACCTTGTAAGCTGCAAGATGGGTATTCCCATTCTGATCCAATTAGATTTCATCTTTCACAGAAAATGATCAATTGAGATATATCGGTTACATCAATTAATATATATTTATGTGACAATCAAATTGTTAACCCTGGCCACTATTTCCCCTTCAAGATCCAGAAGCCAAAACCAAATTGGCAACTATTGAAAGATATAATTTAACAGTTAAGTATGGCCAGCACAGAGCATTTGATCCCCTCCAACAAAGGGAAAAAAATGTTCCTGACACAATTTTATATTTACTTTATACCTGTTCAGTGGAAGCTATTTTCTGACTTAGCTTTAGCAGATTAGACAGTGCTTCACTGTGCCACTTCAGCCTCCTACTCTTTTAATGAAACAGAAGAGAACCAGCCAAAATCTTACATATTAATACACTGGAGCTAGAAAAGAATGTCAGACCATCTCTTTCAGCTCCTGCGTCACCTACAAATCACCATTTATCTTTTTGTTGCCTCCAGGCAATGAGGCTTAGAAAAAGGTCAAGATTAGAAAGGTTTAAGGATAGATCATCATACAGACTTTGAGTCCTTCCTATCTTGAGACCCATTGCCCTTGCCCTGGAAAAGGAGCCCATCTTGGGGTTGACAGAGTTGGTGTTAGTATTGTTACTGATCTTGATAGTTCTCACTTACAGAGACATGAAAATAAGCCAAAGCCAGAAAGCAATCCAAGCCTTACAGTTGTCCAATAGCTCAGGGCCAGTTGGTCAGAAATTTGTTCCCCCCCCACCCCCCACTTCAATCCATGATCACTTACAGCTAACAGCCTGACCATCTGATCAGCATTTCCATTGATGTAAAATGTAAGCATTCATTCATTTTGTAGTTACCACCAACGTATTTTCCCAGCTTAACCCATGTTCTTGTGTTAATATTTCCTTGTGAAAATATAAGCCACACGGATATATTTTCATAAGGTCAATAGAAATATAGTAAGATTTTAAGTTAGGCAGAATCAACTCTAAAATAGTAAGAGTGAACCTAGAAGCATCACAAAAGATAATCAGTTCACTGATGGCATGTTGTACGTACTGACAGCCACCGGGTCACATTCTTTGGAGCTTAAACACAGTGCTGTCTTTTGAGTAAGTAAAATTAGAGGATAAAAGGACCTCTGTTAAACCCAGAAAAGGATTTAGTTTCGTTAATTCAGTTTCCACCCGCTACACTTCTTCCCTGGAAGAGAACTACCCATCAACACCCCAAAGCAGGATTATCCCAGAGGCATTTTCTCTTTAACCATCCTCAATTATAGCATACTTAGGAAATGTATCACTGTGAAATAAATCAAGCTGCATCGTATTACTTTAGTTGTTTTAAGAAAAAACCTCTATAAAATAACCCAACTTTAAGCAGTCCTCTTTCCCCACACACAACCTAAGCATTTATCTGTCATAGAACTGCATGATTACAAAGCTTTATTTCTGTATACAGATGCTATTTGTTAATGATGGAAACCAAATTATTTTGTTGCTGTGTCTTTTGTCTCTAGCAGTTGAGAGAATTATTATGACTATTATATCATTGGATTTGAGGGTTGCCATTGTCAAAATCAATTTTCTTGTATTACTGTAGTTGCATTAATTATTAGAAAATGAACCATTCGTTACATGCACCAAAATTACAATAATTTAAATAAGACTTTTAAAAGATGCTCCTAAATATATTCTTTTGTAAGATGCTAACTATGCATTCATATAACAGCAGTCCGGTATAATGTAGAAAATGGAAGCACATATTTTGGACAGAAAAATGCCAATTTACATACAATATAAAATTATTAACCCTGTGCACCAATTATAGATTTAAATAATGGTCATAATATTTAATAAGTATAGACTGTTCCCATAATATTTTGCCTCCAAAATGCAATAGCTCATTTCCTCAACTGCTATCAGTAGGTCAGATGCTTTGATTTTCTTGTTTTTGTTTTTCCAAGTTATAGTGCTATACTGCTTGTTTGTGTTTAGAAGTGTGCATTATGCGATTCATTTTAGTATGCTATTTCCATGTTGTTTATTTTTTGTTCTTTTAATAAAACGTGTAAATTTCCTGGTTTTGTCTTTTTTTATGAATCCATATTCACACATTAGGAGTTCACTTAAAAGCTATTTGTCTTCTAGTATATTAATCTTAATATTTAGTAATTCTAATGTAAAATTTGATTTGGTTTAATGCTATATTTCATACATAGAATAAATTTATTTCTAAATATATACCTTCAGTATTTTGAATTATATAGCTAATACATCCAGTGTATTATATTATTCTTATAATATTGAGGTCACTACCACAAGAAAGACACACTTATATTTTAGCAAAAGAATGCTAAACATTGTGAGATAATGCTCACTGGTTTCTATTGTGCTTCAGAAATTCCGAGGCATATTCTAAGATATATTATTATTAGGAGTTTGTATTTTCCTGTTATTGATTTCTATCCTTTATCTTGAGTGTCATGAATGAAACCAGTGTCATTCATTTTATTCTTTTCAAGATGGGCATCACTGGTTTCACAACACCAGGATGGATGACTTTCCTTTTAAATGTTTTCTCTCACTTCAAATTGGCTTTCTCCAACCAATGGCACAGGAATGAAAGGATAATCAGTTTTGTTCTTTAAGGAAAGCAAAATGTAACTTGGTAACACTTTATTTAGTCAGATTTCTGAATACTTAAAACACTAATCAGGAACTTCTCCACTGTCCAGTAGTTGGCTTATAGAAAACTGAGGTGAAGAGACTTTGGATAAGAGGTTGTGAAAGAGTGAAAAAGCCCCTGATGCTGGGAAAGATTGAAGGCAAAAGGAGAAGGGGGTGGCAGAGGATGAGATGGTTAGATAGCATCACTGACTCAATGGACATGAACTTAAGCAAACTCCAGGAGATAGTGGAGAACAGGGAACCCTGGGATGCTGTAGTCCATGGGGTCGCAGAGAGTCGGACACGACTGAGCAACTGAACAACAAAGTATTATTCACACATCTAGGACAATGAAAAGGGCCAGAAAGGAGGCTGCATTCTTGTCCAGTATCAGTTGAGTCATACAGAGCTACTAGCTTCCTGGCCCCTTGTGCCCTGCTAGACTATTTCTCGGTGTGGTTCCCACTGCAGTATTTCTTGATAAGCTGACTTTGAGCCCTTTGATGTGTTTGATATGTTTCTGTGACTGATAATTCCACACTAAAACCAGTTCAGTATATAGACATTTACAAGAGGTCTTTGGCCTCTAAATAATTCAGCTAATGTCTCTCTCTTTGAAGCTGCTGAATGATAACAGCAAGAATTTAGGGCAGGCATTCTCGACTGTCATCAAAATGGAGTTTCTACCAGGCAGAGGGAAGTTGACCCAGGGGCAAAACCAGGTGTTAACTGAGTTTACCTTGGCATTTGCCGACCATTTCCACAACATCCTTTTAAGTCCCTCCTTTTCTCATCCCCTGGCCTTCCAGAAGCCCCAAGATAGCAACTTATCAGGCCTGCTTCCCCAGATATGGGGTTTTTTTCCCATTAGAACTTTCCTATTGGTTATCTCAGGCTATAGAGAGCAGCTCATCACTGAGATCTAAGAGACAAAACACACTAAGGTGTTAGCAGCCGTGCTTAATGTGCGGCCCCTCCTGGGAGTGTTTATATTTTAAAAGGCATGACTCTGGTGGTCAAGTATCAGAGGCCACATGCACGGATGAGGGAGAAACGCTTTACTGAAGCAAAACCCTGGGCACTTGAATCACAATATTTAACCAGCAACCAAATTGCTATGGATGGGCGGTACAGCCATTCACTACCTCAAGAAGGCCAAAAAAGGCAGACTCCTGTAATTTTCTCATGGTCAGGAAAGTTCTGATATAATTATGAGTCTAAAATACTGACTTGATACTGAATATCCCCAAATTCCACAGACCTGAATCCACCCTCATGGTCCACTTTGGTAGTAAAGAGCATAACAGAGTGATAGGCCTTACAAGTGATGACATTTCTGGAGTAGCCTCATACCTGTACTTGTTAATCTCCAACAGATGGATGCACACACTTGGCCTTTTTACTTGACGCTTTCCTGTACTAGAAGTGTCCGTTTAACCGAGCCCTCCCAGATTTTTCTCTGTGTCTGGACTCCCGTCAACAGGAGGACAGTAGGAGTCTGGGGAACAAAAGCCAACAGCTCCACTGATAGAAAGGATAGCCACCCTGACAGAAGGGTGAGGTTTGTGAGAGGAACAGGAGATTTGATTTCTGTCCTCTCAAACAGATGCTCCATTCCAAAGTGCATGCTGAAACCTGGATAAGAAGAAAGTTCTGGTCAGCCCAGCATTTTTCTGTTTTTCCTGTTAACAGTGCAGTGCAGAGGCAGGCAGGACACCCGGGCAAAGCAGATGCAAGAAAAAGCAGAATTTTGCTTTTTCACCCTGTAAGTGAGGTTTCACCCTATAAGTGATTTAGCACACCGCCCAGCATGTATGTCTGAGTGCAAAGAGAAAATCTGGTGGAAAATCATTGAATAACTGGATGCATAGCAGTAAGCAGTAGTAACAGCACCTGTTAAAGCAGATAGCCTGTTCATGAGCTGGACCTGAGAATGCAGAAGGAACCTGAGGTATCTCTGCATTCTCCATGCTTCTAGAGACATAAATGGCTACAGGAAATGATGGTCAACCCATGGAGAATCAAGAAGTGGGTGGGGATTGAGACTTTGCCTTTTGCCTTTGTGACCTGAAGAGGTGAATAATTCTTTGGGGAAACTGGTAGTTAAGGGAGAATCATATGTGTATTAACTATATATAGTAAGTGGTTATTGCTGTGCCTTTGTTAACTGTTTAATAAATGTATATGGAGTTCATTCACAGTGTTTTGACTCTTCTCAATTTCTGTTTACAAAGTCCCAGGTGAAAGAAATCCATTTAATGGGTTGTTTTAATAGGAAAGCCTGAACTCACATGGATCCAAGGAGTCAATGGTCACAATCAGGGGCTTCCCAGTAGGGGCTGCCAATAAATGAGGCATCTGAGCTAACCGGCACACCTCAGTGCGGCTGGTTTACAGGACCTCCCTAAATATCAAGCAAGTGTTTATCATAAACCAAGCACCAGCCAATGGTAGACATCCCTGCAATATAAGCAAGCCCCTT
>NW_011489013.1:17500-18604 GCF_000754665.1 Bison bison bison
GGTTTCCCAGATTGCAGGCAGACTTACAAGCTGAGCCACCAGGGAATCCCCAGACCCCTGGTGGGGAAATTGAAAAAAATGAGATCTTCCAGCCCCCAAATCCTCTCCACAAAAATAGTCATGAAGAAAAACATGTTTATTATTGAATAAACATTAAAGCAGAATGGGATGAGCATCAGAGGCAACCCACTATGTGACTGCAGAGACAGAAAGGAATCTTGCCCCTCTTTTGCGGTCAAACAGAACCAATGCCATACGTGTTTTCAGGATACACCATAACTAATCCTCAATTAAGAGCACTTGTGGTCATTCAGACTCTGTCCTAGCTTTCTCATCTACTGGGGAGACCACCTATGTAGACTGTATCGCTTGGAGAAACAAACTTAACATATCTTTACCACAGGAGATAGTTTTGCAAATTGGAGCAAGGTGCTCAGAGAAGTTAGACTCCTAGACTCCTACAGCAACTGAGAGATGGGGCTATACTTCCCTTGATATTTGCATTTCAAAGAGAGAGTTCCCAGGTCCTCCAAGTAATATTCCAGAGCTGTGAGACCTTTGAGAGGCTTCTTTAGCCATTTAAAAGATTTACATTCATTTGAAAGGGACAGGGAATGAAATTTGGAAACACATGGGAGAAGTGGGGAGAAAGTTTCCTCCCTTATTCTCAACCAGGAGAATTAAGGGTCTCATTTTTAATCTGCATTTGCCTTACACCACTCACTGTTTCACACACCCCATGGGTTCCCATATCTTTGTGCTATTTTTCTATTTGGAAGACCTTCCCTTCTGCTTTCTCCCCTTCTTTGCACTCATTATTCAAGGTATATATTAACTACCGCCTCTTCCTTGAGGTCTTCCTTGGCCTTGCTAGATATTGAGATGCGGCTACTACAGATGGGCCCTGACCTACAATTTTTCGATTTTGCAATGCCAGTCAGCTGGGTGATCACGAGAGTAAACATCCAAAACACAACCATTCTGTTTTTCAGCTTTAGCACAGAATTCAAGAAATTACATGAGGCAGTTCACACTGTATTGTAAAATAAGTTTTGTGTTAGGTAAATGGGCCCAACTGCTGCTTAATATAAGTGTTCTCAACAC
>NW_011489013.1:18871-19592 GCF_000754665.1 Bison bison bison
AGCAAAAGTAGATGTTCTTCTGGAACTCTCTTGCATTTTTGATGATCCAGTGGATGTTGGCAATTGGATCTCTGGTTCCTCTGCCTTTTCTAAATCAAGCTGAACATCTGGAAGTTCATGGTTCACGTACTATTGAAGCCTGGCTTGGAGAATTTTGAGCATTACTTTACTAGCATGTCGGAGAAGGCAATGGCACCCCACTCCAGTACTCTTGCTGGAAAATCCCATGGGTAGAGGAGCCTGGTAGGCTGCAGTCTGTGGGGTCGCAAAGAGTCAGACACGACTGAAGCAACTTAGCAGCAGCAGTTACTAGCATGTGAAAGAAAGTGAAAGTGAAGTCATTCCGTCGTGTCTGACTCTCTGCGACCCCATGGACTGTAGCCCACCAGGCTCCTCTGTCCATGGGATTTTCCAGGCAAGAGTACTGGAGTGGGTAGCCATTTCCTTCTCCAGGAGATCTTCCCGACCCAGGGATCAAACCCGGGTCTCCCACCAGGGAAGTCCACTAGCATGTGAGATGAGTGCAACTGTGCAGTAGTTTGAGCATTCTTTGGCATTGCCTTTCTTTGGGATTGGAATGAAAACTGACTTTTTTCAGTCCAGTGGCCACTGCTGAGTTTTCCAAATTTGCGGGCATATTGACTGCAGCACTCTCACAGCATCATCTTCTAGGATTTGAAATAGCTCAACTGGAATTCCATCACCTCCACTAGTTTTTCTC
>NW_011489013.1:21290-21608 GCF_000754665.1 Bison bison bison
CAATCTTGATTCCAGCTTGTGCTTCTTCCAGCCCAGCATTTCTCATGATGTGCTCTGCATATAAGTTAAATAAGCAGGGTGACAATATACAGCCTTGACATACTCCTTTCCCTATTTGGAACCAGTCTATTGTTCCATGTCCAGTTCTAATGGTTGCTTCTTGACCTACATACAGATTTCTCAAGAGGCGAGTCAGGTGGTCTGGTATTCCCATCTCTATAAGAATTTTCCACAGTTTGTTGTGATCCACACAGGCAAAGGCTTCAGCATAGTCAATAGAGCCAAAGTAGATGTTCTTCTGGAACTCTCTTGCATTTT
>NW_011489013.1:22566-22998 GCF_000754665.1 Bison bison bison
TTTTTTTAAATTAAATTTATTTATTTTAATTAGAGGCTAATTACTTTACAATATTGTATTGGTTTTGCCGTACATCAATATGAATCCACCACGGGTGTACACGTGTTACCAATCCTGATCCCCCCTCCCACCTCCCTCCCCATACCATCCCTCTGGGTCATCCCAGTGCACCAGCCCCAAGCTTCCTGTATCCTGCATTGAACCTGGACTGGCGATTCGTTTCTTATATGATATTATACATGTTTCAATGCCATTCTTCCAAATCATCCCCCCACTCCCTCTCCCACAGAGTCCAAAAGACTGTTCTATACATCTGTGTCTCTTTTGCTGTCTCCCACATCACTCATTATCAGAGAAATGCAAATCAAAACCACAATGAAGTACCATTTCACGCCAGTCAGAATGGCTGTGATCCAGAAGTTTACAAGCAAT
>NW_011489014.1:0-233 GCF_000754665.1 Bison bison bison
AAAAAAAAAAAAAACTTGACTGTTGAAACTTGCTAACAGATATCTGAAAGTTCAGTGAGCCATCATTTGTTGGTTGGTGGAGGGTCAGGCATGTTTTCTGATGGTTGCTGACTGATTAGGTTGGTGGTTGTTGAAGGTTCGGGTGGGTGGCCATGGTAATTTCTTTAAATGAAACAAAAATAAAGTTTGCTGTATCAGTTAACTCTTCTTTTTCAGAAACGATTTCTCCATAG
>NW_011489014.1:333-703 GCF_000754665.1 Bison bison bison
GAGCAAGGTTTAAGAGGGAGGGGATATATGTATACCTATGGCTGATTCACTCTGAGGTCTAACAGAAAACAACAAAATTCTGTAAAGCAATTACCCTTCAATTAAAAAATAAAATTTTTTAAAAAAAAGAGCTAAACAGATAAAGCTTTCATCCAGTAAATGTAGACATGACCTAAATTACTGCAAAGAGAAAACTCCAGAAGATCAGAGCAAAGAAAATAAAAAAGTATCCCTCAAAAAAAAACTTGATGTGCAGAAACTTTTAAGTTTAATACACACTGAGGAAACCAGAAGGGAAAGAGACACGTGTACCCCAATGTTCATCACAGCACTGTTTATAATAGCCAGGACATGGAAGCAACCTAGATGT
>NW_011489014.1:3959-7548 GCF_000754665.1 Bison bison bison
TGTCAGTTGCTTCATTTGCTATTATTTTCTCCCATTCTGAAGGCTGCCTTTTCACCTTGCTAATAGTTTCCTTTGTTGTGCAGAAGCTTTTAAGTTTAATTAGGTCCCATTTGTTTATTTTTGCTTTTATTTCCAATATTCTGGGAGGTGGGTCATAGAGGATCCTGCTTCTGCAGAGCTAAAATCTAACAGCCACAACCTCATCAAAGAAGACAGTGACTGCAAGGAATGTGTTTTCCTGTGTCCAGACTAACACCCAAGACTTTTGGTCACTTTACGGATGCCTCAATTTTGAATGTGATCTAATTTTGTATTACTAGTGTTGGGCATGCATACGTTTTCCTTTCTTGGGATTATTTTAGGTTGCCCAAAGAAGGAATATTTTAGGTTGCCCAAAGAAGGAATATTTTAGGTTGCCCAAAGAAGGATTATTTTAGGTTGCCCAAAGAAGGTTTATTTTAGGTTGCCCAAATCTTTTATATAAGATTTTCTATACAAAAATTTTAAATTTTGCATAGATTTAAGATCTATGCAAAAAAGATCTTAATGACCTGGATAACAACAATAATGTAGTTCCTTACCTAGAGCCAGACACCTTGAAGTGTGAAGTCAAGTGGACCTTAGGTAGCATTATTACAAACAAACCAAGAGGAGGTGATGGAATTTCAGCTAAGCTATTTAATATCCTAAAAGATGCTGCTGCTAAAGTGATGCCCTCAATATTCCATCAAATTTGGAATACTCAACAAAGGCCATAGGACTGGAAAAGTCAGTTTTCATTCCAATCCCAAATAAAGGCAATGCCAAAGATTATTCAGACTACCACACAATTACACTCATTTCGCATGCTAGCAAGGTAATGCTCAAAATCCTTCACGCTGGGCTTCAACCAAGAACTTCCAGATGTACAAGCTGGATTGGCAAAGGAACCAGAGGTCAAATTGTGAACATCTGTTGGATCATAGAAAAAACAAGGGAATTCAAGAAAACATCTACTACTGCTTCATTGATTATGCTAAAGCCTTTGACTGGTTGGATCACAACACACTGTGGAAAATTTTTAAAGAGATAGAAATACCAGACCACCTTACTTGCCTCTTGGAAAACCTGTATCCAGGTCAGGAAGCAACAGTTAGAACCAGACATGGAACAACAGACTGGTTTCAAATTGGGAAAGGAGTACATCAAGGCTGTCTACTGTCACCCTGTTTATTTAACTTGTCTGCAGGGTACATCATGTGAAATGCTGGGCTGGATGGATCACAAACTGGAATTAGATTGCCAGGAGAAATATCAATAACCTCAGATATGTAGATGATAACACTCTAATGGCAGAAATCAAAGGAAAACTAAAGAACCTCTTGATGAAGTTGAAAGAGGAGAGTGAAAAAACAGGATTAAAACTCAACATTCAAAAAATGAAGTTAATGGCATCCAGTCCCATCACTTCATGACAAATAGATGGGGAACAAATGGAAACAGTGATAGATTTTATAATCTTGGGCTCCAACATTACTGCTGCTGGTGACTGCAGCTATGAAGTTAATAGACATTTACTCCTTTAAAGAAAAGCTATGACAAACCTAGACAGCGTATTAAAAAGCAGAGACATCACTTTGCTGTCAAAGGTCCATATAGTTAATGCTATGGTTTTTCCAGTAGTCATGCAATGATGTGATGAACCATAAAAAAGGCTGAGCACCAAAGAATTGATTCTTTTTAATTGTGGTACTGTAGAAAACTCATGAGATTACCTTGGATGGAAAGGAGATAGAGCCTGTCAATCTTAATGGAAATCAACTCTGAATAGTTACTGGAAGGACTGATGCTGAAACTGAAGTTTGAATAGTTTGGCCACCTGATGTGAAGAGCTGACTCATTGGGAAAGACCCTGATGCTGTGAAAGATTGAAGGCAGGAGGAGAAGGGGGTAACAGAGGATGAGATGGTTGGATAGTATCACTGACTCAATGGACATGAGTTTGAGCAAACTATGGGGGATAGCAAAGGACAGGGATGCCTGGCTTGCTGTAGTCCATGGGGTCACAAAGAGTTGGACATGAGCAATGACTGAACAACAACAACAACAACAAGGAAAGTACTTCAAAGATGATTTCATTTACCTCTGTTGACTGTTTCTAGGGACTTTGTCTGAATGATCCTGGGACTAAACTTTTCCCCTGACACTTATACTCTGAACATTTTCCACTCTGGATGCTGTGGGGCTGGGTGATCTCATGGAAACTCCCAACCTTTCCCTTCTCTGTGGTATTCACTGCTTAGCTAACTAGGTGGTTAAACCCACGAGTTTGCCTTCATTTCAAGACAGTTTATTTGGAAAGGACAGAGCGATGCATATTGTGAAACTACTTTCAACTCAAGATCTTAGTTAAAATCCTGGGAAATGGAGATGCTTCCTAACTGTTGAATGTAACATTTGTTTAGAGACAGATGCCCTTCTCTTACCCATGTGATTTCCCTGAAGCTGCTCAATTGGGATGTTCATATGGTACATAAATGACTCTTGGGTCCACAACTATTACCTATGTCCTGTGTGAGCATGTGTACCTCATCTTTGTCCCTTGGTGTCCCCCTTCCTTGGGGCACCTCCTACATACTTGATCCTCCTGGAAATTGCTGGCAGGGCTTGTGCTGGGCTGAATGTACCCCACATGCAGCAGGAGGCAGCATGTGGTCATCCTGGGGTCTGGGGGCCTGAGGGGATGTGTGAGCAAATTGTGGCACCAGGTTTTCAGGGGGTTACTGGGGGGTATGAAGGTGAGACTCAAACTGGGGGGCTGGTGACAACTTTCTTGGCAAAACCACCTGGGCTGGGGGAGCCTATCCTTGCCTGCTGAAGGCACTGCAGACCCACACAGCTCTCCCACTAGGCAGCAAGCCCCTTAGGCCCACTTGCTGGCCTCAGTCTAGTGGTTCACCCCATCTGGATCCAGTTGGGATATTTCACACCCTTACACACTGGATCTTTGACCTCATGGAAGCGTCCAGAAATCGGGGGAGGCACTGAAATGTACTTTCAATGTCTGAGTGCAAAAGACAAACCCCAGAACTTCTGCACCCCACGTCTCTGAAAGGCTCCCAAGGCTGCCCTCCAAGACCCGTTCTCTGCAGTGTACCCTGGCCCACCTCCCACAGGCAGCAGGTGGCCAGGCTTGTGACAGGAACCTGAGAATGGAAACAGCAGGTGACTCCTGTGCTGGAAGCTCCAGGATTTCCTAACTAAAGGATTTATTATGGAAATTCCCAGCAGCATCCTCAACGTGGGCTTCCTCCTGCCACGGAGACAGATGTCAGCTTTCAGCTCCCCAGGCAGCCTTATTGGGGCTAGGGCAGGCTGTAGGGGTCTCTGCCCTGGGAGGGGGTGCCCATGGGAAGGGTTAACTTTGTTCCCAAAGAGGTGCCTCCTGAGGCCTGACTTGCCCCCAGTCAAGACCTTGCAGGATGGGAGTATATTTGGGACCCTCCAGGCCCCAATGATGACCCACTCAAGGCTTAGCCAGATGCAGGAAGAGAGGATCTGGGGGTGCATGGGGTGGTGCCCATGACCTGCACTGACTGTGGGAATGGGG
>NW_011489014.1:7731-8134 GCF_000754665.1 Bison bison bison
GCCCAGCAGGTGATGGGGTGGGGAGGGAACATCCTTCAGAAGGTGAGAGCCCCTAGCATGGTGGGGCACGCAGACCCTGAAGTGTGCTAGCTGCCCTATTCTCAAGGCCCTGAGACAATGGTTCCAGAACTCTAGGGCCTTGGGTTGAGTTGAGGCTTCAGCAGTTTTCTGCGAGAACTCTGCCTTGCTATTTATCTTCTTGAACTTTAAAGTTAAAGAGTCTTAGAAACTGCTATTTAATCATTCATTTAAAACAAACAAACAAGCGAAAAACCTCATTAGCTGTTACCACCCCCTAAAAACATAAAGAAAAAGGAGAGAGAAGGTTGTTATGTTCCTAGCCCTTGCAGGACTACTAGAGCACTGCCTCCAAGATTAGGCTTTTTAGCTGGCCTAAGAGAGG
>NW_011489014.1:8401-10552 GCF_000754665.1 Bison bison bison
CCCAGGGACAGAGGAGCCTTGGTGGGCTACAGTCCACAGGGTTGCAAAGAGTGGTACACGACTGAGTGAGTAACACACAAGAGAGGTGAGGGCGGACTCTGAGCACTGAGAAGTGTGCAGGAATGACTCCACAGCAAAGGTCAAACAGAAGTCCTTCTACTGAGGAAACTGGAGTCCTGAAGGAAGCAGCTTTCTTCATGGAGGAATGGCCCAGAGGCTTTGAGACTTGGTGGCCTTGGGCTTGGCTGCCCCAAGCTAAGGGAGAACCCTCAGCTGGTAAGAGGGAGGAAGGGAGCTTGGCACTTTCCTTCTGCCCTGCTCAGACGCCGTTGCCCAGCATCTGCCCTACTGCAATGGTTGTTAATGCCTGGGAGCTGCCAAGGTTTATTTGTTTCCTTTCTGGATACTTGTCTTAAACATGGGCAAATACACGGCCTTCCATGGTCATACTGTTTACCTGGCCCTCGGAACACCTTTTTATGTCAAGTGGTTTGATGCGCCCAATTCCTGAATTGTTGTATTGCTGTTGAATACACCTTATTAACATATTAAAATGGCTGTACCCAAAGACACCATCCCTTCTTTGTTGGAATGCCAGTGCCAGATCTGTGTGGAAATCCTCATTGAGCCCATGACACTACCTTGTAACCACACGCTCTGTAAAGCATGTTTCAAGTCAACTGTTGAAAAGACAAATTTGTGCTGTCCCAGCTGTCACTGCCAGATTGCTTTCTGGACTTGGTACCACACCCAAAGAAATTCTCTTGTCAATATGGAACTGTGGGAGATAATTCAAAAACACTATCCAGAGGAATGCAAACTTAGAGTCTCTGGGCAACAGTCAGAGGAAATCATTAATGACTGTCAGCCAGTTCACCTGTTAAGTCAACCTGGGGAATTAAGAAGAGAATATGAAAAGGAGAGAAGCAAGATGGAGGCAGAGTGAGGAGCCAATCAAGAAGAAGAAAACAAAGCCAGTGAAGAATACATACAGAGATTACTGGCAGAGGAGGAAGAAGAGGAAAAGAAACAGGCAGAAAAAAGCCACAGAGAGATGGAGGAACAACTGAAAAGTAATAAAACCCTGGCAAGAAGGCTAAGCCTTAATATTAGCAATATCTGTGAGGAGTGTCTTGGCTTCCCCCTCGGATTCCAAAAAAATCTAATCCTGTCATAACCAAGTCACAAAGGAAAAGGAAGAGCAAACAAAAAAACACTGGTGATATTCAGAAGTATTTGTCACCAAATTCTCAACTTGGGTTAGCATCACAGTTTGTAGTTGTAGAAGAAGACAGGAAAACCTCCATGTCCAAGGAGACTGACAGCAGTGATATGAAGAACCCTACATGGCAAGATACAGAAATTGAGGAAGGTATGCCTGCATTTTCTCCTCAGATATGCTTTGAAGTTCAAAAGCAAGGTGCAGAATCTTCAGTGGAGTCACCTAAACCTAAGTTATGTGCCAGAGGTGGAGAATGGTGTCTTGAAGGAAATTAAAACAAAACATTCATGAAAAAGTTATGTGTCACAAGTCATAAGGAACCTAAAGCCGGAGTTCCCTCTTCTGGAGAAGCTGCAATTAAGCCTTATGGTAAAACTGAGAGTGGATGTACAATATCAGATATAACACATACACTTGAAAATAACATTTGTGACAGAAAATGAGGAGTCTCACCTACTGAACAATAAAGATATCTCAAAAACAAACAAACAAAAAAACAGGAATCTTTGTCTGAAGCAGTCAGCAATCCATGCTGTTTTACAAAAAGAAGAAAAATGTTCCCCAAATCTTCCTCAGGCTGAGTAAACAAGTCCACTTTACCCCAAGACTGATAGATTTGGAACCTCTTTGAGAGACATAAACAAGAAGAATGGGACAGGTTATTTTCTGTTTCATTACAGCTTCAGAAAGAGGTGGATCAAGAAAAAATGAGGCTAACCTGGCCAAAGGATCCCCGGATGAATATCAGTTATGGGCTATGTCTTCACCTCCAGACAAAGTACTAAATGGACAGAGGAAGAATGCCAAAGATAGAAGCTTTAAAAGACAAACTGATCTAGAGCATCCACCAAAAACCTCAGTTCAGTTCAGTTGCTCAGTCGTGTCCAACTCTTTGCGACCCCATGGACTGCAGCACACCAGGCTTCCTG
>NW_011489014.1:10652-16946 GCF_000754665.1 Bison bison bison
AGGCAGCACACCAGGCTTCTCTGTCCACCACCAACTTCTGGAGCTTACTCAAACTCGTGTCCATTGAGTCAGTGATGCCATCCAACCATCTCATCCTCTGTCATCCCCTTCTCCTTCCACCTTCAATATTTCCCAGCATCAGGGTCTTTTCAAATGAATCAGTTCTTCTCATTAGATGGCCAAAGTATTGGAGTTTCAGCTTCAGCATTAGTTCTTCCAATGAATATTCAGGGCTGATTTCCTTTAGGACTGACTGGTTGGATCTCCTTGCCTGAAAAAATGAAAATTGACAACCTTCTAAGATCCAGTTGAAATGTTAAGATCTAGTTAATGGAAGAAAGATACCAAGTACTACTACAGAGAATTGTTCCCAACACTGCTCATTCCCTACAGCCTAGTAAGTCACAGAAGACTATTTTTCAGATGTTTCAGAGATGCACACAGTAATGCTTGGGTAAGAAGAGTGTTTACAACCTAGTAAAGCTGGATTGTGAAGCTCTATCATAGACTCCTTATAAATTTTTCATTCTGCTATGTGGGCACATTCTTTGTCCCTAATTAAAGGACTGTGTGCTTACAGGGGAGGAATATACAAATGTGTTTTTGCCAAACTCAGTTGTAAGCAAGAGTCCCACTCTTTTCCTTTTTTAATAACTGTGACATACTAAGTTTTAGTTGACAGTTGTTATGGATATAAAAATGCCTTGGCCAACTGTCAAGAAAACTTCATTTCCATGTATGTCCCCCAAATGCATATTTTATTGCCTTTGAGCACCTTTTTATCCTGACTAGTAATCAAAGTAACATTATAATATACCAAATAGCTACGTAATCCAGGCAGAGTTTAAAATATGTTTTCTTGTAACTTTCCAATTATATTTGCAGAACACTTGAAAATCACCTTTGACAACTCTAATTTCCATCTCTACTTTCAGTATTACAGCAATTTCTATGACTTCAATGGCTTAAGTTCAACATGAAGTCAGAAAAATCAGACTTTCCTAGAAAAGTAGGACTTAGTACAGAAAAGAAACTAGACATTTGATGCAAAAGGAGTTAATCTTGGGTGAGGCTGACTGGGTAGACTGAGAATTTGTAAGCACTAGAACTGAGTGGATCATCAGACAACTGGTTCTAGGATGGAGTAGCAGGTGCAGTTTGGCAAAATATTCTTCCTCATCCTTTCTTTTTTTTATAGTTTTTCACACTATTCTGTGTAATTGGCTATTCTACAACACAAAACTGGATTTTATTTTGGCAGAGTTATGTCACTGTATCCTATGTTGTAGAACCTGTGTAAGCATGTATTTATTTTATTCTGTTATCATTTGTATTGATACTGACTTTTATTTGAGTTTAAGAACAAAAATAGAAAGTATGATACTTAGATTTTGCCTTGTCATACCCCCGAATGTTAAATAAGAAGGGAGAAATTATGTTCTGTGAAATTCAGACATTATTACTTTTTTGTTTCATTATGATCAACAACTTTGAGCAAACAAACAGTAGTTTTAACAGCATTTCTACTGATGTGTACTTTGTCATCCTTTTAAGGTCGTAATACAATAAAATGTCCTGGAGCTAATAATTCTAGGTTAAGTTTGTTAGTGTTTTTAAGCATTATTAAGATTTTTTTCCTCCAAATTTTGAAACTGAAATTCTGTAATCTTTGCATATGTGATGGCATCTACTTCAATATCGATTGGGTAATTGTGTGTAGAATTCTGATGCTAATTTAAAATTTAGTTTGACCTCTGTCATAAATGGTTATCCTCTGAGTAATGATAGAGTTGAAGTGTAGTTAGCAACTAACCACATTTGTCTAAATAGACAAAAATCTATCCTTTAATCTTACCAATATTTTTTAAGACCAGTTTTGGTTTATATTTTAGGGACGCCTCAATTTTAAAGTTATGGAATTAAATCTTCCTGGAATAGTCCATGACCAAAAAGGAGGAAAACAGTGTAATGTATTAAGGTTTACATATATAATCACTTGTTTGTCTGTGAAAAGTCTTCCTGACTATAGTTGGTTTGCAAATAATTTTCAATGTCTCAGTTAGTCTTTCTGATACTCGTACCATATATGCATTTTTGTGAGAAAATATTAAGTGTTATGTTTAGCCATTAGAATATACTGATTAGCATTCTTATCATTTTTGTGCAAGTGATATGAGAGTGTTTAATTTCTCATGGATCACTAAACTGTAGATATTGAGAATCTGGAAATTAAAGTAATTGTTAAAATAAAGAGAAGGCAAGAGAGAAATGTCACAGAGGAAAGAAGGCCATGTAAAGATGGAGGAAGAGATTGGAGCTAAACCCAGGATCCAGAAACCACCAGACCCTGGAAGAGTCAAGAATTGATTCTCCCCCAGAGCCTTTGGAAGAAGGATGGTCCTGCCCAATGTCTTGATTTGGGCTTGAGGTTTCCAGGATTATGAGAGAACACATTTTTGATATTTTATACCACATAGTTTCTGGAGATTTGTTCAATGATTTTTGGTAGCTGATAACACTGAGTAACAGCATACCTAAATGTATTGTGAATAATCATGACACTATAGTCTATATTTTTCAGCCTATGTTGATAGAAGTGCCAATAAAGATATAAAAATGAAATAAATGTAGATAGCATTTATTATTACCTTTTTAAAAATATATTGTCACTTTAAATGCTCTTAGCAACCCTATAAGGTAGTCACTGTTGCTAGTTCACATTTTATAATAGAAACCCTAAAAAAAAAAAAAAAAAAAAGAGGAAAACTGAGAAAACAGTGAGAATAGGATTTAACATAGGACTGCATAGTTAGGGAACAGGACAGCTTGTACCCAGTAAGTACCTCATGCTCCAGAGCCTGGGACACTGTCAAAGATTTATTAAGTGACAGGTGCAGTCTGCTCAAACATGGTTATATCACATGGTCATTAAAAGTAATATTATGTGAATACTTGCACAAAATAGCTGGACCTACAGGCAAATGGGTGGCTTGTGACCTTTGTGAGAGCACGTTCTTTGCAATCATGGGGGCAGAACTGATAATGCAGTGAGATGAGAGGTTGATGGGAATGAGCAATATTTACAGGGAATGTAAAAAATTTTCTGATGTTAATAGGGAATGTAAAAATATCTTTGTGGAACTTACATTTTAAAGTGTAGAGGTAGAGAGAGAGAAGGAGAGTCACCTGTGTCTCCATAGGCTGTAGGGGACATGAGAGATTTTATTTTTTAATGTGCAATATCTGTACTTCCCTGGTTGTCCCGTGGCTAATTCTCTGTGCTTGCAAGGCTGAGGCCCTGGGTTCAAACCTGATCATAGAACTAGATCCCACATGTCATAACTAAGACTTCACATTCCACAACTAAGAGTTCCCATGCAGCAACTAAGACTGGGCACAGCCACATAATAAGTAGTTTTGAAAATTCTCCATGCCCGGAATTTGGAACAAGTTTAAAAATTAATATAAATGGGCCATCTTATGTCAGATTTAACCGTTGAATTTTCCTATATGTTCATTTCCCTCCTTATTTTCTTATTTTTTTTCACAGTAGAGTTAATGAAACACTTTCAATGGACAAGATGGTTTCTAGTATGTATTTGTAGTTATTAGTGGATAAAATAATAGACAATTGTGTCCCAAAAATGCTAGTAATTCTTGGATTTTTGCCTTTCAAAGAGGCAGCACATAGCTGAAATCCTGATGTGACATGATCTGAGGCTCCCTGCACTGCTGAATGGAAGACAGGTCGAGAATTTTCCAATCAGTGTATTAACATAGGGAGCAGTCCAGGAGCAGCAGTTAGGGTAACATCACAGCTCTCTGCCCTGGTGCCATCTCTCACTGAGCGTGTCAAAGGCAAGGCTGCCTTTGCAGTGTGGGGAACTGGATTAGGATGCACAAGTGTGATATGGAGCAGCCCTTTGGAGCTTCAGAGTCTCCTAAGAAACTAGAGATCCTTCTGTTATTAAAACTTGGAAGTTAAGGCATATCGGAGAAATAGTTGCTTCCTGCATAAAGATAACTATCTTTTCATTAGGAGAAACAATGAAAAACACCTTTCCACAATGCCTGCCTTAGCCACAAGACTCAGTCAGAGCCTACTACTGAGTCCTGACTTTGAAAGAGCCCTTGAAGTCACACCCGATGCCAAATGCTTTGGGTATGTTTCTTCATTTTCTCCTTGTGATAGCCATGTGACAAAGTATCCGAAGTCCCATTTGATAGACAACAAAGTTTAGGGTCATAGCACCAATAGTATCTCTCCAGATTAATGGCAGGACTGGAAGGAAGTTACATACCTCACCATAAGCTGAAGACACAGAGAAGCTTACCTTTTACAAAATGGGCTTCCCAGGCTTGAGAAATCAGCGTCTTACACTCACTGATATTGTGGTTCTGAGAGTACACACCCCCAAATCCCACTTGACGATGAAGATGACAGTGCACATATATGAGCACATAGAGTCTTCACATTATAAACATTTATTGTGATCAATTTTATAGAACAAAGTAAATTTCAAAATTGAATTGACACTGTATCTATGTGTGTGCATGCTTGTTTCTGTACCTCCTATAGCTTGTACCAGCCATCTTTACAAGTGTAGCTTTCTCTTCAGATCAGACTAGAGATTGATTCCAATCTCAGATTTATATATGCCAGAAAAAGGAAGATACAGATAAACTGCTACCAGTAAGTGAAAATTTCTGGAAAACCCTGGCTAAACCCATTAACCCACATCCCAATTGTCCTCCTCACTCTCCTTTGTCAAGCCATCTGTTCTGAGCCTCAAACTGCAATCAGGACTTTGGCCTGCAGGTGGCTCCCATCTCCATTTTTCCTTCACACACATACAGACACAAATGAGCACACTGGTCATAGAAAACATCCTCTTCCAACAATACAAGAGATGACTCTACACATGGACCTCACCAGATGGTCAATACCAAAATCAGACTGATTATATTTTTTTCAGCTGAAGATGGAGAAACTCTATACAGTCAGCAAAAACAAGACCAGGAGCTGACCGTGGCTCAGATCATGAACTCCTTGTTGCAAATTTCAGACTTAAGTTGAAGAACATAGGGAAAACCAATAGGCCATTCAGGTAAGACCTAAGTCAAATCGCTTACAATTGTACAGAGGAAGTGATGAATAGATTCAAGGGATTAGATCTGATAGAGTGCCTGAAGAACTATGGACGGAGGTTCGTAATATGGCACAGGAGTGGATGATCAAAACCCTTCCCAATAAAAAGAAAGGCAGAAAGGCAAAATGGTTGTCTGAGGAGGACCTACAAAAAACTGAGAAAAGAAGAGGGAAGTGAAAGGCAAAGGAGAAAAGGAAAGATATACCCATTTGATTGCTGTTCCAAAGAATAGCAAGGAAAAATAAGAAAGCTTTTGTACGTGATCAATGCAAAGAAATAGAGGAAATCAATAGAATGGGAAAGACTAGAGATATCTTCAAGAACATTAGAGATAAAAAGGGAACATTTCATGCAAAGACGGACACAATAAAGGACAGAAACAGTATAGATCTAAGAGAATCAGAAGATATTAAGAAGAGGCGGCAAGAGTACACAGAAGAACTATGCAAAAAAGATTTTAATGACCCAGATAACCACAACGCAATGGTGTGATCATTTACCTAGAGCCAGAAAACCTGGAGTGCAAAGTCAAGTGGGGCTGAGGAGGAATCACTACGAACAAAGCCAATGGAGATGATGGAATTCCAACTGAGCTATTTCAAATCCTAAAGGATGATGCTGTTAGCGCTGCACTCAATATGCCAGCAAATTTGGAAAATTCAGCAGTGGCCACAGGACTGGAAGAGGTCAGTTTTCATTCCAATCCCAAAGAAAGGCAATACCAAAGAATGTTCAAACTACTGTACAATTGCATTCATTTCACATGCTAGCAAAGTAATGCTCAAGATTCTCCAAGCTAGGCTTCAACAGTACATGAACTTAAAGCTTCCAGATATACAAGCTGGACTGGCAAAGGAACCAGAGATCAAATTGCCAACATCTGTTGGATCATAGAAAAGGCAAGAGAACTCCAGAAAAGCATCTACTTCTGCTTCATTGACTATGCTACAGCCTTTGACTGTGTGGATCATAACAAACTGGAAAATTCTGAAAGAGATGGGAATACCAGACCACCTTACCTGCCTCCTGAGAAATCTGTATGCAGGTCAAGAAGAAAGAGTTAGAACTGGACATAGAACAACCAACTGGTTCCAAATTGGGAAAGGAGTACATCAAGTCTGTATATTGTCATCCTGTTTATTTA
>NW_011489014.1:17046-18155 GCF_000754665.1 Bison bison bison
AGAAATGCTGGGCTGGATGAAGCACAAGCTGGAATCAAGGTTGTGGGGAGAAGTATCAAGAATCTCAGATATGTAGATGACACCACCCTTATGGCAGAAAGCGAAGAACTGAAGAACCTCTTGATGAAAGTGAAAGAGGAAAGTGAAAAAGCTGGCCTAAAACTCAACATTCAAAAAAATAAGATAATGGCATCCGGTCCCATCAATTCATGGCAAGTAAAAGGGGAAACAATGGAAACAGTGACAGATTTTAGTTTCTTGGGCTCCGAAATCACTGCAGATGGTGACTGCAGCCATGAAATGAAAAGACGCTTACTCCTTCAAAGGAAAGTTATGACTAACCTAGACAGCATATTAAAAAGCAGCAACATTACTTTGCCAACAAAGGTCCATCTAGTCAAAGCTATGGCTTTTCCAGTAGTCATGTATGAATGTGAGAGTTGGACCATTAAGAAAGCTGAGCACCGAAGAATTGATGCTTTTGAACTGTGGTGTTGGAGAAGAGTCTTGAGAGTACCTTGGATTGAAAGGAGATCGAATCAGTCAATCTTAAGAGAAATCAGTCCTGAATATTCATTGGAAGGACTGATGCTGAAGCTGAAACTCCAATACTTTGGCCACCTGATGCAAAGAACTGACTCATTGGAAAAGACCCTGACGCTGAGAATGATGGAAGGCAGGAAGAGAAGGGGATAACAGAGGATGAGATGGTTGGATGGCATCACCAGCTTGATGGACATGAATTTGAGCAAGCTCCGTGAGTTGGTGATGGACAGGGAAGCCTGGCATGTTGCAGTCCATCGGGTCGCAAAGACTCAGACATGACTGAGCACCTGAACTGAACTTTATAGAGAAACGTGACTGGTGGTAGGATGGTGCCACCTCGTGACAGTACACTGAACTACAGCTTGAACATCCCTGAGCTAGAAGGTGGGAGGGAAGGGCTATGCCCTAAACCCAGAGAGCTCAGGAAGTCTGTGTAGAAAAGGGACACAGACTGGATACAGGGATACTGAGGTATCTAGACAGAAAGTGAAGCCTCTTTCTATGCTGAGTGGAAAGCTCTATTTGATTTCAACAAAAACACCATTTTTATGTTTTAACTAAAA
>NW_011489014.1:18959-19239 GCF_000754665.1 Bison bison bison
AGGCCTTCCCCAATTAACAGAAATTGAGTGGAGGCCAGACTTGAAATCCAGGCCTGGCTTTATTGGGGCCCCTATGGCAGCAGAGGGGAGTAAGAACAGACAACAGGTTCCTTGCTTGCTGGCTCCCCACTCCCCGAGGTGTGGCCAGCTCATTATTTAGGGTGAGAATAGGGATGTGTTCAGGGTTCAAGCCAGAGGGGTAGCTTTGGTGTTTTGCCCACTGCTTAGGTGATGTTCCACTTGGTGGAGCACAGCCTTGTCATGGTGAAGGGGCTTTAGT
>NW_011489014.1:19339-23508 GCF_000754665.1 Bison bison bison
ATGTAGACCTCAGACCAGTTAAATCTGAAGACTGATGATGTTGACTCTTACTTACTTCACCACCAACCCATCAGAAGAATGTCCAGGAGCTGATCACGCCCTCTTTTACCATAAAACTTGTCACAATCTACACAGTTTGAGGACACTTGGTTTTGAGGGCATTAGCCCACTCTGTCCACCTTTGCCTAGCAGAGCAGTAAAGCTCTCCTTTTCTACTTCACCCAAAACTCTGTCTCTGAAATTTGTTTTGGCTACAGTGAACAGAGAAGCTGAGCTTTTGGCATCAGTTTTTTTTTAATCTATTTGGATCTTTTTACCAGAATTTGTCACAACTGTGCATACACCCAGTGATTTTTAGTCCCATCCAGTTTCTTTGTATTTTCTTTCTTAGGGCAAGATATGCCAGGTACAAGTTTAAGCACTGAAGCACAGGTCCCAGATCCCAGCTTGTGGCAATTTGGACGCTCCAAAATTCACTTTTCCAGTACAACTGATGCACATATAGTTCCTTTATCATGTTTTCTATTACAAATAATAGTGGACTTACATTCTTGTTCATATACATGCAGATATCTTAGTAAGCATTTTGATAAGTTACTGAAGTGTTTTTTCAAACCATGAGAACTATTTTATATGAATACAATATTGAAAAAACCATTGCTATTTTGTATCTCTAAATGTGCTATATGAAATTCCTGTTTCTACACACTTCAGAAATAATGTGAATCATTGCTAATCTGAAAGGCAGCAACTTACTTCTCTTACTTTTTTTGTCTTCATTATAACTTGTTTTTGCTACATGAGTAGAATTTCATCCTATGGATGTGATAGAATCAATTATCACAACCTCATGTTATTTAGAATTCAATGTTTCTTATATTCCCCATTGTCAGTGCTTTGTGGGTAAGATTGAACAGTGCAGAAAGGCACAGATAAGGACTCATGTGACTATTTTCACTGTTAGCTGAATGTGTCCACAGTAACTGTCTTGTGAGAGTCCTAGAATCTACCCAACCTGGTAGACATATGAGTATCTATGGTGTGAGTGTCAGTGTATCTGTGCTTGCATGTGTGTGCCTGCATTCACTGACAACCACACTTTCTTCTGTTTCTTTCAACCTCTTCATGACCTTGCTACTCCTTTGTCCTCCCTTCCTAAACCCAGGCTGAGAGATGAAGGAAGGAAATTATCAGAATGGCAATCCTTATAACCAACTCCTATCATTATCCTTAACTATGTCCTGAGTGTGGACACGACTGAGTGACTGATCTGATGTCCTGAGTGTAATCTGCTTCTTACTGTGATACAAAAGAAGATGTACAATATACAACATTATATTTTAAACAGTTTTACTTGGCTAAAAATTTCAAGTGATGATGTTCACCCATTTTAAGAGTATAGTGTGATAATTTTTAGTAAATGCATGCAACCATCACCATAACTGAATTTTAAGCATTTCCATAGTTCCCCAAATTCCCATAATCCTTGAAAAGAGTGAATACATGTACCCATACTTTGTCCCAGGCAAGCACTGATTTGCTTTCTGTCTCTATGGATTGCCTATTTTGAACCATTCCTATAAATTGAACCCTATACTGTTTGATCTTTTTATGTATGAGTTTGCCCACTTTGCATAATGGTTTCCAGGATCATATATGCTGTCCATGGATCATTGTTTCATTGATTTCATGGCTAAATCATAATTTGTTGTATGACTATGCAAAATTTTACTTGTGCATCAATCAGTTGATAGACATTTGATTGTTTCCACTTTTTGGCTATTGTGAAAAACGGTTTTGTGAAGACTTTTCTACAAGCTTTTATGTTGACATGTATTTATTTCTCTTGAATAGTAGCTACAAGTGGAATTGCAGGATCATATGGCACCTCAACATGTGAGACACTGTAATTTCAGATGATTTCATTCCATAACTGGAAATACCCTGAGGAAAAGAAAAAGAGACAGGTAAGGCAGAGTCTAGTGAAGTGACCCTAACAAAGATTTTTATCCTGCTGTAGACCTATTTGTAAAATCCCTTTCAATGATGCAAAAGTGTGAGACATATTGGGGACATTTTAAACTTCATTTGAAAGCCTATTGTCTATAGCTCACACTTTCCCATTGTCTGACTTTGTCCCCATGGAAGGTATTTTACAATTATTAAGGGCTTCAGGTAAGGGCTTAAGGATTTCAGGTAACTGATGCTATCAGTTTCGATGTAATCCTTGTATGTAGAGAATCAAATTAATTGTATCTTGGGTAGGGAATCCTCTGCTTCCATTTGAAAATGCTTTTAATAATTTATGATGTATAATGTGACAGAAAGACGGCTGTTGACTTTGGCAGGATAAATTTCAATGGAGGAGTGGAGGGACTTCCCTGTTAGATTAGAGATGAAGACTGAGTTGGAGGGAAGGTCAGTGTATGTGAATTGAGTATGAAGAGTTCATTGTAGATCTTTGGTTTCAGAGTGCAGAATATATATGTAAAGAGATCAGTTACTAGAGATTTATACAGAGGCTCACAGCATTAAATGATGTTGTAAAAATCACCATTTATAGGACATTTGAGCAGTTTGAAATCTTAATGAGAAAGATCCATCTCTTCTTAGATTTAACATCTCAGTGTACCACGACAGGCTTCCCACACCTTCTTTGTTTCCATTCCAGAGAAGCCTAAAACTTACCCAAAGAATGATGTACAGTTTCTTCCTAATGCCTGTCAAATACATGAATGAAAGAATAAATGGATGAATAGTGTGTGAAAGATATGCTGAGAATTTAAGGATTTTTATCCACGAATGTGGAATTCCTCAGGCAGATGACTGAACCTGTGTGGAGGGTGGTTGAGAGCATATAGCTCCTCAGGACTCTGCAACTGAGGCTGCAAGATGGGAGCCCTTAATTTCAGTGCTCAGAAACAGATTTAGTCAGACTGCCACACCTTGTGTCCTGGAGGGATCCATCCCTGACCTGAGCAGGTGAGTGCAGACAGCCTTGCCTTGCAACTGAGGAAAGGGACTACTGTGTGCTCAGAAGCATATTATGGTCTAGCTATATGCCATTTAGAAAAACTCGAGAATGAACAGATCCAACTCCTCTCTAATCCTGAACTCAACATATATCACAGAGACATATTCTCAACATATTTCCAGGGGTACACACTGTCATTGGGACCTCCCAGAGTCCATACGCACACAACCTGGAGCCTACATGCAGCCATCAGTCCTAGGAAACCTGCCATTTTACATGGCCATCACTCATTGTTTGTTAGGTTGCATATATCCCTGGAGACTTTTGCATTAATCACTAATGAAAATGATGATTAGCAGGGTATTTGGTGTAGTAGGAATACTTTTAGACAACATTTCTATCCAATTAAATATGATGATAAGAGAATTTCTGTGTTCATGCTTTTCAAGTGTAACAATAAACTATTGAGAATTCCCAGTGTGGGTGTGCATATGGGAAATTCTACAAACTCTTACATTGCTGGTGGAGATTTCAATTAGTTCAACCTTCTCACAGGTTGATTTGTCAATATGGATTAATGAATCCAGGTATGTTTTATCTTCATGTATTTGGAGTCAGTTCCTTTGATACTCATCCATAGTATAACACCTGACCCTCTTTTAAGTTCATCATATTCACTTGTGTCTACAGAAAAGGAAATGAAGTACAATGATGCTCACTGACTTGCAGGCAGGACTCACAGTCTGGCATCGGAAGTGAAGATAGATTTCAGAAGTGCTTGGGGGGGTGGTCCTAAGATGGTGGAGAAATAGAATGGGGAAATCACTTTCTCCCCCACAAATTCATCAAAAGATCATTTGAACACTGAGCAAATTCCACAAAACAACTTCTGAATGCTGGCGGAGCACACCAGGCACCAGAAAGGCAGTCCATTCTCTTCAAAAGGAGGTAGGACAAACTATAAAAGATAAAAAGAGAGACAAAAGAGTTAGGGATGGAGACCCATCCCGGGGAGGAAGTCATGAAGGAGGAAAAGTTTCCAAACACCAGGAAACCCTCTCACCAGTGGGTCTGTGGGGAGTTTTGGAATCTCAGAAGGAATCATAACCAGGAGGAAAGAAAAAAAACCCCACAGATTATGCATCTAACTGCAACTCCAGTGGAGAAGCAGCCCAGACACTTGTGACTGCCAGCA
>NW_011489014.1:23608-23824 GCF_000754665.1 Bison bison bison
TAATGTGAGATAGCAACCCAAACTGTGGGATAGCCAGAGAGAGAGAGAAAGAACTTTCCCATGAAAATCTCTAATCTAAGGCACAGCTGGGCCTGCTCACAGAACAAAGGACTGAGTGAATACCAGAGGAGAGCTAGCCAGCTGCAGACTGGCCCCTCCCCCCACCAGAGGCAGGTGGGCGACAGCCAGAGCCAGAAGGCGAGGGGCAATCTTGGC
>NW_011489014.1:24682-26087 GCF_000754665.1 Bison bison bison
ACTGCCCTCAACAGCTTCAGAGAAATTCCTAGATATATTTTGCTATTATCATCTTAAATTTTTTATTTTTAAGTTCTTTATTACTCCTTTAATTTTCATTTTTGTAACTTATTACCTTGCAAAAAAGACCTTATTTTAAAGCAAATTTCAAATATGTTTTTTATAATTTTTGCGATTTTTTTCTTTTTTTTTAATATTGTATTTTTAAGAGTCTAACCTCTACTCTAGATTTTTAATTTTGCTTTTTGGTATTTGCTATCAATTTTGTACCTTTAATAATCCAATCTTCAGTAGCCATTTTTACTTAGGAGTGTGATTACTGGCTTGATTGCTCTCTCCCTTTTTGACTCTCCTTTTTCTCCCCCAGGTCACCTCTATCTCCTCCCTCTCCCTTCTCTTCTCTACATAACTCTGTGAATCTGTTTGGGCTGTGGAGAACACTTAGGGAACTCTTTACTGGCTACATCTGTCTCTCTCCTTTTGACTTACCCTTTTCTCCTCCTGGTCACCTCTATCTGCTTCTTCCCTCTTATCTTCTATATGTAACTCCATGAACCTCTCTGAGTGTTCCAGACTGTGGAGAGCACATAGAGAATTGATTACTGGCTAGATTGCTCTTGCCCCTTTTGATTCCCCCTCTTCTCCTCCTGGTCACCTCTATCTCCCTCCTCCCTCTTCTCTTCTCCAGGTAACTGTGAAGCTCTCCGTGTGTCCCTCACTGTGGAGAATCTTTTCACCATTAACCTAGATGTTTTATCATCTGTGCTGTATGGATGGAGAAGTCTTGAGGCTACTGCAAGAATAAGACTGAAAGCCAGAGGCACTAGGCTTAAATCCAAAACTTGAAAACACTAGAGAACTCCTGACTCCCGGGAACATTAATCTACAAGAGTTCATCCAAAAGCCTCCATACCTACACTGAAACCAAGCTCCACCCAAGAGCCAACAAGTTTCAGAACAAGACATACCAAGCCAATTCTCCAACAATGCAGGAACATAACCCCGAGAATTAAAAAAAGGCGGCCAAAAGTAACATCAGATCCATAGACACCTCAAAACTCACTACTGGACACTTCATTGCACTCCAGAGAGAATAAATCCAGCTCCACCCACCAGAACACTGACACAAGCTTCCCTAACCAGGAAACCTTGACAAGTAACTTGTCCAACTCCACTCACAGGGAGGAACCTCCACAATAAAGAGGAACAACAAACTTCCAGCCTACAGAAAGGCCACCCCAAGAACAACAATCTAAACAAGATGAAAAGGTAGAGAAGTATTCAGCAGGTAAAGGAACATGATAAATGCCCACCAAATCAAACAAAAGAGGAGGAGGTAGGGAGTCCACCTGAAAAGAATTCAGAATAATGATAGTAAAAATGATCCAAAATCGTGAAAAAAATG
>NW_011489014.1:27103-28869 GCF_000754665.1 Bison bison bison
ACAAGGGACACATACAGACTGAAAGTGAAGGGCTGGAAAAAGATATTTCATGCAAATGGAGACCAAAAGAAAGCAAGAGTAGCAATACTCATATCAGATAAAATAGACTTTGAAATAAAGGCTGTGAAAAGAGACAAAGATGGTCAATACATAATGATCAAAGGATCAATCCAAGAAGAAGATATAACAATTACAAATATATATGCACCCAACATAGGAGCACCACAATATGTAAGGCAAATGCTAATAAGTATGAAAGGGGGAATTAACAGTAACACAATAATAGTGGGAGACTTTAATACCTCACTCAAACCTATGGATAGAGCAACCAAACAGAAAACTAACAAGGAAACACAAACTTTAAATGATACAATGGACCAGTTAGACCTAATAGATATCTATAGAATATTTCACCCCATAACAGTGAATTTCACCTTCTTCTCAAGTACACACGGAACCTTCTCCAGGATAGATCACATCCTGGGCAATAAATCCAGCCTTTGTAAATTCAAAAAAATTGAAATCACTACAAGCATCTTTTCTGATCACAATGAGGCAAGATTAGATGTCAACTACAGGAAAAAAAAAAAAAACTATTAAAAATTCCAACATATGGAGGCTAAACAACACACTGCTGAATAACCAACAAATCACAGAAGAATTTAAAAAAGAAATCAAAATATGGATAGAAACGAATGAAAATAAAAACACAACAACCCCAAACCTATGGGATTCAGTAAAAGCAGTGCTAAAGGGAAGGTTCATAGCAATACAAGCTTACCTCAAGAAACAAGAGAAAAATCAAATAAATAACCTAATTACACCTAAAGCAACTAGAAAAAGAAGAAATGAAGAACCCCAGGGTTAGTATAAGGAAAGAAATCATAAAAATTAGGGCAGAAATAAGTGAAAAAGAAACAAAGGAGACCATAGCAAAAACCAAAAATGCTAAAAGCTGGTTCTTTGAGAAGATAAATAAAATAGACAAACCGTCAGCCAGACTCATCAAGAATAATAAAAGGGAGAAGAATCAAATAAACAAAATTAGAAATGAAAATGGAGAAATCACAACAGAAATACAACAAAGAAATACAAAGGATCATAAGAGACTACTATCAGCAACTATATGCCAATAAAATGGACAAACTTGGAAGAAACAGACAAATTCTTAGAAAAGTATAACTTTCCAAAACTGAACCAGAAAGAAATAGAAAATCTTAACAGACCCATCACAAGCACAGAAATGGAAACCGTAATCAGAAATCTTCCAACAAACAAAAGCCTAGGACCAGATTTCTTCACAGGTGAATTCTACCACAAATTTCGAGAAGTCCTACGACCTATCCTACTCAAACTTGTACAGAAAATTGCAGAGGAAGGTAAACTTCCAAACTCATTCTATGAGGCTACCATCACCTTAATACCAAAACCAGACAAAGATGCCATAAAAAAAGAAAACTACAGGCCAATGTCACTGGTGAATATAGATGCAAAAATCCTTAACAAAATTCTAGCAAACAAAATCCAACAACATATTAAAAAGGTCATACATCATGACCAAATGGGCTTTATCCCAGGGATGCAAGGATTCTTCAATATTCACAAATCAATCAATGTGATACACCACATTAACAGATTCAAAGATAAAAACCATATGATTATCTCAATAGATTCAGAGAAAGGCTTTGACAAAATTCAACATCCATTTATGATAAAAACTCTCCAGAAAGCAGGCATAGAAGGAACATACCTCAACATAATAAAAG
>NW_011489014.1:31598-33206 GCF_000754665.1 Bison bison bison
GATGATTTGAGAGAATAGCATTGAAACATGTATATTACCATATGTGAAATATATCACCAGTCCAGGTTTGATGCATGAGACAGGGTGCTCAGGGCTGGTGCACTGGGTTGACCCTGAGGGATGGGATGGGGAGGGAGGTGGGAGGGGGGTTCAGGATGGGGGACACATGTACACCCATGGCTGATTCAGGTCAGTGTATGGCAAAAATAACTATAATATTGTAAAGTAATTAGCCTCCAATTAAAATAAATAAATTAAATTAAAAAAAAAGAAGTGACACAGATGAGCAGGAAAGTTAGACTTATTTGAATATGGTGTGATGTGCTCCTGAGCCTCATGCCTTCTGCACTTGGAAATATAAGGTGTCAGTCTCTACTTTCCCTCTTAACAAAAGTATGACCCCTAGCCAAGTTGCTTAACCTCTGTATATTAGTTTTTTCCAAAATATTGTGAAGATCTGTTATTCTACCTTCTATGAGTGCTGTAGAAAATGCATGAGTTTGGAAAATGTATGAATTCACAACAGTTAAGTCCCTGTGGTTTTCTGGGTCACCGTGATAGCTTATGGTGATAGCTTATGGTGAATAATGTCAGATTCATGATCTCTGAAGATTTAGCTTAGGGGCCAGCTTGGTCACTTGATCACTCAAGAGCTTTTGTGTAGCAGAGTTTTATTAAAGTGAAAAGGGACAGAGAAAGCTTCTGACACAGACATCAGAAGAGGGACCAATAGTGCCCTACTTCCTAGTCTTATCAAGGCCTTATATGCTTTTACCAGACCCACTCCCACAACATACATTAACAATAGAAAGGTTTTACCAGACCCACTCCCACGTAAGATAAGAAGATTAGTCAGAAGGTTCTTGTTAAAAAGGATAAACATGTCCTCAAGCAAGATACATTGTTGTTATATAATCCTTAGTACAGAGTTAAGATGACCGCAAGAAGATCAAACCAGTCAATCCTGAAGGAAATCAGTCCTGAATATTCATTGGAAGGACTGATGCTGAAGCTGAAGCTCCAATATGTTGGCCACCTGATGTGAAGAACTGACTCCTTAGAAAAGACCCTGATGCTGGTAAAGATTGAAGGCAGGAGGAGAAGGGGATGAAGTGGATGAGATGGTTGGATGGCATCATTGACTCAGTGGACATCAGTTTGAGCAAACTCCTGGGAGATGGTGAAGGACAGGGAAGCTTGGCATGCTGCAGTCCATAGGGTTGCAAAGAATCGGACATGACTGAGTGACTGAACTGAATATTTTTGAAGTCTAGTTGATTTACAATGTTGTGTTAATTTCTGCTGTACAGTAAAGTGATTCAGTTATACATCTATATTCTTTTAATCTTATTTTCCATTATGGTTTACCACAAGATGTTGAATTTAGTTCCCTGTGCTATACAGTAGGTCCTGTTGTTTATCCATTCTACATATAATAGTTTGCATCTACTACTCTCAAACTAGAGAAGGAAATGGCATCCCACACCAGTACTCTTGCCTGGAAAATTCCATGGATGCAGGAGCCTGGTAGGCTACAGTCCGTGGGGTCGCAAAGAGTAGGACATGACTGAGTGACTTCAGTTTCTTTCTTTCTATTGTTCCTTTTGG
>NW_011489014.1:36724-37032 GCF_000754665.1 Bison bison bison
GTAATGTCTCTGCTTTAAATATGCTGTCTATCTTTGTGATACCTTTCCTACCAAGGAAATTAATGTCATGGCTGCAGTCACAATCTGCAGTGATTTTGGAGCCCAAGAAAACAGATTCCATCATTCTTTCCATTGTGTCTCCATCTATTTGCCATGAAGTGATGGGACTAGATGCCATGATCTTAGTTTTTGAATGTTGAGTTTTAAGCCAGCTTTTTCACTCTCCTCTTTCACTTCACCTGGAGTAACAGGCAAATTTGGCCTTGGAGTACAGAACGAAGCAGGGCAAAGGCTAATAGAGTTCTGCC
>NW_011489015.1:0-990 GCF_000754665.1 Bison bison bison
ACATCATTGATATCCTCTTCTATGAAGCACATTTTGTGTTCAGAGAATGACATTGTCATCTCTATTTTCCAGATGAGAAAACTGAGGCTAAGGGACATTAAATAATTTTACCAAATCATTTGGAAAAATCAAGATTTTTGTCCAAGCCTGTCAGATCCCATAGTCATATTCTAAATATGTACTTGATACCTCATCGAGGGAAGAATGCCAATAATAATACAAATAATACATATTAATATGTGTATGTTACTTTATGAAGTATTTGCACAGATATTATCTCATTTGGTCTATATAATATCTTTGTAAAACGAAAACTATTATGTATATGGTCATATAAAGGGCAAATGCCAAAGTTCTGAGAAGTTATAGGATTCTAGCCCAAGATCAAATTAATGGTAAGTCCTAGCACTTGTTACAAACTCAGAGAAGATGGGAAATGTATGTCCCACTGCCAACTAAAACACTTGAGAAAGCCTTTGGTGTACACAATTGAGAACATAGTTCGCATGAGTGAAAATCTCTGGGTACTTGGTTAAAATATATGAAGAAAATAATCTAATGTACACAGCTAAGCCAAACACCTGAGTCATTCATTTCTACTGAAGATTCTAATTCACTTTCTCTATTCCACTGATGTGTAAAAAGAACAACCCTAAATGCATTCCGCTGATACTCTCAGGATACATTCTAAATTAGTTATTTCTTCTCACATTCGGTTTCTAATTATTCATCTCTGGCTCAATTTCAATTTTATTTAATAAAGTTTTTTTTGTACTCATTATATTACTCTGTAAATTATTGTGGGCCACCACTATAAGTTTCATTCTGCCTTTGTTTCCCCTTTCACAAATATTGTTGTACAATATCATTTATACAGACAAGCTGTTAACATTAGGTTACATCAGTAACAAGTGCATTTCTCTTCCTGAGTATTACAAGAGTAATACTTGTAATACTCAAGTATTGATACTATTGCTACTTAAGTATTAA
>NW_011489015.1:4376-6307 GCF_000754665.1 Bison bison bison
TAATATAAGGAACTTAAAAGTAAAGTCACCATTCACTTCTTATGTAATAGAACACTTACAAATCAATTATTTGTTGTCCATTGAGAAATCCTTAATAAATTTCCTAAAGTAGATTTTAGGCTACACTTTTTTTATCATAATCAAATAACATTAAATAAAATCATAAAATTACAGAAAAACATACTTAGAAATCAAGATCTCTTCCTAAATGACTCCCAGATCAAAGAGAAAATTACAAATGATCTAGGAAGTAATGAAAGTTATACTTTATATAGGACCTGTATTCAGGAAATTTATAGTCTTAAATATTTTTAAAAATGATTAAAAATACGTGAACTACATGATTCGGTTTAGGAAATCAACAATAAAAAGCCAAGAGAAAGTAGGAAGAGGAATTTAATATAGAAGAAGATTAAAAAAACAATGGGAAGGATAATGAGTTTTCTTTGAAAAAATAGAATAGGCCAACATCTGGCAAGTCCAATTCAGAAAAGAGAAACCAAAAGTGCCATTATTGGGAATGGAATGGATATTATAACTACAAAAATGGATAAGACTGAAAGAACTTAGAGATGGTATGCAAGTCCATGGCAGCAAAATTGAAAATCTGAAGGAAATGAATGACTTCCTAGTAAATTTTGGACTTTCACCAAATCTATCCTGATGCCATAAATAGAGTCCAAACATTTCAATCCTATAAAATGCAAGGTTGCATTACTGCAAAATTGATAAAAACCAATTTAAAATAAAAATTTCCCAAGGACTTGGATCAACCTCATGCATCCAGGACCCAAAGGCGACACTGCCCCAACAGGGTTCCTCGGCAAGAAGCTGTTTGACTTTCTGGAGTCAAGGAGGAAGGGAGGGAGGGAAATCTGTGGAGGAAGATGCTCAGAACCAACTGCAAGGCAGGAGTGGGAGGAAAGGGAGAGGAGGCAGGCTCTGTACAGGAGTTGGACCCTAGAACAGACTGATGTTGATGTGGTGGCTGTCTCCTTCTGGTGGAAAGTTTTACATTGCTCCTTTTTTTTTTTTGAGTTCTTGCAAAATAAAAAAATCCTGTCATCAAACTGAGCAAGTACTAAGTGGTTACTTTCAAATCCCCTTCCACTCCTATACCCCACATTTGATAATAAAGACTAAGCAGGGAACTGGCACTGAGCAACAGCTGGATTATATCCAATGGTAGGCATCTCATAAGAAATAAATAAATGAAATAAACACAAGATTATAAATGGTGGTTGTCTCTGGGTGGGAGGATGGACATAAGCTTTCAAATACTGTGTAAAATCTTATTTTTTACAATGTTTCACTACCATAGTTAGGAAAAGCAATCCACTTGTGATGGTGCCATTCTAGGCAGACATCTGTAAATGATACTGCCTCTTCAAATTAGGACAAAAATTTAGTGTTAGATTTTAAATGCTTGATAACATAATGCAAGAATGATAATGTACTAAGTACTGGTTTGTTCCCATGATGCTAAATAGTCTCTTGCTTTCAAATGAAGTGGTTGAGGAACAAGGTCATCTCTGGCTAGTTTTGCCAATGTATGATACTGATGGGGATGTTGCCACCACATTATGCTGTCCTTCTTTAGTTTTTTAAAAGTATTTATTTATTTATTTAGATTTTGGCTATGCTAGGTCTTCATTGCTGCCTGAGTTTTTGTCCAGTTGTGGTGAGCAGGGGCCACTCTCTAATTGCAGTGCATGAGCTTCTCATTGAGGTGGCATTTCTTGTTGCGGAACACGGGCTCTGAGGTGGTCAGGCTTCAGTTGTTGTAGCACACGGGTTCAGTAGTTGCAGCTCTCAGGCTCTAGAGCGTGGGCTCAGTAGTTGTGGCACATGGGCTGAGTTGCTCCGCAGCATGTAGGATTTTCCAAGATCAGTGATCAACTGCCTATAGTGCATTGGCAGGGGGGGTCTTT
>NW_011489015.1:9202-9384 GCF_000754665.1 Bison bison bison
GCTGTTGTGTTATAAGGAAGTCTGGGCTATCCTGCTGGATAAAGAGGACATGTGGAGAGGCTTTACAGGCTGAGGAGGATGGGCTTCCATATAGAAAGACCAGAATTGCTATGGGCCAGTGACTGTGTTTGGAGAAGGCAATGGCACCGCACTCCAGTACTCTTGCCTGGAAAATCCCATGG
>NW_011489015.1:9518-10507 GCF_000754665.1 Bison bison bison
CTGGTGGGCTGCCATCTCTGGGGTCGCACAGAGTCCGACACGACTGAAGCGACTTAGCAGCAGCAGCAGTGACTGTGTTATACCCTTCACCCCCTCCTGTTTGAATGGACATGTTAACTGATTTTCCTAGTTTTGTCTCACTTTTGTATGATGAGTATATGAGGGACACATAACTTGTATTTTTAATTCGCAGTTTCCTTCTTTGAGGGGAAATATGCTTAAGCAGCAGCACCAAACAAAAACAAAAAACAAACAAAAACCCCACAGCAAACCTCAAAATTGCACCCAAGGATCTGCATCTGAACTTATTTTAGATGACAAGATCCTGGACTTTGAGCTGATGCAACAATGGTATGACATTGTTGAGGATTATGTTGAGTGCATTTTGCATATGTAAGGGATGTGAATTGTCAAAGAGTGAATTATGGTAGCTGGTCTGTAAATATGTTTGTGAAAATATATCCTTTCTGTATGCTTGCATGCTATTTGTCTCATAGAGAGGAAGCCTCTAGTTTCCCTTCTCTTGAATTTGGGCTGATCTGTGACTTTCTTTAACCAATAGAATACAGCAGAAGTGCCACTGTGTCAAGGGGCAGCTTGCACTTTTGTTTCATTGGAACCCATTTGCCATAGTGGAGACAGAAGACATGTGGCAAGGTCCTAGAAGATGAGCTGCCATGTGGAGAAAGAGTCCACATGGAGTAAAACTGAAGCACCCCAAGTGACAATTAATATCAAGGCCCAGATATGAGAGTGAAACCTTCATGGGCCTTGCAGATCAAACCAGGCACCAACTCAATGCAGTCATGTGACTGAGCCCAGCTAACAATGCATAGAAGAAAAGAATTGTCCAATCAACACAGTCATCATAAATAATAGATTGTTGTTGTTTCATGCCACTAGGTTTTGGGGTGGTTTGTTACATAGCCAAAGATAACTGAAGAAACTAGAAATGCACATCTTTTTATGTGGTAGAAGAAAAAATGTTA
>NW_011489015.1:13758-16247 GCF_000754665.1 Bison bison bison
CTCTTAGCGACCCCATGGACTGCAGCCTACCAGGCTCCTTCATCCATGGGATTTTCCAGGCAAGAGTACTGGAGTGGGTTGCCATTGCCTTCTCCGACTCCCTTGCTAACACTAGCAAAGCGGGGCACTCTCCGCCCCGCTTCTGATGTCTATGTCAGAAGCTTTCTCTGTCCCTTTTTATACTTTAATAAAACTCTGCTATGCAAAAGCTCTTGAGTGATCAAACCTGGTCCCTGGTCCCAAAGTTAAATCTTCTTTGGAGATCACGAATCTGACACTGTTCGCCATAAGCTATCAGTAGAAGAGTGTTGAAAAGTGGATATCTTTACCTTTTACAGCTTAATGGTTAAGATGTTGCATCGTAGTTCATACTAGACTCTGCCTGAGCCATTCTTTCAAGGTGAGTAAAGTAAGAAGAAGAAGCTGCTGCAATATAACTAAAAGAAAACTTCCTCTGGGCATCTGCACTTATACAACCACCTGAGGAATGTAGAGGGATTATTTTGAGAAATAGACTTTGTGCAGTACAAATTTTTCTTAAACATAAAATCCAGGAAACCTCAGATTCTGTTTTTTCTTGTTTAATATGGAACTGTGAAGTAAGAGATCTTTCAAGAAAATTGTAATAAACAAGTAAAGGTAGAGAACACCAATTCCACTGCTCATTTACATTCCCCAATTTCTGATTGAATCCCTCACCAGGAGTCCCATAAATCTCCTGCAATGGGAGCTTCCTGTAGAGCATACTGTATGACAAAATTAGAGGGGATGGTTGCACAGTCACATTAAAACAACATGAAGTATAGATCTTCAACTCAACCAGGAAAAGGGGATATTTGAGAGGTTTGTTTTTTTTTGTTTTTTGTTTTTTTTTGAGGCACTGAGCCTGTTTGTGGGTATTAAAATGATTTCACAGCAGCTGTTAAAAATCTACTTCTGATTTGGTGGGATGTGAATTACAAAATTAAAGGGATTCAAAAATGAGTAAGCATATTCTTTATTGCCCCCAGCCCCATTGCCCAGGATGAGGAGAGGGAGAGAAACATAATCATGTAATCATTTCTATATCTAATATAAATAAGAATAATGAGAATAAGATGCTATAAAAATGGGGAAGATTCCATATCAAACTCAGCTAAAGGACAAGTACTCACACCTCACACTGCACATCTGTTTGATATGGTTCTATTTTTGCACAGTACTAAAAGATCCTCAGTGGCACAGGATGCTGCTCAGTTTTCCTGTGTGCCCTACACCTGTGAGACACAGGGAAAGGGACAAAAGGTTCAGTGAAGACTGTTACAATTTCAATTTACTCAGATGATGGTCATTTTGCCCATCAAGACTTAGATAAAAGAAGCCATTTTTCTTGCATGTGGCAATGTCATAGCATAAATATGCTCTCATACAAACATCACATAGGCGGTTTACGCAGGGCAATGGATGGAAGTCTCACTGTTATTCTCCAGGCCAATGATAACATTCTTTCATGACTCCAATAAGTAAGATGACAGCCTTTCTATGCCCCATGAGGGGCTTCTCTAATTTTCTACTGTTGCTTTCAGGAAGAAAGTCTTTATGCCTGCTTTTAACATTTGTATATATAAAATATTTCTATTTTCATTTTGGCCTTTAAATAGGTTTTGGTTGAGTTGTATTAGGTTGGTATAAAAGTGATTGTGGTTTCAGACCATGAATTTTAAATCATTGTAACTAGGCTCAAACACATCTTTATTAATCAAAATAGGAGTCATTACAATCAACACATTTTTGCCAATGAGAAATAAGTTACTTTATTCCTATAGTGTAAAAATCCATGCTTCAGGATTTGATGAATTCTTGGAAAGCATTTTATGCTTGTTGTGGAAGCATTTTCTCTGCAAAAAGTTGTTGAGATACTTGAAGTGATACTCGGTTGGTGAGAGGGCAGGTGAATATGGTGGATGAGGCAAAACTTCGTAGCTCAATTTGTTCAACTTTTGAAGCATTGGTTGTACAATATGCTGTCGAGCTTGGTTGTAGAGAAGAATTGGGCCCTTTCTGTTGACCAATGTTGGCTGCAGGCATTGCAGTTTTTGGTGCATCTCATCTATTTGCTGAGCATAGTTCTCAGATGTAATGGTTTCACTAAGATTCAGAAAGCTATAGTGGATCAGATTCATGGTGTAGTGGATCACAGTAATCCAAGTCTATGCCCCAACCACTGATGCTGAAGAAGTTGAAGTTTACTGATTCTATGAATATCTACAAGACCTTCTAGAAATAACACCAAACAACAATGTCCTTTTCATCATAGGGGATTGGAATGCAAAAGTAGGAAGTCAAGAGATACCTGGAGTAACAGGCAAGTTTGGCCTTGGAGGACAAAATGAAGCAGGACAAAGGCTAACAGAGTTTTGTCAAGAAAACACACTGGTCATAGCAAACAGCCTTTTCCAGCAACACAAGAGAGGGCTCTACACATGGACATCAACAGATGGTCAATCCCA
>NW_011489015.1:18854-20500 GCF_000754665.1 Bison bison bison
TTGAAGCCTAGTTTTGGGACACTTACATTGCATTCCATTGTCCCAGAGCAAGTCACAGGGCCAGTCCAGACTCATGGAGTGAAGAGAGAGACTTCATCACTTAGTATAAAGAGCTGTGCTCAGTCGCTTCAGTCATATTCGACTCTTTGGAACCCCATGGACTGTAGCCCACCAGGCTCCTCCGTCCATGGAATTCTCCAGGCAAAAATACTGGAATGAGTTGCCATTTCCTCCTGCAGAGCATCTTCCTGACCCAGAGATTGAACTTGCATCTCTCGTGTTTCCTGAGTTGGCAGGCGGATTCTTTACCACTAGCGCCACCTGGGCTACAAAGTCACATTTACAGTGGGGTGTGGGCACAGAGAAAGGGATGACGGAGGCCATTTTTTGCATAAAATCTACCACATTTAATCACTTATATTGATAATGTCATTTAATCTTTATCACCCTCTTGAGAGGCAAGTATTTCTTCGCCCAGTTTAAAGACGAGAAAACGGAGGCTTAAAATGTTGTTTCTCAAGTACTCATAGCTGTGTCTTGAATTGAGATCAAGATATGCTAATAATGATTTTTAAAGGGTCCCTGTTCAATTCACTGGAGGCTTAGAGTACCCTACTGTACTCCTCTACTCCACTGCCTCCTTAACCGTCTCAGACCCCATCCCATTCTCAGGGAGTGGAGTGGGGGTCACCCAGGAAGTTGACCCAATAGTGACTGCTGGCCTGCCTGGATGTCAGAAGGTTGTTAGCACTAGATTCCTTTTTGCTGTGTGTCAGAAGTCCGTCAACCCCTTTGCTTCCTCCACAGTTCCCATATCAGGCAGGGACTACCACCCACTGTCTTTTAGTCACCCTCTGATTCCTGGAGTTCGCATGTCAGTGTCCTTGCTTCTGGAATCCTGACCACTCCAATGCATCGATCTAGCTCTAGCCTCTGTCCCAAACCCTCACCATGCTCCTCCCCTCTGTAGTTAACCAGTAAGTATGCAACTCTATCTGCAACACAGTCATTTTGAGCTCTCATGGGAGACTTTGGAGTACATGGCTAGTAAATACCTCTAAAAGAGGCCTCTTTCTGCTGTTTAGAGATTTGGGAAAATATAAAATTCCTACAAATCCTTTTTAATAAGCACTATGAAAGCCCTATTCCATCCTCATTCAGAGGCTGGAAATTCTGAATGTCCTCAGAGGGTTACAATATGTTTGATAGATGCCTAGGGAACTAGTTTTCTGAGTCCTGGATTGGTGAATGCTAGCCCTGCATATGTTGGAAAAACATGACTGGCTTGCAAACTGTTGAGGACAAATGCCTTGTTTTTCTTCTGGCTTGGTTTTAAATAGAGAGTAGGAGGTTGGGCGGGAACCGAGGGGGAGTAGAGAGAGAACAGGCATTGTTGTGTAGGGTTTTGGATGCCCCTGCACGAAGTCTGAAACAAAAACCAGAGCCCCATTCGGCAAACAGCCTTTAGGATGAGTCACGGTGAGGGAAGTGAGGCTGGGTGTCCACTCTTTGTACTTACTGCCTGCGATCATGGCAAATACTTAAATGATTGGGAAAGCAGTGTGAGTGGGAAACGAGAGAGAGAGAGAGAGAGAGAGAGAGAGAGGAGTTACAGGCGTCACTAACTTTAAAGGAAGACAAAAAAG
>NW_011489015.1:21519-21664 GCF_000754665.1 Bison bison bison
CTGTATCCATTAGTTTTTGCTGTTTAAAACCTCCCCAGTGGCTTAAGGCAGCTATTTTAAATTTATCTCAAAATTTGGGTTGGCAACAGAGACTGGACTCAGCTGAGCATTTCTGGTCTTGGCTGGCTTCCTGATATGTCTACAG
>NW_011489015.1:24222-24698 GCF_000754665.1 Bison bison bison
TCTTTGAATCTGTACCCTATAAGGAATTACTGAGGAATCAGACCCCAAATCTTTCCCTCAAATGGCCAGAGACAGTCCTCCGCCCCATGTTTTCAAGTCTCATTGTATTTTGTCCCCTGTGGTTTTCCTTACTTTCTTGTGGGCTCAACTATGAATTTAGTGATTTTTCTCCAGCCTGTCGATATGTTTTATATTGGAGGGCTGTTCTTCCCCCCAAGATAGCTGCTCTGCTGCATCTCCAGAAACAGAAGTTGCGATATATCTGTAAGACAAGAGAAGACAGGAGAAATGAGGACAAAGATGGGAAGATGTTGAAGTTAGTAGATTGGATGAGATCCAAATTATAGGTTGTTTTGGAAGGAAGAAAATGATGGATGCTTAGAAAACATAAGACAAATCCAAATTGAGATATTTCCTACAAAATAGCTAGCCTATACCCTTTCAAAATATTCAGGTCAAGAGACAAAGATTGAAGA
>NW_011489016.1:0-511 GCF_000754665.1 Bison bison bison
ATTAAAGAGACTTCTTCATTCTGTATTCTTTCCTCCTTTGTTATAGAATAATTGACTCCAAGTCAGTTGGTTTATTTCTGGGTTTTCTATCCTGTTCTACAGATCTAAGTTTCTGTTTTGTGCCATTATCATGCCACTTCCCTGCTGGCTCAGACGTTAAAGCATCTGCCTACAATGCAGGAGACCCAGGTTCAATCCCTGGGTCAGGAAGATCTCCTGGAGAAGGAAATGGCAACCCACTTCAGTGTTCTTGCCTGGAAAATCCCATGGACAGAACAACCTGGTAGGCTACAGTCCATGGGGTCGCAAAGAGTCAGACACAACTGAGCGACTTCACTTTCACTTTGATGACTGTCAGTTTGTAGTATAGTCTGAACTCAGGGAACATGATTCCTCCAGCTCTGTTCTTCCTTCTCAAGATCGTTTTAGATATCAGAGTCTTTTGTATTTTGGTACAAATTAAGGTTTTCTTTGTTTTATGAAATATGTCATTGTTAATTTCATAAGGGTT
>NW_011489016.1:4603-5440 GCF_000754665.1 Bison bison bison
CTTTTAAGTCATCAGACAGTTCATACTGGAGAGAAACCTTACAAATGTGATGAGTGTGGCAAGGCCTTTGCTGACAGCTCATATTTCAGGAAACATCAGAAAATTCATACAGGACAGAAATTATTTAAATGTCATATATGTGACAAAGTCTTCAGCCGAAAAGCATACCTTGCTGGTCATCACAGAGTTCATTCTGGAGAGAAACCTTACAAATGTGATGAGTGTGGCAAGGCCTTTCTTGTAAAGTCAATCCTTTTGAGTCATCAGAGAGTTCATACTGGAGAGAAACCTTACAAATGTGGTGAGTGTGGCAAGGCCTTTACTGACAGGTCACAGCTCAGGAGACATCAGAAAATTCATACAGGACAGAAATTATTTAAATGTGATATATGTGACAAAGTCTTCATCCGAAGTGAACACCTTGCTGGTCATCAGAGGGTTCATTCTGGAGAGAAACCTTACAAATGTGATGAGTGTGGCAAGGCCTTTCGTGTAAAGTCAATCCTTTTAATTCATCAGACCGTTCATACTGGAGAGAAACCTTACAAATGTGATGAGTGTGGCAAGGCCTTTACTGACAGGTCACACCTCAGGAGACATCAGAAAATTCATACAGGACAGAAGTTATTTAAATGTGATATATGTGACAAAGTGTTCAGGCGAAGTAAACAGCTTGTTGGTCATCAGAGTGTTCATTCTGGAGAGAAACCTTACAAATGTGATGAGTGTGGCAAGGCTTTTCGTGTAAAGTCAACCCTTTTAAGGCATCAGACAGTTCATACTGGAGAGAAACCTTACAAATGTGATGAGTGTGATAAGGCCTTTCGTGTAAAGTCA
>NW_011489017.1:0-232 GCF_000754665.1 Bison bison bison
TTTTTTTTTTTTTCTTCTTCTTCTCCTTTTCTTTAATATTGTATTTTTGAAAATCCAACCTCTACTCTAGAATAATAATCTTTGCTTTTTGGTATTTGTTATCAATTTTGTACCTTTAAGAACCCAGTCTTCAGTACCTATTTTTACTTGGGAGTGAGATAACTGGCTTGACTGCTCTCTCTCCCCTTGGACTCTCCTTTTTCTCCACAAGGTCACCTCTGTCTCCTCCTTC
>NW_011489017.1:332-702 GCF_000754665.1 Bison bison bison
TGTATAGAAGGAAAAGTCTTGAGACTACTGTAAAAATAAGACTGAAAACCAGAAGCAGGAGGCTTAAGTCCAAATCCTGAGAATACCAGAGAACTCTTGACTCCAGGGAACATTAATTGACAGGAGCTCATCAAATGCCTCCATACCTACACTGAAACCAAGCACCACCCAAGGGCCAACAAGTTATAGAGTAAGTCATACCACACAAATTTTCCAGCAACACAGGAACACAGCCCTGAGCTCCAATATACAGGCTGCCCAAGGTCACTCCAAATCCACTGACTTCTCATAACTTGTTACTAGACACTTCATTGCACTCCAGAGAGAAGAAATCCAGCTCCACCCACCAGAACACTGACACAAGCTTCCC
>NW_011489017.1:4672-5840 GCF_000754665.1 Bison bison bison
TATTTCCCATAAAGTGATGGGACCAGATGCCATGATCTTCGTTTTCTGAATGTTGAGCTTTAAGCCAACTTTTTCACTCTCCACTTTCACTTTCATCAAGAGGCTTTTTGTTTCTCTTCACTTTCTGCCATAAGGGTGGTGTCATCTGCATATCTGAGGTTATTGATATTTCTCCCAGCAATCTTGATTTCAGCTTGTGTTTCTTCTAGTCCCGCGCTTCTCATGATGTACTCTGCATATGTCTGGGGAGGCCTTACAAATAGCTGTGAAAAGAACAGAAGCGAAAAGCAAAGACCTATATATATAGAAAACTATAAAACAATGATGAAAGAAATCAAAGAGGACACTAATAGGTGGAAAACATACCGTGTTCATGGATCGGAAGAATCAATATAGTGAAAATGAGTATACTACCCAAAGCAATTTATAGATTCAATGCAATCCCTATCAGGCTACCAATGGTATTTTTCACAGAGGTAGAACAAAACATTTCACAATTTGTATGGAAATACAAAAAACCTAGAATATCCAAAGCAATCTTGAGAAAGAAGAATGGAACTGGAAGAATCACCCTGCCTGACTTTGGGCTCTACTACAAAGCCACAGTCATCAAGACAGTATGGTACTGGCACAAAGACAGAAATATAGATCAATGGAACAAAATAGAAAGCCCAAAGACAAATCCACGCACCTGTGGACACCTTATCTTTGACAAAGGAGGCAAGAATATACAACGGAGAAAAGACAATCTCTTTAACAAGTGGTGCTGGGAAAACTGGTCAACCTCTTGTAAAAAATAAACTAGAACACTTTCTAACACCATACACAAAAATAAACCCAAAATGGATTAAAGATCTAAACATAAGACCAGAAACTATAAAACTCTTAGAGGAGAACATAGGCAAAACAATTTCTGACATAAATCACAGCAGGATCCTCTATGACCCACCTCCCAGAATATTGGAAATAAAAGCAAAAATAAACAAATGGGACCTAATTAAAATTAAAAGCTTCTGCACAACAAAAGAAACTATAATCAAGGTGAAAAGACAGCCTTCAGAATGGGAGAAAATAATAACAAATGAAGCAACTGACAAATAACTAATCTCAAAAATATACAAGAAACTCCTGCAGCTCAATTCCAGAAAAATAAACGACCCAATCAAAA
>NW_011489017.1:9702-11308 GCF_000754665.1 Bison bison bison
CAATGAGGTATCACCCCATCCCAGTCACAATTACCAACTTCAGAAAATCTATGAACAATAAATAATGGAGAGGATGTAGAGAAAAGGGAACCCTCCTACACTGTTGGTGGGAATGTAAATTGAGCTGCTTGTAAAAGCCACTGTGGAGAACAGCATGGAGGTTCCTTTGTAAACTAAAATTAGAATTACAATATGACCTAGTAATCCCACTCCTAGAAAAATAGCCAGAGAAAATCATATTTAAAATGATATATGCACCCCAATATTCATTGCAGAAATATTTACAATAGCCAAAACATGGAAGCAACCTAAATGTCAATCAACGGAGGAATGAATAAAGAAAATATGATACATATATATGCAATGGGATATTATTCAGCCACAAAAAGAAATGAAATAGTGCCATTTGCAGGATGTGGATAGATGTAGAGACTGTCATATAAAGTGAAGTAAGTGAGGTGAGTGATAAAGGGAAAAACAAATGTGCATTAACACATATATACATGGAATCTAGAAGAATAGTACAGATGAACTTCCAGAAAGAGAAACACAGATGTAGAGAACAAACTTATGGATACCAAGGGGGAAAGGAGGGATGGGATGAATTGGAAGATTGAGACTGACATATATACATATTATAAAATAGATAACTGATGAAAACACTGTATATTAACCTTGTATCCTGTACTCAACTCATAATAAGTACTGTGCTCTTCTTGTGTCTTGTAACTCTACTCAGTGTTCTGTTGTGACCTAAATGGGAAGGAAATCTAAAAAAAGAGGGCAATGTATGTATATATATATAACTGATTCACTTTACTGTACAACAGTACATGATATTATAAAGCAACTATACTCCAATAAAAGTTAATTTAAAAGATAAACATCAAGGCAAGTTCCTCCACCAGCAAAAAAGATTGACTCACTATAAGTTCATATGATGATTAACTTTTTTATTAATAAGTTTTAATTGATATGTACATCGTTTTTAGGCATAATGCAATTGCACACTTAATAGACTACAGTATAGTATGAGCATAATTTTATAGGTGGTGGGAAATCAAAAAAATTCATGTGACTCACTTTATTACAATATTCACTTTATTGTGCTGTTCGGGAACTAAACCTATGATATCTCCAAGGTATGCTTGTAATCCATCACATCAACAGGTAATAGAAGAAATATCAAATAATCATATAATTTGGTAAAATGCAGATGCAGAGAACACACTTGACAAAATCCAATCCCCATTCGTGCTAAAAACTCTCAGAAATCTAGGAATAGAAGGTAACTTTTTTTATTTTTGTAAAGAATATCTACCAAAAAAACACAGACAGTGAACATCTTACTTTAGCATAAGAAACTCAAATCTTTCCCACTAAGATCAAGAGCAAGACAAGGATGTTACTTTCATCACTTTTGCCAACACTGTATTGGAACTTCTATCCAATGCAATATGGAAAGGAGAAGAAATAAAAGATACATAGATTGGGAAGGAAGAAATAAAACTGTTTCAGTTCACAGATGACATAATTGTCTTTAGTAAAAAATCTAAAAAGAACTAGGGGAAAAATCTCCTGGAAGTAAGAAATGATCATGGCAATA
>NW_011489017.1:15089-15688 GCF_000754665.1 Bison bison bison
TCCATAGTGAAAAACACAGCTTCAAATATTATTTTTCTACCTTTTAGAATGTTGTGAGGAATAAATGAGTTATCTCAGATAAATCATTTAAAAACATTTCCTGTCACATTATAAAAATTCAATAGATATTGTTTTCAGTCACCCAGTCATGTTCGACTCTTTGCGACACCCACAGACTGCAGCATGCCAGTCCCTTACCATCTCCTGAAGTTTGCACAAGTTCATGTCCACTGTGAGAGAGTTGATTTTTAGGTTGGTTGATAGAGTCCACGGCCTTGAGGAAGAAAAAGGGACAAACTTTTTTTTTTTACATTCCTTCCTCTTAGTCACATAAGAAGTTATTGTCTTTAAGCCCAGAGCTAATGATTATACAACAAAACAATTCATCTTGCTCAAGGGTATGTTTTTCCTTAAGCTCTGTACTAATGATTATATAATAACAATGTATCTTGCTCGAGGACATTTATCCTTCTTAACAAGAACCTTCTGACTAATCTTGTTATCTTTACATCTATGTTGTGGGAGTGGGTCTGCTACTGCTAAGTCATTTCAGTCGTGTCAGACTCTGTGTGACCCCAGAGACAGAAGCCCACCAGGCT
>NW_011489017.1:19034-19988 GCF_000754665.1 Bison bison bison
TCTTCTGGGAGGGTTTTGTTCACTGCCTTCTGTACAATGTTATGAACTTCTGTTCACAGTTCTTCAGGCACACTGTTTACTAGATCTAGTCCTTTGAATCTATTCATCACCTCCACTGTATATTCATAAAGGATCTGATTTAAGATTTACCTGGCTGGCCTAGAGGTTTTCCCCACTTTCTTTAATTTAAGCCTGAGTTTTACTATGAGAAGCTAATGATCTGAGCCACTGTAAGCTTCAGGTCTTATTTTTGCTAACTGTATACAGCTTCTTCACCTTCAGCTAAAAAGAATGTAATCAATTTGATTTCTGTATTGACCATTTATTTGGTGGTCAATAGATATTACCACTACTGTTATTGACATTATTATCCTTACTTTAATCTCTGGATTCAGTCACAAGAGCCATCAAAAAGTTGGGGATTTTGTAGGGGAAGGATCACAGTAAGCTAGGAATAAATGACATGAATACTCTTTATTAACATTTGTACAGATATTATAGTTAGTTTGCAAAGCACTCACAAACACTTTGTGTGTGTGTCTGTATGTGTGTGTTTGGGAGTGCTTTGCATGTGTGTGTATATATGTGTATGTGTGTATATATATATATATATATATATTTGCACAGTACTTCTGTGAAGTTTAAGTAGCACAGGTACAAATTACACTTTACAAATGGAGAAGTGAGTGACTTCCAAAAGCTGTGATAAGAGGCAAACTATGATGTGAGCCTGAGTCATCTCACCTCAGTTCTGGTGCTCTTTATTTGCTCGTTCCCCTTGATAATAAAATAACTGAAAAAGAAACCTTAAAAAGTGAATTGGTTCAATACAGTCTAAGTTAAAATGAAAAGTAGGAAGCTAAAATCATTATTCAGAACCTTATTGTTACTTTCTTAATGACTTTGTAAAACTCTCTCAGGGGAGGAAGATTTCTCTCTGGCTTACCTACTGGT
>NW_011489017.1:24077-24528 GCF_000754665.1 Bison bison bison
CCCCCCCCCAAAAAAAAAAAAAAAAAAGGAAAGAGAAGGGATCATTGTCACTGCTTGGTGGTCTGCTGCTGGTCTGTTTCACTAAAGCTTTCTGAATTCCAGCAAAACCATTATATATGAAAAGTATGCTCAGTAAATTGATTGGTGCTGGGGCTCAGTCATGTACAACTCTTTACAATTCCATGGACTGTAGCTCACCATGTTCCTCTATCCATGGAACTTTCCAGGCAAGAATACTGGAGTGGGTTGCCATTTCCTACTCCAGAGGATTTTCTTGACCCAGGGATTGACCCCCCCATCTCTTGCGTCTCTTACATTAGCAGACATATTCTTTACTACAAGCACCACCAATGAACTGCAAATCGATTGTTGTTGTTCAGTTGCTCAATCATGTCTGACTCTTTGCAACCTCATGGACTGCAGCATGCCAGGCTTCCTTATCCTTCACCAT
>NW_011489018.1:0-231 GCF_000754665.1 Bison bison bison
CCTGGGTCTCCCGCATTGCAGGCAGACTCTTTACCATATGAGCCACCAAGGAAGCCGGGTCCACAAGGAAGAGTAAGTTAATCATACTCTATGAATAAAGTGAGGCCACTCCTAAGGGTAATGTGATTCCAGTTTAACTGGTTCAAAATCTACCTCCCTGTATTTCCTCATGAGCCTTGACTATGGTGTAGCTTCACTTGGAAGAGCTCAAGAAAAAATGAAAGAAAGCAT
>NW_011489018.1:1243-5006 GCF_000754665.1 Bison bison bison
AAAAATGCAAGGAAACCTTGTGTATATTGGGACAGTAAGCATGTCAAGTGCTGTGCATAGTGCTAGGTATGGCTGCTGAGGTATGGTGGAGCCAGGGTATGGAAATCCTTGAAAGCCTTGTAGAGGTGACTGGATTTGATATAATAGGAGGTGATGATTCATTTTGAGTAATTGAGCCAGGATATTGATGAATAGTTTGGTTGGAAACAATGTGCAGGGTGAATTAAAGTAGAGATAGGCACCTACTATCAAAAACCCATTTGTTAGCTCCCCTTGTAGGATGATGATGATAGACATGAAGAATGACTGTTGAAAACAATATATTGGCTAAAAAGTAAAATAAAAAGAACAAGAACAATGGGCCATAATAAAAGTCAGGTTGTGTCTCAGTTAAAACTCTGACATCATAGGTGACTTTTGTGGGGGAAAAAATTGTCTGTTCCTTTATAAATACATTTTAACAATAAATGATTATTTCACCTATAGGCTGAAAATATAGTGCATTCCCAGAGTTGGATCAATGAGTGGTTTCTGCAACTGACCTGTTTCCAGCAGCAAGCATGGGCAAGAATCTTTTCTAGGCTTTCTTAGAGCTGGAAGACTCAGCATTTATGTTTGTGTGCCTGGATTAAAATGAAGGACTCTTTCATCTCTGAAAAGAAATTAAGAAAGTTCCAAAGACAAACTGAACACTAGCACAAATAGACTGTAAACGGAGGGGAAATTACATGAAGAGAAAAACATTGAAGTAGCAATGTCCTTAGTTACTTAGCAAAGTATTGTTCACTTTTACACACACATACACATCTCTCCCTGCTATTAAAATTTCTGTATGTGGCCTGAACATATTGTCTTAGCACCAGTAATAGGCTGTGTGCATTTGAGCAAATTACCTTAAACTCTCTTAGAAGCTTCAGTTTTCTAATTTATAAAATAAAAATGTTAATTCCTTCTTATTTCACAGGGCTTTTATAAGGGTTAAATGCAAATAATATCAACCTTCTAGTATACAGTAAGTGATGGATAAATATTAATACCCTTATCATTAGTCATCATAAGGTGATAAGTCATTTTAGTTTTTTGGACTCACTTGCATTCATCTGAAGGTAGTCAAAGTATTCTCCAGCCTGCTCTTTAAGCAGTTGCAAATGTGTGGAATTTAACTCAGTCCTATCAGTAGCTGCTTAAATAGCAGCTTGGGTTTCAGTTCATATAATTTCCTGCAGTTGGGTTGGGATTGTGTTGGGAGAGTGGTCAGCAGCTAGTAAATCTGATGTATAACTTGTCCAGGGTAAATACTATATTTTTAACCTTAAAAAGTTGACTTGTTCATCATATATAAGTTAATCTTGAAGAAAAAAAGTGTTAGTCGCTCAGTCGTATCTGACTTTATGTGATCCTATGAGTCTAATCCTGTGATCAGACTCCTCTGTCCATGGGATTCTCCAGGTAAGAATACTGGATCGGGTTGCCATTTCCTTCTCCAGGGGATCTTCCTGACCCAGGGATGGAACCTGGGTCTCCCGCATTGCAGGCAGACTCTTTACCATATGAGCCACCAGGGAAGCCCATAGAATATATGCATAATGGTATATTACTCAGCCACAAAAAAAGAACAGAATTTTGCCATTTGCAGCAACATGTATAGAAGGAGGATATTGTGTGAACTTTTGAAAGTGTCTCTTTCTCAGACAGGGAAAGACAAATAATGTAGGATATCACTTATATGTGGAATCTAAAAAAATAATGCAAATGAATGTATATAGCAAAACAGAAACAGACTCACAGATGTAGAAAACAAACTGATGTTTACCAAAGGGGAGAGAGAAGAGGGCAGGGACAAAGTAGAGGTATAAGATTAACAGTTACAAACTACAATGTGTAAAATAGATAAGCAATTAGGATATATTGTATAGCACAGGGAATTATATCCACTGTCTTGTAATATGCTATCAGGTGTGCATGGATGCTCAGTCATGTCCGACTTTTTGCAACCCCATGGACTGTAGCCTGCCAGGCTTCTCTGTCCATGATATTTTAAAAGCAAGAATACTGAAGCAGGTTGCCATTTCCTCCTCCAGGGAATCTTCCTGACCCAAGGATCAAGCCCATATCTCCTGCATTAGCAGGCATATTCTTTACCACCTGGGAAAGGCTGTAATAGGCTATAATGGAATGTAATCTGTAAAAATACTGATTGCTATGCTGTACACCTGAAGCTAATGTAATATTGTAAATCAACTTTGTTGTTGTTGTTGTTGTTGTTCAGTCATTAAGTCATGTCTGACTCTGCAGCCCCATAAGCCATAGCATGCCAGGCTCCTCTATCCTCCACTTTCTCCCAGAGTTTGCTCAATTTCGTGTCCATTGAGTCAGTGATGCTATCTAACCATGTCATTCTCTGCTGCCCCCTTCTCCTGTTGTCTTCAGTCTTTCCCAGGATCAGAGTCTTTTCCAATGAATCAGCTCTTCACATCTGGTGGCCAAAGTATTAGAGTTTTAGCTTCAGCATCAGTCCTTCCAATGAATATTCAGGATTGATTTCGTTTAAGATTGACTGTTTGATCTCCTTGCAGTCCAAGGGACTCTCAAGAGTCTTCTCCAGCACCACAATTCAAAGGGATCAGTTCTTCCATGCTCAGCCTTCTTTATGGTCCAACTCTCACATCCATCCGTATCCGACTACTGGAAAAAGCATAGCTTTGACTATATGGACATTTGTCTGCAAAAGTGATGTCTTTGCTTTTTACTATGCTGTCTAGGTTTGTCATAGCTTTTCTTTCAAGGAGCAAGCATCTTTTAATTTTGTGGCTGTAGTCACCATCTGCAGTGATTTTGGAGCCCACGAATATAAAGTCAGCCACTGTTTCCATTGTTTCCCCATCTATTTGTCATGAAGTGATGGGACTGGATGCCATGATCTAAGTGTTTTGAATGTTGAGTTTTAAGCCAACTTTTTCACTCTCCTCTTTCACCCTTTTTCATCAAGAAGCTCTTTAGTTCCTCTTCATTTTCTGCCATTAGAATGGTATCATCTGCATATCTGATGTTGATATTTCTCCTGATAATCTTGATTCCAGCTTGTGCTTCATCCAGCCCAGCATTTCACATGATATATTCTGTGTTAAATAAGTAAGGTGACAATATATAGCCTTGTTGTACTCCTTTCCCAATTTTGAACCAGTCAGTTGATCCCTGTCTGGTTCTAACTGTTGCTTCCTGACCAGCATACAGGTTTCTCAAGCGACAGGTAAGGTGGTCTGGTACTTCCAAGTATATCAACTATCCTTCAATTTTAAAAAGTACCTAAACTATCCAAAAGCTTAGAGCATATTTTTAGGTCTTATTTCTTCACTAAGAATGTTTTAGATTGTCATGACTGTGTACTTAGGTACCATAAATGACAACAGAATGAATGATCCTCCAGAAATATTTATTAAAAACTGACTAATTTCTCTAGTCACCAAGGATCTGATGACATATTCAGCGTATTTATATCCATTATTTCTCTCATTTGAGTCCCCAAGAGTCCTGTTAAAGAAAAATGGCAGGGAGATTTATCTTCCTTTCACACTTTCACAGGTTAATAAAGGTGATAAAACTATGACTAGAACCCAGAGCCCCTGGCTTCTGGTCCAACATTCCTCTCTGCTACAGTTCTGTTGATCATGTCACTCCCCTACTTAAAACTGTACTGAAGAAACAATAGCATTCACGACTTCAGGGCCCATCCTGCCCCATCTCAACAACTTTATGTTATTAC
>NW_011489018.1:5106-6339 GCF_000754665.1 Bison bison bison
GTTTTCTCATCTGTAAACAGAGATGATGATGCTTATTTTCCTGACTCACTGGGTGGTAATTTTAAGGATATTATTTTTGTAATAATTGCATGAAACTGTCAAGTCCTCTATAGCTCCATCGTCATATTCACTTAATTCCTTCAGTTTAATTAGGACTGGTCATGGAAAAATAGTATATATTACTTTCTTAGCTGTGAAAAAGTCTGTTCTTTAGACAGTATTGTGCTGGGGGTCTTTTGGTAAGTTTGACCTAAAAAAAACCTTCAAATGAGTGCTGGTTCTTGATTTCAGGTATTTTTCAAATTGGGAACCTGGTGCAACCTCTTCTCTCCTTTCCTTCTTTATTTCCTTCCAAGGAATGTTTTATATGTAGAGTTCAAGTGGATTGTTTATAGCAGCACGTTACTGAATTAAAGCTGTCTTATCAGTCTCAGGGTGAGTTAGTCCGCTTTTATGGTCCCACCAAAGACCGAACCCTAGCCCTCAGCCCAGGCATCTTGGAAGAAGCCTGTGATGAGTGGAAGGACTGTGAGCTTTGGAGAAACTCAGTGCTAGGTTTGAATCCTGATTCCCTTCCTGCTAGCTAGGTGGGCCTGAAAGAGTTAACTTTCTTCTGTGTCTCAATTTTCTTATATACTAAAGAGATTATAATATATATCTCACAAGACTGTTTGCTGCTGCTGCTAAGTCGCTTCAGTCGTGTCCGACTCTTAGTGACCTCATGGACTGCAGCCTACCAGGCTCCTTCGTCCATGGGATTTTCCAGGCAAGAGTACTGGAGTGGGGTGCCATTGCCTTCTCCACACAAGACTGTTTAAATTAGGATAATAAATATATTTATAGTACTTAGTAGAATTCCACTAAATAAATGTTAGTTTCTTTCCCTTCCTATACTGTGGATATAGAGTAACCCGGTGAGGTTGTAGATGGATCAGTGTAGAATCTCCCAGTCTTGGAGAAAGTCCTTCTGAGTGCATATCTTAGAGATGGGGAGCATTCTCAGCATCATATCTGAATACTAATAACAGCATTATTATAGATACACATGCACAACAAAGACATCATCTTTAACAGCTGTGTTTAGTTAAGTATCAGATTTAGAAAGTAAAGACTTTAATCTATGTTTTCTCCTTGGATTTGATTACCATCTGATTTGTTTTTTTCTGACTAAAAAATGTAATTGTAACTTGACCCCTCCCATTCCCCCTCCTCCAGCACACACATACCAGTCAG
>NW_011489018.1:6484-7039 GCF_000754665.1 Bison bison bison
GAGGTGGGAGGGGGGTTCAGGATTGGGAACACATGTACACCCATGGCAGATTCATGTTGATGTATGGCACAACCAATACAATATTGTAAAGTAATAGGCCTCTAATTAAAATAAATAAATTTAAATTAAAAAAATAAAAATAAAAAAACTCAGTTAGCATTTGGAAAACAGGAGGTAGTCGATACCTGAGGAAATAAGGAGTTAAGGACTTTGGAATGAAAGCTTTAATGGCATGTTTGTTTGTTTTTCCCAGAAGGTCCTGTTTCCTTCATATTTGTTGGGAACAGATACTATATCAAAGCTTGATGGATAACTAGGTGAGGCAATAAGCAAGATAGAAATTGTCATTGAATATAAGAAGTTCAGTAGAGGTGTGAGTGCGTGCTAAGTCGTCTCAGTCATATTGGACTCTGCCACCCTATGGACTGTAGCCCACCAGGCTCCTCTGTCCATGGGGATTCTCCTGGCAAGAATACTGGAGTGGGTTGCCATTTCCTCCTCGAGGTGGTCTTCATATACAGGGATCGATCCCACCTCTCTAAGTCTCCTTCTCAG
>NW_011489018.1:7297-11932 GCF_000754665.1 Bison bison bison
AAATTCCCAAATGGTTTTTGGATTCGACTTCAGGCTGTTTTGAGATTAACAGCATCAGCTTCTCAGGACATGGGGGAAAGGCAAGATTCAGTCACCAGGATAGCACTAGTAGGGAGGGGAAGGGGGGAATAAAAAGTAGAATTATACTAAATCAATGAAAAACCATCCAGTCTACAGCCATGGGGGAGCTCAGTTGCATGGCAGAGGGCAACGTTTTTAAATTTATCTTAAACCATGTCACATCAGGTTCTAAAGCACTCCCCAACTTAGGAATACTTTTCAGGCACCAAATAGATCGATCATAGGAACTTTATCATTCCCATTGCTCTAAGTACCACAAAATATCTTAGAGATCAACAGGAAAGATAAAGAAAGGACAAGACTGCCCCATTTAGGTAGTTCTCTTCCAACCTGTTGAGTTGCTTCAAAGCTGGTTTCTGTGCCTCCTGCCTTGAATTACCTCCAAAGATCCTGGGGATTTCACCTACCAACTTAAGAGTATACTGCCAGAATTTTTTTAAATCGTACTCTGGGCTGAGGAGGGAGAAGAAGATAACTATACTTTTGAGGACCCACTGTGAACCAGGTGCTGTGCTACTTTATGTATATTCATAAACCAGTTAACTCTCACATTAACCCTATGAGGTAACTATTACATGTATCCCTCACTTTTTGAAAATTTGCTTTCCACCACTTCACTTTTATGAGAGACCTACCTTAGTACCTGTTTCCACAAACTGAAGTAAATCAGAAGACGATTTTCACTTTTACTGGAAAAAAAAAAAGAAAATCAAAAATAGTGTTCAGTGTTTGTTTGCAGAGAGATATTACAAGAGGCGGTGTGCACCCAGATCAGTAAGAGTGGCACTATCAAGCTCCTTTCCAGGAACTACACTCAGTATTTCAACATCACACCACCATAGTGTTGAACTGTGTCTGTGAGCATCTGTGCTTTATCTTTATTTTGTGTATCAATTAGCAAGATGTGTGCTAAGGTAATTGCTTCTTCCTTTTACACCATTTTGACTTACAAAAGGTTCTCTAGGAGTACTCTTCTTTCAAATAGCAGGGAAACCTGTACTCTTGTTTCACAGATGAGTAAACTGGAGCTTGGCAGGTTTAAATGATGTCCCCAGAATTACATAGCTGAGACTAGCAGCCAGCCTACTAACTTCATTCAATACTGATTAATTTATTTTCCCCACCCCTACTTTTATCCATCTCTGAAGGAAGATAGCACTACTTAAGTATTAGCTATTATTATTATTATGTACCACCTGCCTCTGGAACTGAAATAGGTGTAGAGAGAAAGAGGGAGAAAAAGAAACTGATATTTACTAAGCCCTAGTCTAGTAAGCCTGAGGGGATGTATAACAGTAACTGGTAACTACTTTCGGACTATAGCCTTTAAGGCTGATTTGGGATCTTTGATTCCACAGACGGGATTTATTGAAATAAATCTGATCTGTGTAATCAGGGATTTCAAACTAACCAATTCTGATGCTAGAAACTACCACCATACTGGAGCAATTCCCTAGGCCATAAAGTGTCTTTTGTCCTGTCAACACACAGGTGAGACCTAAAGATTGTGAATAGTCATCTTTACTGGGTGGCTAGGGCAAAGTATGTTTGTTGTTTTGGAAAACTAGAGCAACCATGTGTCACTAAATAAAATTTATGAAAGCAACGTTGGCACCTTCATTATAAATGTGCTAAAACATAAACAATTTGATAAAGATATAGAGTATGCAGATGTGGGAGATGATGGAATATTATATAACAGGACTGGGACTGAATTGCTAGGCTAAAAGCACGTTCATGTATCTGTCTTTATTCAACACTTCTGAAGAAGCTGTGAGTTTCTTTTCATTGTATTGACATTTGGTTTTCATTTTCAGGATATGTTTGTACTTAACTGGCAATGCAACAGGTTTCCTGCATGTTGTGTGCCTTCTGCAAACCTTGATTATAATCAAGTCTGGGCTAGAAGGGAAACTGAAGAGTACAGCAGGCAATAAAATCCAGCCAAGTGGAGTGTCATGTCATTGAGCTTTCAAACTCTGGGCAGAGCCCTGGAAAAATGTGTCAAGGCCTTCCTGGAGAAAACACTCTTTTTTTAGGTTGGGAGAGGAAGTAGTGCCAATGTATTGAAGGCAAGAATCCTTATCTACCTAGGCCAATTTGCATGTATACTAATTGCTTTGGAAAAACTGTCATGACTTTGGCTGAGGAAAAAAAACTATAGATTGGTTCTTTAAGACTTCATTTTTTAATAGCATTTCTCCAGTACCCAAAGCTCCTTGTTCCTGAGAGAGTCTCTCTGTGCTTTATAAAAACTTGACTCAATATGGCTTGAGTCCATGGACAGGCCATGTTCCTTGCTGCTACGGGCCCATATCCAAGGTGGTATTGGTGTCAGAGTGTGGGAATGTCTTCTGTTATTCTCTTTCTCACACATATTATGGAGTAGCTTGAGTAGGACCCAATTTTATTGGCTTTGCTGTATTTTTTTTGTATATCTTTAACAGCTCATTGAATTTGTTTCTGCTGCTGCTGCTAAGTCACTTCAGTCGTGTCCGACTCTGTGCGACCCCATAGACGGCAGCCCACCAGGCTCCCCCGTCCCTGGGATTCTCCAGGCAAGAACACTGGAGTGGGTTGTCATTTCCTTCTCCAATGCATGAAAGTGAAGTTGCTCAGTCGTGTCTGACTCTTAGCAACCCAGTGGACTGCAGCCTACCAGGCTCCTCCATCCATGAGATTTTCCAGGCAAGAGTACTGGAGTGGTGAATTGTTTCAGATTTGTGCAAATGATTTTCTTGCTATCACATTGAATTATAAAGTATTCAAATCATCTAGTCCAGCTTCTCCATCCAATACTCAGATCTGTTCTTTAATATTGCTGAATTTTTGCCTGGCCTCTGCTTGAATACAGCCACTGAGCTCACTCTTTCTCCTGTGCTCCTCCCTCAATGCCCATTTTGTCTCTGGACATCTCTGTTTATTCATATGTTGAACTACAGTCTTCCTCCCTCAAGTTACTTCCCACTGTGGTCTGACTAAATGAATCTAGCAGATGCAAACTATTATACATAGGGTAGATAAACAACAAGGTCCTACTGTATAGCACAGGGGACTTATTCAATATCTTGTGATAAACCATAGTGAAAAAGAATATATATAGAATCCGCCAGCAATGTGGGAGACCTGGGTTTGATACTTGGGTTGGGAAGATCCCCTGGAGGAGGAAATGGCAACCACTCCAGTATTCTTGTCTGGAGAATCCCCTTGGACAGAGGAGCCTGGCAGGCTGCAGTCTCTAGGGTTGCAGAGTCAGACACAACTGAGCCACTAAGCACACACAGCACATGTATGTAAAACTGAGTCACTTTGGTGTACAGCAGAATTTAAATACAACATTGTAAATCAACAATACTTCAATAAAAATTTTAAAAAGACATCTGAATGCCACTGGGTAGGAAATAGGGGAAAAATTACAAATTTAGTTTCACTTTTTTGTGATTGGTCTTCAAGCATTGGAAGACAGAAAACGCATCTTGAATTTTCTTCTCTGAGTTCCATCAGTTTTCTTCCATCAGGTTTGGATCCCCTTGTCCTGGACTTTTTCCTCTAAATGAGTTCCTGTTTGTTTCATCCCTTATCAAAGATGATTAGTCCCTTTCTGCCACCATAATGACATCAGGTATCCCCTGTTCAATTCTTTCTTTGTATCTCTATAGAGTAATCATTTTTTAAATGATAGGTCATTAATACTGAAAGATGATTTTAATTAAAGCACATACCTACAACCTCTCCTTCCCACCAATCCTCCTTCCTACCCAGGAGACAAACATTCTAATTTGGCATGACATTATCTGGCCTAATAATGCCTGGCATATGAAGTGTCTAAAATGTCATCTTGCATTGTTTTAGCCTTCTGGAGTAGTTGAATTAAGTTCAAACTCAGGATGATTTTGAAATCTTAAATCTCTCTGGAGATGTTTTCCATAATATCTTCAAACTGGATAACACTACAATAAATGAAGTATGCTGCATTGAATTAAAAGGTTATTTCCCTAGTGTGTCAGGCTAACACAAAGCATGAACCCTCCCACTAGGTGCTGACTGTCTCTGGCTATCAGTGCAGCAATCCTGTGTCCTGTTAGGTGTCTAACCCCCACTGCTCAGTGAAAACTTTAGCCAGGAAACTGCCTATTGAACTGAATCTTGAGTGACAGCAAGGCAAAGAAAAGGAGTTACAGGAAGACTCAGAAATAAACAGAAGAGATAGGAACGTAACATGAGTCCAGGTAATAGGAACCAAAGACTAATGAAAAAAACATTTCAAATCAAGAATAGGGAAGAAACCTCCTATAAGACAAGAGCCAAGCAAAAAATGGACAGTGACCATTAACAGGCAAAAAGGAATACCAGTAAGTTACACTATTGAAGGGTAGGACAAGAATGTGTTCCAGAGAGTGAAGATACCCACAATTAAAAGTGAGGTCATATATTCAAATTACAAGTATTTTTTATATGATTTTCTTTGAAGATGTTCTGTGAGCCAGGAATTTCTGCCAGGAGTTCTATAAAATGCTAAGACAGGCATCCTATTGTGCTGTGCTAAGTTGCTTC
>NW_011489018.1:14338-16428 GCF_000754665.1 Bison bison bison
AACATATAAAACAGGTATTTAATAGTTGTGTAAGTAGCTAGCATATGTTCACACTTGTGACAGTCCCAGCCTTCCAACCAGCTGTTTGTTCTAGTTTCCACATAGCCAAAAGATGCAAGGAAGTAGGTACTCAACAAAGCCCCAGATCCATAGATATTCATCAGTGGTGAAGTATACTGTTCTTCACTGGTTAGAATAGAGGACAGGTACCCCTTTTTCAAGTATACATACTGGGAAAGCCTTGAAACTATCTCTGAAATTAGGAAGGAAGGCCAGAGATTTTATCATTGGTAAAAGTAAAGAACCCAGTTAGCTATAACAGCTAGCTCATCATCTCATGGGATGACTCCAGTAGGACCATGATTGATTCCAAATTCCTGGGCCAGGTTAGTGGTATCACTTTAGCTTATGGGATGTTTTGTATTTGGTTATGTGTTGTCTTCAATTTACTTGGAACCATTTATAGATGAGTGACTGAGCACACATACTTGTCTACTTACTAAAAATCTCTATCTATCCGAAAATGAGTAGATTTGTAATTCCTTAGGGGTTCTAAATAAGCATAATAGTTGATTTAATGTTTATATTCTTGTTATCTGCTTTGGGGATTAAGATGCTGTAAAAGATAAGTAAAAGACTATGATCACTTGGGACTTTTTCAAAAGCCTTTTTACTTGTCTGGTATCTCTGGTCCCTCAAATCCACATATAAAATTTCAACTGGTGTTTTGACTAGGTATTATTAAGTAGTTGAGTTTATCTCAGCACTTTCAGATCAAATGAATTCCCACCTCTGCGTATCTTCCAACTCTAGTTTAATATGCATCATTATACTTTTACAATGAGAAAAGACACTATGATTTTTTCTGAATATACATGAACATTATGCGTGTGTGTGAGAGAGAGAGAGAGAGAGAGAAAGATGTTTCTGGAAATGTTATACCTATACAAAGCCCTAGAATCCAGAGGTTGGAAGACCAGTGCTTCCTTCCCAGATGGGTTTGGGGTTTGGCTTTTTCTCCACTCCCTTCCACTCCCCACCTTGGGATAAACAAAGACATTTTTCTTATTTGTGACAGTATTCCCACTGGTAAAGACAAAAAGTTGGTAGTCCTCTGATTGGTGGTTATTTCTATTTATAAGGTATATCTTACCTTATGTGTAACATGGTGCCATGGGGATTTTTCAAAGAATGTTTTGTGTTACCATCTCACCATGTGACATTGACTGAGAAGTTTCTCCTTTGTGGGACTTGGTTACCCCATTGTAAAATGGGGATTTAGGGATTTGACTGTCTTCTAAGATCTTTTCAGCTCTGTGTTTCGATGATTATATTTCTTAAAATAATTTAATAATAGTTTTAAAATTCCTTTAACAGTCTAGATTAGTAATAAGAAAAGATATTAGAAACCATACAGAGAAAGTTAAAAGATAATTCAGCCTACAATTACTGTACTCAAGCTTTAAATGTAACTTAGTGCAGCCCGGCAATGAAGGACAAAATTCTTATAAAAACACAATTCTTGTATAAACACAATTCTTCTATTCTTACCAACAAATTCTTCTATTCTCTCATCTTTTACACATCAATGGGTGTTCCAGGTTAGTCTCCCTGTAATTAATGTGCCATTACACTTCCTGTATGGGTCTGACAACAAGAAGAAAGGGACTCTTTGAAAATAAGAATAAAGAGTAAATAAATATACTGACAAACAGTGCCTGGGCTTCTTTACTACTTGTTCCTTGTACTTGAGAGAGAGATCAGGCAGAAGTCTTGAAAATATAATTATTTCACAAAAGTAAAGGAACTCTGAGCTGTGCCAGTTGAGCTACCTATGGCCTAAAAGTTTATGAGTTAAGAGGACTCAAGATGGCAGGGGTGTAGGAGGTCATGGAGTTGACCTCGTCCCACAAATGCATCAAGAATACATCTACATAAGAAAATGGCAATAGGAACACACACACACACACACATCAATAATTACTTTAAATGTAAGTGGATGAAATGCACCAACCAAAAGACACTGACTGGCTGAATGGACACAGAAACAAGACCCATATGTATGCTGTCTACAAAAACCCACTTCAGAC
>NW_011489019.1:0-231 GCF_000754665.1 Bison bison bison
GGGGTTTGGGCAAATAGCACCAGTATAGGGGAGCAAGACAACAACAGTAACATCATCTACTCCATATTCAATTAACTTATCCTCCTTCCCAGTCTCACTCTCCCCATGCTGCGGGAGTTTGAAGAGGGAAGGCGTCGGCGAGGATCAGGATACAATAGCTTCAATTAGATATTAGTTAGAGATGTAAAGAGTAATAGAATGAGGATAGCTCAGTAGGAAAATTCAGTGGAG
>NW_011489019.1:4413-6424 GCF_000754665.1 Bison bison bison
GGCATTTATTTATACTTGCAAATAAACCATCCACTGGATGCAGATTGTTCCTCAGAAGAAGGTGTGACCTTGAGCAAGGAAGTTTTTCAACAAAGGGCAGTTCCTAAAGAGGGCTTATAGCATTTCCAGAGGCTGAGGCAATCAGTGCTTAAGTCCTGGAAGGATGAGAAGACGGATCTGGGCAGCCGACTACAGAATCCACTGTACTTTGCAGTTCTTACAGTACTGATATGTAGTCCCAGGGGGGAAAACAAATTCAGTTAGATGTGTATTACCAAGCAAATTAAACTTTTGTATCCTATTCTTACTTCAGCATTCTTGAGCTTACTTGCTCTTTTGTGGGGCGGGAGGGTGGAGAAGGGGTACTGCTACATTTATGTTCTGTATGCCTCAGTTCCTTTGGATCTCTAAAGTTAAGAAAAGCTTCAGAGAACAAAATTTTCCCAGAAACTACTCAAGGAGCAAGATCAATACAATTATTCTGAAACATGCTAAAAGTTAAAAAAAAATAAAAAAGAGAGATACTCTTTAGCTGAGAACTCTAGAGCAGAAATTAGGAATTCCTTTTAAGAAACACATTTCTGAAGATTAGGTCTTTGAAGAACATGCCAAATGATGCAATTCTAACCTCACACATGTTGTCAATGTCATTAGTTGAAATATTATGAGAAACTGTTAAATAAATGTTTAAAGGGGGTAAAGAGTGAATTTGTTTTTAATACAGCAAGAGTTACATTTTTGGCCACTTTGCATTCTATCACTACAGTCTGTTATCATTTGATTCTTAACATAAAAATATAATTATTCCTTTGCATGGGCTATTTTTAACAGAGATACCCAAATCCTGTATACAGTGTGAAATATTTCTATTTCCATTTCCACATGTTCAAACTTTCATTACACGTGCATGAACTAATTCGCTAGTCTCGCTCACTTGTTCCTCTACTACCTAAGTCACCACTTCAATCCATTCAGCATACTGTAGCCAGATTAATCTTTTTGAATAGCATCTTTGATTACACCATGCTATTATTTAAATCTTTTTAGCATCTTCTCAGTGTCCGACTAGTTGTAAAGTCTTCTCCTTGGCATTCAAAGCCCTTCATATGTTGCCCCCAAAACACCTTTCCAGATTTCCTACTAATGAATGGCAACCAACTCCAGTATTCTTGCCTGGAGAATCCCATGGACAGAGGAGCCTGTTGGGCTACAGTCCATTGGGTTGCAAAGAGTCTGACAAGACTCAGTCACTAACACTTTCACTTTTCAATCCCCACCCTACCTATCCCATGATCCCAGCCAAATTGTGATGCTTCTTGTTCCCTGAAAAGTTTGTCCTGATCTGCTTTTGTTACTGCTCTACCTTCAACCAGGAACATTTTATCCACTCTTGGTAGTTAAAACCTTATGATCCGAAAAACCAAATGTTACAAACCACCACAGAAAGCCTTTGTTGATTCAACTAAGTAGATGGGATCTCTCCTACTTCCAATTCTCTATAAGACTCCTGTCCTAGATAGACATTATTTTGATTGCAGCTAATAGAAAGCTATTCAAATGGTTTACAGAAAAGAGGAGATTTAACTGAAATATAAGGAGTAACATAAAATCTAATGCCCCAAATGGCAGCCACAGTTCATGAGATTTGAGAGAAAAACTAACCCAGAAAAGCAAAAGAGATTGCTATGGAAAACACAAAATTAGTTTTTAGCAGTTGGAAACTTGATTTATAGAAATAAAAATAAATGGGTTGAAGAGCAGAATGGACATAGTTGAAGAAATTATCTGAGAGAATCACTCTACTCCATCTTCCAGTACACTAATTAATTCAGCAAAAAGATTTAGGAGAGTTAGGACAGAAAATTAAAGTGGATTAAAGGAGAGCAGTGTACAGATATTGAAGTTTTAGATGTTGATAGAAAAACAGCAATTTATAACAAAAAAAATATCAACTTAATAGCAAGCACTAACATGGATATAAGATGAATAGCTTCCAGAATATTAGAGGAAC
>NW_011489019.1:9720-10434 GCF_000754665.1 Bison bison bison
CCCTGAAGCTGTCCTCTTTATCCACTATAAAGCTTTCCCATTCATCTGCCTGCCTTTGAGCTGCTGCCAGATCACAAATGATGGTGGCCAATTCCCTTTCTATAGCAAACTTTGAATAAATAGCCTTTGGTTTCATGTGGGTGGTCTTCATTTATTTCCACACAACAATGCCTCCACGGAGAAGGTGATCTCAGTGAAAGGACAATTTGCCTCATCCTGAGACATCTGGACCTAAATCTGGAGTTTCTGAAAGCTATCCAACAATCTGCTCTACAGCACAAGTACTCAGAATAAAAAAAATATACATACCAACTTGCTTTTAAGACACATCAAGATGGACAGCAGATCCAGAAAACAGAGCAAGTCTGAGCGCACCAAAAAGATTTACGGAAGATCTTCCAATATACAGGAATAAGAAACAGTCTTCAATTTTAACAGTCCAGTTGAAAGCTACACTTAGTTATTCCAAATATTTCACATGAGCATATGACCTGGGGTAAGGTACTTTGCAAATGTTCCAGATCTGATATGAATAGGCAGCTTTGAGAGGAATAAGCTTCAGAGGAAAATAAGTTACTTCCTCAAGTATAAAGTGAGTTCTCTTCTTCCCACCATGAATCATCCACCACGCCCGTGGAAAGCAAACTGGGTGGCTTCTGTCTGAACAAGGGGCTTTCGTTAATATCTCCTTGTTGTTAAGTGTGAACTTAACTC
>NW_011489020.1:0-231 GCF_000754665.1 Bison bison bison
AATGTTTTAAGTCTGTGTAACATACATATGGAAGCAGACATAGGTCACAGAATTAGAAATCTTGTGATTCCTGTCTAGTAATCCTGCACCTACTCTAACGATATTAATGGTAAGTTACATTTGTATAGTTCTTTATCATTTCTTCTACATCATTCTCACATATATGATTTCACTTAATCTCATGATGGTCCATTTTTATTCATGTCATGGATGAGGAGATTGGGTCCAGGG
>NW_011489020.1:4742-5070 GCF_000754665.1 Bison bison bison
CTAATTCCTAATTTAATTAACTATATCTTTTACCTATGAGTTATTCAGAAGTATAATGTTCTCTAAATTTTAAATGCTAATGAATTTTTTCTATTAGAATGAATTATGTCAAACTGCTAACATTCAGTCTTTTTATAAGCTATAAAATGGCACTTTCATATATTCCAACATAATAGTTTTCTTTTATTACTATATAACTTAATTTCATTTTGGTCAGACAATGTTAGATTTTGGATTTTAAACCAAAGGTAACCACATTCACACAAAAGTCCTTATTTCTACCATTTTGTGTTTTATTTGGGGGTTTTAAAATGTTATAAATATGTGT
>NW_011489021.1:0-229 GCF_000754665.1 Bison bison bison
CCCTGGGATTCTCCAGGAAAGAACACTGGAGTGGCTTGCCATTTCCTTCTCCAATGCATGAAAGTGAAAGTGAAGTTGCTCAGTTGTGTCCGATCATCGAGACCCCATGGACTGCAGCCTACGAGGCTCCTCTGTCCATGGGAGTTTCCAGGCAAGAGTACTGGCCATATGACCCAGCAATCCCACTATGAGGCATATACCCTGAGGAAACCAAAATTGAAAATGATAC
>NW_011489021.1:329-1728 GCF_000754665.1 Bison bison bison
TAAAGTACATATGTTTGTAATGTTAGAATTTACGGGACTGGAGAGACAAAATGGCAGAGCAATGTCAGATTCTGAAGCCTGAACAGGGAGGGAGCTCAGTGTCTGGCCCTGGGAAACTGTGAGGTGTGGGGACAGGAAGCTGAATGTATGTGGCTCATTATTTTGTTGTCATAACTGAGTGAAAGTAGTAAAATAGAACTCTCAGTATCAGACAAGAAAGGAGTTGAGAAGCTTAAAAAATTTCTCATGTTTAAACATCTAGCTTCTTATTGATAGATTTGTATTCCTATAATATCCAAGTCTCCTTTTTAGTGATGAAAAATAATTGTCATTTTTTTAGTATGTTAATATTTTAGACATATTTTAGAATGTTTTTTAGTATGTTTATGTTCATGACAACATAAACAGATGAAGAGATATTCCATGTTCCTGGGTAGGAAGAATCAATATTGTGAAAATGACTATACTACCAAAGATTCAATGCAATCCCTATCAAGTTACTAATGGCATTTTTCATGGAGCTAGAACGAAAATTTCACAATTCTTATGGAAACACAAAAGACCCCAAATAGCCAAAGAAGTCCTGAGAAAGAAGAATGGAGCTGAAGTAATAAACTTTCCTGATTTCAGATTATACTGCAAAGCTACAGTCATCAAGACAGTATGGTACTGGAACAAAAACAGAAATATAGACCAATGGAACAAGATAGAAAGCCCAGACATAAACCCATGCACTTAAGGGTACCTTATTTTTGACAAAGGAGGCAAGAATATATAATGGGGCAAAGACAGCCTCTTCAATAAGTGGTGCTGGGAAAACTTGACCGCTACATTGTAAAAGAATGAAATTAGAACACTTCTTAACACCATACACAAACTCAAAATGGACTAAAGACCTAAATTTAAGACCAGAAACTATAAAACTCTTAGAGGAAAACATAGGCAGAACACTCAATGAGATACATCAAAGCAAGATCCTCTATGACCACCTCCTAGAGTAACAGAAATAAAAACAAAAGTAAACAAGTGGGACCTGATTAAGCTTAAAAGCTTTTGTACTTCAAAGGAAACTATAAGCAAGATTTAAAGACAATCTTCAGAATGGGAGAAAATAATAGCAAATGAAACAACTGACAAGGGATTATTTTCAAAAATATTTGAACAGCTCATACAACTCAATGCCAGAAAAACAAACAACCCAATCAAAGAGTGGGAAAAAGACCTAAACAAACATTTCTCCAAAGAAGACATACAGATGGCTCACAAACACATGAAAACATGCTCAATATCACTCATTTTTAGAGAAATGCAAATCAAAATTACAATAAGATATCACCTCACACTGATCAGAATAGCCATCATCAAAAAGTCTACAAACAATAAATGCTGGAGAGGATGT
>NW_011489021.1:5209-5893 GCF_000754665.1 Bison bison bison
CCAAATTCCTGAATGTCATCAACCTTCTAATCTGAGTTTACATGTTGTTAGACATCCCACTGAGAAACCTTGTTCACCGTTGTTGGAATCAGATTCCACATAAGGTCTGTCCATTGTGCTTAGTTGTTGCCTCCTCGATCCCTTTCAGTCTGTAGGTTTCCCGCGTTACTTCATTTTTTATTTATAATTTATTATTTAAAGAAAATAGAATGCTTATGTTTCTTCTTAATACTGTATCATTTTGTTGGAGAAGAGATTATTTTCAGAAAGGGCATTGATTTTCACAGAAAATGGCAAAGCGAAATGTTTAACTCTACATTAGGATTTAGATGAAATTAGTGAATGAATGAAGAAAACTAAACTTATCTGATAGAATATAATTTGGCAGAAACAAAGAAAAATGTAAATACTGATAAATAGTTTGTTATTCTCTTGGGTTATAAACATCAGTGAAAAACAGTTTTAAAGGGCTCCCCCTGGTCTCTTCAGGGCAGTTTGGACATCTGAATATTCTTTTATACAGTGAGGAAAAAGCTAGGACAGACTTTCAAAGGTTTGGTGTTAAAGGCTGCAAACTCTCTTGTGAGGAAATAGTAATTCTGCTTGAACAATGGCTTGAACACCATAGACAGTATCAGGTGAGCAACATTTTATGATAATGTGGACAGAACAGAATTATTCATT
>NW_011489022.1:0-229 GCF_000754665.1 Bison bison bison
CTTCCCGTGTTCACACTTGGTGGCCCTTAGCACAGTTCCTGGCACCCGGGAGCAGCTTAGGACATCTTTCCTGAACCCGGGAACTGCTGTGGGAGTAGAAGGTATTTTACTGGGGCAAATGGCATTTGGCTGCTTTATTCTCCTGGGGGCGGGCCCCTTTTTGATCGAGGCCTCATTCTGTTTCCTCAGTCCTCACTTGACTACCCTTGGGGCCAAGTCGGTGTTTTTC
>NW_011489022.1:329-851 GCF_000754665.1 Bison bison bison
AAAAAAAAAAAAAAAGAACCCACAACTAAGACAGAGCCAGTGGTTCTGGAATAGATACTATTAGAACCGCAGTGCCTCTGGAATAAAGATATCTCATTTCCTGCCGCAGATCACTTACGATCAGAAAACACAAATAGCTGAACAGAAAGGGAGAAAATAGAGGAGGAGGACGAGGACGAGGAAGAAAGGCCCCTGGAATAAAAATAACTGCGCAGAAGGGCTTACATTCCACGCGCTGACAGGCGTCTCCTCCAAATCTGGGGCGGTCCCGTCCTCTCCCCAGAGGCCCCCCCTTCTGCCCCCCGAGTTTCCAGCCCACCCGGCATCGTTTCGAGGACACTCAGCGTCTTTGGGGGAAGGGGGAGGCTCCCGAGCTGAGAGGAGGGCGACGATGGAGGAGAACGGGGACCCTCAGGGCCCAGGGACCTCTTGGGGAGGCAGAGGCAGGGCCGCGGGCACCGGCCTGGCCCCCGGGCCTACCCCGCGCGGCTGCAGGGCCGTCCGAAGGGCACCGCTAGGCTT
>NW_011489022.1:4417-6917 GCF_000754665.1 Bison bison bison
AAAAGACTCAGAGAAAAAAGGTGAACAGCTGTGGTTCTTGTCAAATACAAAGCCTTAATCATTGTTTCATCCTTCCCTAATATTGGACATTTGTTATTTTAATTGTTTTTGCTTTTATTAATACAAATAACATTATAATGAAACCTTCTGAGCACCTAACCATCTTCTTGCATTATTTCCTTTAACTAATTTCCTGAGAATGGGATCACTGATCAAACAGTGTGAACATTTTAATGTCTGTTTCAAAACATTGCCAAAATTTTCTCTAACTAGTTAAACCAATTTACTCCACCAGTAGCAGTATACAAGTATATCAATTTTATTGCAGCCTCGCCAGCATTATGTATTACAGCTTTTTTTTTCCCCCTCAAAACTTTTTGTACTTAAATAGCTATATACTTGAATCTACTTCCAACTGCAGGCTGGTAATATTCCTCCCTAGCCCCAGCAGTTCTATCTCTAGGCCTTCTGAGTCATTTGAACTACCGGTAAGTGTCAAGGATAAATGAGAAGAAAGGTCATCCTGAGGCAATGTGCATCTACCAAGCGTGGGAAGGTTTTCGAGGACATCTGGGGAACAGAATGTACAGTGAGGAAGAACTTAGGCTTTGGAATCAGGGAGACCTGGCTTGGATCTCATTCCTTCTGCTTTCTGGCTGTGTGACCTTGGCCAACCTAATTAACCTCTCAAGACTCAGCTTCCTTACACAAAAAGCAGGAATGATAAAAGAACCTGCAGCATAGTGATACACTGCAGATGCCAGATAGCTGCAGTGTAGATAGCAGATGCAGATGCTAGATAGAGATGCAGATGCTAGCTGATTTTGTGTGCTATACAGATCCTGAAGTGCATGTTATTTAACATATATTCTTGAATACTCAGTTATTTTTATGAACTATTGACTTGAGATTGGAATTGCTCCATTTAAAGATACATACAGATTAAACTTTATAGATATGGAAAAAATGCTCTTTAAAAAGATCATTCCTCTTTATACTCCCTCAAATAGCATTGATAACACTGGGTATTTTTAATCTTTTAAAATATTATTAGTTTGATGAACAAAATCCAATAGCTTATTATTGGTTTTATGAACATTTCTTTCATTATTAGTGAGGCCAAGTCTTTTTTCAGGTGACCACCGGCCAGTTGTATTTCGTCTCCTATGAACTGTCTGTTTTGGATTGCTTGTTAATATTAGGCACAGATTATTTTACCAACATTTAGTGTTTTAAATGTTTACTAGGACTTTATGAAGAGCTGGCTTGAGGCTCATTGTAAGATTATCATTGGTCTTACTTTTTTGTTTTGTTTGTTTTCACGGTGTGGCTTGTGGAATCTTAGTTTTCCAACCAGGACCCCTGCAGCAGGAGCACAGAGTCTTAGTACCTGGAGCACAAGGGAAGTCCCTTATTGATCTTACTCTGATTTCCTTTAGCTTCTAAGTATAATGACCAATGTTTCTTTTCATGAGTTTTATATAGCAGTGGTCCTCTCTTAGTTTGTTAGATGATTTGTCTTGTTTGTCTTAAAGAGACATGAGACAACGGCTGCTAATTGTCTCCAGATATCCATTCTTCTGGTGTTTTAGGCCACGCCATTAGAGAGAGATCACATGGAGAGGAGAGGCCATGAGACCATGATGAGAGTGAGGTGGTCCCAGCAATCTTAGTTGACTGCCATTGTGTGCAACCAGCAGCAGAACTGCCTAGCTGAGCCCATTCCACCCACAGACTCATGAGAGAGAACAAAATGGTTATTGCTATTTTTACTTATTTTTTGGTGGTTGTTATTTTAAGACACTAAGTTTTAGGGCAGTTTACTAGGGAGGGAAAGCACTCCATTTGTCCTTGAGTAACCAAACACTGATTTTTACCTTCACACATTGTACTGCAGCTGAAAGACCACATTTCTTGGCCCCTCTTTCAGGGAAGAGCAGCCAGTTTGACTAAATTCTGGATGAGGACATGTTGAGTGGTGTTTCTAGGAAGTCACCGTAAAAGAAAGGGGGCACAGCTTTTTCTCTGTTCCTCAAACTTGCTGCCCAGACAGATGTGATGGCTGGAGCTCTAGCAGCCAATGGGAAGGGGGAAGGGAACCATTTTGGGGCTTGGTTTAGGAGTTGCATACATTGCTTCTTCTTATATCTCAATGCTCAGAACTTAGACATACCATCACACTTAGTTGCAAGGGAGGATTGGAACTATAATATTTGTTCTGTACAGCTATGTGCCTGGCTAAAACTAGAGAGTTCTAGTATTATAGGTTGAAGGTAAAAGTGAAAGTGAAGTCGTTCTGTTGTATCCAACTCTTTGTGACCCCATGGTATGTAGCCTGCCAGGCTCCTCCATCCATGGGATTTTCCAAGGAAGAATACTGGAGTGAGTTGCCATTTCCATCCCTAGTGGCTCAGATGGTAAAGCGTCTGCCTACAATACGGGAGACCTGGGTTCGATCCCTGGGTTGGGAAGAGCCTCTGGAGAAGGAAATGGCAACCTG
>NW_011489022.1:8076-12942 GCF_000754665.1 Bison bison bison
ATCCGTGCAGAGAAGGGTGGTAGCCGAGAGGTTTCTCACTTCCACAAAGCACAAGTGGTCTGAGGCCAGAAGAACTCTGGGCTACCCACGGACCCAGAGCCGTAAAATGGCTATAAGGGCCTTGCTTCTCCACAGCACACAAGCCAGCCTAAGGCCAGTGGGTCCTCTCCCCCAGCGCGCAGCGGTTAATTTCACACTGCCCAATCTCAGCCGCCCACCACTGTCGGTGAGTGTCTCCTCTGAAATGCACGTTCTGGGCTCTCAACCTAAAATAAGGTGTCAAATTTAGATATCCAAACGTCTAGGCAGAGAATGTCCAGGTCGATTTTGTTTTTAAAGCCTCGAGGGCTTGTCAAAAGAGGCGAATGTTTCCTTGTTAAAGTGTGTTCTCCCTTTTTCCTCCATACACTGTGGCCCAAAGTAAATAAGACAAAATTGGTCTTTAGCTTCATAGATACTGCAATCTGTTGCAGAGACACGAAACGGTGACTACACAGATAACTAATTAGTTTACTCACTGTATGTATTGTCCGAGACAAGTACTTTGTGCTATGAACATAAACCGCAGGGGGACCTGACCAAAGTATTGTGAGGGTCAGGGCAGACTTTCTAAATGAAGTGAGAGACTTGAGACCTAGCAGGAGCTATCAGCCACGTGATCTCCATCAGTGGTGCTTAATCTTTAGAGTGCATCGCTAAACCTAGGGCGTTTGAGAAACACCCAGGACTGGGCCTTATCCCAGGGTTATGTTCATCTCCCAAGACAGTGAAGAAGGTAGAGGTGGATAGTAAGTGTCGGAAGAGAGAAGAGTTAGTCAGAGGGCCTTGCAGTGGGAAAGAATGCGGCATCCTAAAAAACTAAGGAGAAAACCAGTGAAGTTGTAGAGGAGAATGTTCAGGGTAAATGGTACTGAAAGAATTTAGAGGGTCAGCCCATAAAGGATTTGGAGGTTCTCGTTAAGGATGCAAGATAATGGGAAGCCACTGAGAAATTTTAATCAGGGTAATGAATTGGGAGGGTGCAGAGTATACATGTGGGAAGACCCATTAGAAAATGACTGCACAGTTTAGGATGGAAATGATGGTGGTATGATCCATGGTGGATTAAGTGAAGATGGAAGCATTAGAAACATACTTTGGAAGTAAGTCAATAGAACTTCATGATTATTGAATGTAGAGTTTGAAGGATACAGTGGTGTCTTATATGTCTCAGAGGTCTACCTTGAAATATTTTTTTTTTCCTGAGATAAACCACACTGGTGGTCAGATTTGGGAGAAAGAGCAGTTTTGGAGATGCTGCATATGAGATGCCCTTGTTTGTGTCATTCAGTTGGAGATGTTGGGCAGGCCACTGGATACGTGGCCCTGGACCACAGAGGACATACATGTTTAAGGGTAAACACAGAGGACATGTGATGTGTATGTCTGGACCTTAATGGACATACAGATGTATGGTCTGGGCCTTAGGACACTCAGGCGTGTGGAGCTGGGCATCAGAAAATGTCCAAATGAATATTGTTAGTTGCAGAGAGATGGTCCCTGAAGCTGTCGTAGGCGTGTGGAACCAAGATTGCAAACTCCAGTGCCTAGAGGGGCCAGACAGGTAACACATGAGGATGCAAGGCAGAGGCATATTTTGAGTCAGTGACTGGGACTGTCTACTCTAGCCGTATATTGCCATATGAGAATTACATGGATTTTCATTTGAGACCAGGAATCTGGATTCTACCACAAAATGTCTTTGTTTTAAATGCTGCCTCTATTTAAAAAGTTGATCGGGGCCAAATAAAACACATGCATTAGAAGTGGTTCACCTCTGTCATTTGAAGGGAAGAGTGTCTCCCACCAAGCTGAGAGCTGAATCCTGTTGAACGCAGAAATTCAAGAGTCTGGTAGAGAAGGATGTGCAGTGACCAGAGGGGTTGAACCAGGAGGGCGTGATGTCCGGAAAGCCAAGGCAGGAGGACATGGAGTCTTCAGTGCTCTGCGGTGACCCAGGTCCTGGTGCCTGTAGGATGGATGTAAAGAAACTACTAGTGAGATATGATTTAGGAAGTGCCCATGGTGGAAAACATTTGTGTGGCAACGCATTTCTCTTTAATCTAAAGGACAGAGCTTCAAGACTTTAACAACTTGTCTGAATTCACCATCCTGAGTAAAGGCTCATAAACACCATCCTGAGTCCCTTTCCTTCTACTGTCCAAACTTCACTGACTTTATAACTTAAAAAGTCTTGTTTTAATGTAATGAACAGATCTTGTTTTAGTCTGTGGATCTTGATTTGATCCAGAGAGATAAGAAATTCAGTTCTTGTAAAAAAAGTCATAAAAAACTGTAGGGTTTGTTTCCAAGTCCTCCTTTTGCTAGCAAAGTAAGCTTGAGTAGAAACTTAGAATAACAAGCTGAAAGATGTATCGAAGAGTGTCAGTATAGTGTTCCTGAAAGTACCTTTGTGAGGCCAGACAAACTGAAGTATCAGAGTCGGGAGCAGAGAAAGGTTGATTGCAGGGCTGAGCAAGAAGAACAGGAGGTTGGTGTTCAAAAATGTGGACTTTTATGGTTTTCAGGGAGAAAACTTTTATGGTTTTCAGTTCTAGGTTCAGTTCTAGAGTGTCAGATCTAGGTTTCTATTACAGTTTACTAGAAATAGCACCTCTAGAGTAGGAGGCACATGAATGATCTGTGTCTTAGCTGCTCACACTATAGGGGTCTGGCATGGACCAAGAAGAAAAAGTCAAAGTACTTGAAAGTGATTTTAAAATGTTAGTGTCAATATGAAATGTTGATACAAAGTATCAGTATAGTGTTCCTGATCGCACCTTTGTGAGGCCAAACAAACTGAAGTATCAAAGTCAGGAGCAGAGAAAGGTTGATTGCAGGGCTGAGCAAGAAGAACAGGAGGTTGGTGTTCAAAAACGTGAACTTTTATGGTTTTCAGGGAGAAGTTTTCAAAGGCAAAATTTAGGGTGAGGGCTGAAGAGCCTGTGACTTTGTTCTCATTGGTGGGTGAGGAGGTAATGGGGCGGTGCTCCAGGAATCCTGTGCTCAGCCTGAAGTTACCATCCCCCAGCTGGGTGGGGCCTTGGTTCCTGCAGGAGAACTCAGATATTGGCGAGTGTGTTCCTCGAGGAGGAGCCAGGACGGTGCCCCATTCTGCTGCTCCACTGTTTCTTGGCTGGCCCCTCCCTTGTCTCCACATCCTCTCCTGTCCCTGATTAGAAACTGTTTGAGGCTGTCCTTTGGAACTCAGGGAAGGTCTTGGAGGCTGAAGTCTTTTTCCTACAAACAAGAGAAGGGGGACACGGAAAGGCTTTTGTATCCCACAGGGTCCTGCTCAGTTTCAATACTATGGTTTATCAATGTGAAGTTGAACTTCTGCTTTAGAAATTGAGAAGGACCCTCCGCATAGACATCCATGAATTATGTTACTCAATACTTGCTTACATATGCTACTGATGGGAAATAGCTTAAATGGACTATATAATTTATCATCCAAGCCAGGACACTTTGAATTGTGAAAAGAGGTGCAATTAATAGTTCTCCAGGCAGCAGCTAGCACTGTCCAGGGTGCAGTGGGATTCATGATCGCCCCTGGCATATGTAAAATACCCCTGGGAATATCATTGTTTCGTCACCTGGTGTGGTAACATCAGATCTGTGTATGCCAAACGCTTTCTTTCTCCCTTAAAAACTCATTCACTTGGATATGCTATAAGGACAACCTCAGTTTCACAACCTGGAATCCTGAGCTAAGAAAAAGGACAAGAAATATTAAGCACAAAATTTCTAAAAGGCATTTAGAAATTCAACAAAAGGATTTGCTTCCATCTAGCATTTTTTTTTTCCATCTAGCATTTTTAACCTTAATGAGGTAGTTCAGTTTTTACCTCTCAGACAATACTGTGCTGGGTGAAGAGAAGAATTGGATAAGTCTTGACTGAGAGGAAAGAAAAATATTACATAATGGAATTAGCACGCTCAAGATGGTAGGTTCAGTAGCGTCATATCCCAGGCAAACTGATGTACAATGCATTTATATCCTCATGCAAGTAGATGAGATACAATGGTATGCACAGAACCTGAATGTTTTAAATGATTCATTTGGAGCCTGGCTCCAGCCCTAGCTAGCCCCTTTAGGCCCCAGTGATCTGGGGATTGGAACGTGGGATTAACAGGACAAGAATCTGCATATGTTTTCACTCTGTGAGTTTTCATCTTCTAAGTTTGGGTGGGTTTCATACCTTTGTTAGAAGTCTTGCTGGAATGTGATTGAATCCCGGTGGCAGCTGGTGTACTAGGCGAAGACACTGTTAAAGAGGGACATTTCTCCGTAATCAGGTAAGTAGGCAAGCTGGCCTTTGTTCTCCGCAGAGTCTGAAGTGCTCTCGGCTCTGCAGCATCGCTCATGAAAAGCCGCCCATCTGAAGGGACAAAGAGATCTTTATTTCTCTTCCACAGTGCACAGAGAAAAGGTAGAAAGAGAGTGTGGATTTCTTTGGGAGTCTGTGCGCTCCGTTTGAGCAAAGGAAATGCTAATGGAAGTTGGGTTCCCACTTGGTTTCCTGTCTCACGTTATTGTAGTTGTTATATTATGATTTTGTGATGGGTCTGAGTGAAGAAGCGCAGCCTCCCTCTCAGTGGCCTGGGAGGGAGGAGGGGTCCGTGCTCCCCTCCCCCAGCTAGAAGGAATGCCCCCCTGGCTAGAAGGAATGTGCCCTGAACCAGCTGGGCCAGGGGTTCCTCAATTTGAAGAGAGAGATCACTGAGGACATAACACTGTGATTAAAGCGTTCAGCCTTTGAGTTGGTGGAAAGAAAGTTGCCATGTAAATATTAATTTTCAGGACCACAGTTCTCTGTTGTTCTG
>NW_011489022.1:13042-16816 GCF_000754665.1 Bison bison bison
TATCTTGAGCACATTCAGGTAATAACTTTGGGATTGGCAAAATATTGATAGTATTGGTTAGAGGCACCATCACCGTTTTATGTCAGTTTATTGCGACCCCATGGACTGCAGCTTATCAGGCTCCTCCGTCCATGGGATTTTCCAGGCAAGAGTGCTGGAGTGGACTGCCATTTCCTTCTCCAAGTTTATTAAGCAAATAACACTAATTCTTGTTTCATTCTGGTATTTCAAAAGTTTTTCTAACTACCCTGAGATCATGATAATGGCTGTATTCAGAGCAGTAGCATTTTTCGGTCGCTTTGTTATGGGTCCTTCCTGCATGGTGGTGGTTACACCAAATGGTGGAGAACTGTTCGCTACTACGTGTCCAATTTGAAAATGGCTTAAAGGCTCTAAATTCATACTGGGAAAAACAAAATGCATTGCAACTTTGTTCACTTTGACAAGCGCAATTTTATGTTAGTCTTTTGGTCTGATTTTGACTTAAGAATGTTTCACCTCAAATACCTGTAGCAATTGAAGGAAGCTCCTAGAACACTTGATCAAAGAAAGATGATGAACATCCCTTGGCGAAGCCGTATCTGAGGTGGGGAGTAGGGCAGGGCATCCCAGAGCCAGAGCTTCCTGTTCAGTCATTCACGCCAGCATTTCCTGTACAGTGTTCAGTCGTTTGACAAGTGGGCATTGGACACATCCCTTAAATCGAGCAGTTTCTAGCTTCTGGAAATGCAAGAGTGAAACTTGGGAGAATCCTGTTCAATGCAGGATTGTCAGTTAAAACCTGTCTCCTTCCTAACCCAGCCCTTGGTAGTGCTTTGGGGCTCTGAGCAGGGAGCAGCAGTTTAGGGGAAACACAGGGAGGTTTAAAGTCTTTTCTCCTTCAGCTAGGATGTCTTTTTCTTTTGAATTTCAAGCACAGAATATTCAGCACAAAGCTAGCAAGAATCTAACTGGATTTTGAGCTGGACGCATTTCTTCCAGACAGCGTTTATCTTTGCTCTTATGTGCATAAGGTCGGAGTTAACCTTGGCGACGTTCAGTTCAGTTCCTGGGGCTTCCAGTTCCTCTTGCCTTCTTTGGAAACCATTTCCTGGTGCTCTAATTCTGTATCTTGCCAAGTAGCAAAAGCGTGGAGAAAAACCCCTGAAGTAGCTTGTGGTGAAGTTGCAAGTTTTTTGGCACTTCTCCAAACACTCATGAGCTTCATTTGTGTTCACATGTAAGAAAAGCCAACCCAGATTTCCTAATAATGCTTTATTTAGTGCTTAAACTTTAATTGCAGGGTATAAATGATACCATTAGGAACCGATATCAATACTAATGCCACCTATATTATTATTTACTCGGCTGAAAACTAAGCTTGTTGAAATATATTTATTAACACCGCACCCTAGAACTACGCAAAAGCTTCATTCTGTGGCTGTTCGTGAATACTCAGTGTACTGCAGTGTTGGGGCTTCCGAGCTTGGGATAAATTCATTATGAAAATGGAGTGATGAAGTGTGTTAGGGGCTTTATTTCTCAGGTAACAAACACATGGCTTATTCAGAGGAGTAAGCACCCCTCGTGGGATTTTAGCCTCTTTAGCCAACAAAGAGTTAAATCCAGCATTTATGATGTATAAACTTTGCTCCTTAGCATTAAAATGTACCTTATTCATTCCTTAGATTTCTCTTTGAACCATGGCTATTGTTTGTCACTAACAGCTAGCTTTTGTGAAGTTAATAAATGTGCATAATAAGGACATAAAGGTATGGAGAAGTAATACTGTAATCCTTTTGTTTGGATAATCAGTCTAATGTATGCAAATTAAACCTTATTAGTACTAGGGTTTTGTGTCTGCTTATCAAAATGTGCCATTTTCATGAAAATTGGAAGTCCATTATATAAAGTTATTATTAACAATCATTTAGGAATTATATACGGTATGCAAATTAAAGTTGATTACAACTAATTAAGGGCTTTCTTTGTTATTTGACCTTGTCTGCTTTTTATGTAAATATGTTTCTTTTGGTCTGGCATATTTTTAGACTCAGAAAAGTATATTAAGACAAGTTACATTATGTATTTTTTAATATATCTTCGTGTTGCCATTGTCTGTGCCCCTCCTTTTGCAGAGGCACACGATATGTAGAGCCATGCATCTTGCAGTTTGGGGATGGGCCTGTCGGTGAGTAGAATTCCAGAAATAGAAAGCAATCAAATTTCCCAGTCTCTTCAATAAGTTTCATGGAATATGAGCACAAATCCAGTATAACATATAAACAGTCTTCATGCCAGAATGCCCTTCTTTTCCACTATTTATTGACTACAGTGAGTCTTGGGTTGCAGATTTCCAAGTGGAGCTAAGTAATAAATGATCATTACTCGCTTACAAGGTGCCCCGCAAAACCTACTTGTTATCTGTGAAAGCATTCAGCTAAAGATAAGTGACTTCACCACAGAGGATGTAACAGGTCCAGTACCAGTGGCCTTTAGGAAGAACAGTATGTTCTCTGAAGACAGGGGAAGAATTTTCTCAGAGGGCAAAGAGGGAACATTGGAAATAAGACTTTTTAGCACTCACTAGGTTATAATTTTCCTTCAGTGTAATCGTTCTAGTTGTTTTCTATGAACAAAGAAGTTTGATACAGTGTCTGGAGCAAAGGATCCTGGGCACAAGATTTAAGTGCGTGATAGAAAAGACCTGTTAATAGTGTCGTGTTTGTCTTAAAGTATATGGGTAGGAAAAGGAGTGGGGCAGATAAGCAGCTCAAGTACCTAGGTATTTAAAAGAAGTAAACTATTTAAGACTCTTTAAAAGACCAACTAAGAGCCAAATCACTGTTGAATTAATGCAAAATTTGAATATTTTATTTTTTTGCTTTGAACACTAACAGTTTAATCTTTGAAAAATTTCATTTGAACTCTTATTGGGCTTCAAAGGGATTGAAAACATAATTGAAGAACAGTATATAAATAGAAAATTGTGTATATCCTACATGAACAGCTTCTTAAGTTTTCACAAACTTGAGACTGATGTCATCAGGACCCAGATCAAGGAAAAATCATATCAGTAGTACTCCTGTAGCTCCCACCTTTTCCATAAATCAGGTGACAGTACATGTATGGATATGTTTCTGGCCTCTCTTGGGGAGAGTTGACATCTCTATAATGAGTCCTTCAATCTATGAATATGGTATGTCTTCTATAAAGGGAAGCTTTATGATTTGACAGCTACCCTGGAAAATATAGGAAACAAGAAGAGACTAAGTTCAAACATTTCTCTGGGATTTTAAAGGTCCCTGCACAGAGGAATGTCCTACTTCACCACATTATCTAGGAAAGATGTGGATCTACTGCTGGCCTTCATGAAGTGGATAGGCTTGCACACGATACCTCCTAGCCACCATACACTTGCATTATCCTCATGGCAGCCGTTTGGCATCTTCCTCCTTTTCACAGGGCACTGGCCAGGATTCTTGCCACTTTTGTTCTGCCGAGAGTTTTTCATAAAACACAGACCGTGGTGCTGTGGGTAGCCTTCCACTTTAGGTGCATGGCTCTTAGTGAACATTTTCTTTTCTGTTAAAGAGAAGCAAAATGTGTCCTTCTCAGTGTCAAAATGCGCTATGTTAAAATGTATAAACCACGACTCAGTTTTTATGCTTCTAGAGTCAAAGAGTTTCTTATAGTTCCAGACTTTTTTCTTCCCCCTCTGCAAGATGTTGAACTTTGGAATTCCTGTTTCCACAGGGGGAAAAAGCCCTCATTTGCATCATGGTTTAGTAGGTA
>NW_011489022.1:16916-17460 GCF_000754665.1 Bison bison bison
AAGAGTAACAGAAACACACAGAGCTGGGCGGGTGACGCCCACCGCTGTCAGGTGACTGGCCGTGTAATCCCCACTTCCTTTCCCACGTGCTGACTGCTTCCCAGCCTGGGAATGGGAGAAAGGGACGCCGAACACTCCTCACCTGGTCCTGGGCGAATGGGAAAAATGGCCTGGGCCGACCAAGAACTGTTAAGAGCCCCAAAGAACAGGGTCCCTAAAGTCACCATTTTGCTTTAGAAGGTTTATTATTTTACATTTCTCAAAATAACATGGTAAAATTAGAGGCAACACAAACAAGATTCAAGCTATGTGAGTCTTTTAATTCAGGCAGAATTTAATGTGTAATTAAGATTAATTATACCATAATGGAATTGTAGACACATGATTATTGCATCATCTTCCTTGCAGACAGGCTTCTCAGATTGAGGAGCACGCTGAGAGGCAGAGGCGAAGGAATCAGACTGCGTTTTGCAGGATGTGTTAGTTAACCAGGTCCTTGTGGAGGTTAATTTTTGCCAGTGCTCATTTAAGAAGTGTTTGAAAG
>NW_011489022.1:17560-18386 GCF_000754665.1 Bison bison bison
AAAGCAGTGGTGTGTGCTGTTCTCAAGTTTAGGATATAAACTAAGTGTTGGTGTTTGTGAGTTGTGTGTGAAGTGTTTGGACTGTGTGTGAAAGTAAGAGGAATTTACTTCTCAATTATAAATTCAAAATATGGGAGGGAATCTGGAAATGATTTAGAATAGGCCATTGTCTAAATCAGAGGGGAAGATGGGCTAAGCCTGCCCTTGGAAGTTCTGAGTCTCTTAGAAAAAGAACTCCAAGGAAGGAAGTTCCATGATATACTATAGTATATTATTTAAATATATAAAATATAAAACAAGTTTGAATCAATGATTCAGCTTGCGTAATTAGACCTAGAAAGAATTTTCTTAGCTTCTCTTTCCTTGGCTGTGATTTCAACACTAAAAGGAAATATTTCTCAACTATGAGTAAATTTTATTCCCTTTAATTGTGTAATTAATTAACTACACTTTTATTATGGAGCTTTTCAGACATATTCAGATCCTTTTAAGAGAAAAAAGGACCGTAAGTGGACTGTAGTGTTATTTTTGTCATATGCTATCATAACATGAGTCATTTGTTGTTGTTCAGTCGCTCAGTCATGTCCAACTCTTTGCGACCCCATGGACTGCTGCACGCCAGGCTTCCCTGTCCTTCACCATCTCCTGGAGCTTGCTCAAACTCATGTCCACTGAATTGGTGATGTCATCCAACCATCTCATCCTCTGCTGTCCCCTTCTCCTCCTGCCTTCAGTCTTTCCCAGCACCAGGGTCTTTTCTAATGAGTCAGCTATTCGCATCAGGTGGCCAAAGTGTTGGAGCATCAGCTTCAGCATTAGTCCTTCC
>NW_011489022.1:19117-19391 GCF_000754665.1 Bison bison bison
TTCTTGACCTGCATACAGATTTCTCAGGAGGCAGATCTGGTGGTCTGGTTTACCATCTCTTGAAGAATTTTCCACAGTGTGTTGTGATCCCAAAGTCAAATGCTTTAGCATAGTAAATGAAGCAGAAGTAGATGTTTTTCTGGAATTCTCTTGCTTTTTCAGTGATCCAACAGATGTTGGCAATTTGATCTCTGGTTCCTCTGCCTTTTCTAGAACCAGCTTGAGCATCTGGAAGTTCACAGTTCATGTATTGCTGAAGCCTGGCTTGGAGAAT
>NW_011489022.1:19996-21254 GCF_000754665.1 Bison bison bison
ACTGTTTCTGTCCTCTGTTGTGCCCATCCGAGTTATAGCTCCTGCTTTTTGCTCTTATACACTCATAAAGCCAAATCATGCAATATATATGAAACACTAGCAAAGTGTGTGAACAACGTTTACATTATCAATATTAACTTAAAGGACGATGTTGCCTTTCGGAAGCTGATTTTTAAGCCTACCTATATTCTTTTTTCACTAGGTCAGAATTAAAGCAGTCTTATTCTGGTCAAAATGATTATACATTCATTTTAAGACTGTTGCTGCTAAGTCACTTCAGTCGTGTCTGACTCTGTGTGACCCCATAGACGGCAGCCCAACAGGCTCCCCCGTCCCTGGGATTCTCCAGGCAAGAACACTGGGGTGGGTTGCCATTTCCTCCTCCAATGCATGAAAGTGAAAAGTGAAAGGGAAGTCGCTCAGTCATGTCCGACTCTTTGCAACCCCATGGACTGCAGCCTACCAGGGTCCTCCGTCCATGGGATTTGCCAGGCAAGAGTACAAGTGGGGTGCCATTGCCTTCTCCTCATTTGAAGACTAGCACACTGAAATAAGATAATAGCCTTCCATTATAAGGCACACCATTCAGGTACCCAGGACATCAGTTAAGCTGATCATGTAAATAAAGGATCAGCAAAATTTTTTCCACAAAGGACCTGATCATAAATATTTTAAGCTTTGAGGGCCATACAGTCTTTCACAACTATTCACCAACTGCCATTGAATCATAAAATTGGCCACAGACACTTGTAAGTGAATGGGCGTGGCTGTGTTCCAATGCAACTTTATTTACAAAAATGGGTTCCTGTCCTTTACTGTGCCCATTTGCGTTATAATTCCTGCTTTTTGCTCTTATACAAGCATGAAGCATAAAGCCAAAAAATGGGTAGAGAGTAGATTTGGCTATAGGATATAGTTTGCCAAGCCCTGATCTAAATGAAAATACAGGGTTAAAAATCCTGGGAGATATCTTTATTGACGCAACTAAAAATAATTCACAATCTGAAAGTTGAGAGTTATGTTTTATTCTATGGGAATTTTTAGGACTTCAAGCATAGGAGGCAACATCTCAAGTAACCTTAAGAGAACTGCTCCAGAAGGTGAGGGGTAAGCTAGGAATATATAGGAGTTTTACAACAAAGGACAGGTTGTATAAACAAACGATTCCTGTTAAAGAAAACTAGTCAACGCTATGGTTTTTCCAGTAGTCATGTATGGATGTGAGAGTTGGGCTGTGAAGAAAGCTGAGCACCGAAGA
>NW_011489022.1:21354-22634 GCF_000754665.1 Bison bison bison
AAGGAAATCAGTCCTGAATATTCATTGGAAAGACTGATGCTGAAGCTGAAACTGCAATACTTTGGCCACCTGATGCATAAAGCAAATTAAGTTTTCATAAGTTATTTATCTGTTTCTGAATGCTGTCCTCTATTCAGATAAACAATGTTAATAGCTTAATTCACAGTGAATACTCTTCATCATGGTTGGACATATACATAGAAACATATAGGTTGTCCCCTAATCCACTCATTGATGGGTCTCTTCTCTATAAGTTTCTAAGCATTAAAATAAGAAATCCAAATAATATATCATTGATCCATCCAGGCCAATGGATGTAGGTCAGCTTTTTCTCTTTGGTTTTCATCGTGAAAATGTGAACTAATAATAATGGAGACCTACGCGACCTTCATCCAGATGCAGTTATTGTTAACATTTTGCTGTGTTTGTGTGCATGCTCCCCTCCACCCATTTGTCAGGGCGTGCCATGTAAAGTTGTTAACACTCAACTGCCGCATGCCAAAACAGCAGTTTTGATACAGTGTAACCTAATTTTTTTTCTGAGTCATTTGAGACAGAGTAAATTGGGCATTAGGATACCTTGCCATAAATGCTTCAGCTTGCATTTTCTAGCAAAATAAGTACCTTCTCATACATCCTCAGAAGACCATTGCATGCTGTGCTAAGTTACTTCATTCGTGTCCGACTCTTTGCGACCCTATGGACTGAGCCCATCAGGCTCCTCTGTCCATGGGGATTCTCCAGGCAAAAATACTGGAGTGGGTTGCCGTGCCCTCCTCCAGGGGAACCATTATCATACCTTAAAAAATTCAACAAATATTTTATCTTCCTGTATCCACTTTATATTCAGATTTCCCTAATCATGCCTGAAATACTCTTATAGCTACCTTTTTAGAACAAGAATCCAATCAAAGTTCACGCGTTTCCATTAGTTTTTGCCTCTTTAGTCTTTTAATTTAGAATAGTTTACAACCTTGTTTCCCCCTTAATCTTAGTCTTTGCAAGAGACCAGTTCAGTTGTCTTGCAGAATATCCCACATTTTTTATTTATCTGATTATTTCTTGAGGGTGTTGTTTAACTTATTTTTCTAATCCCTGTGTTTCTTGGAATTTAGCAAAACATTTGGCAATGGCTAAGGAGAAAAAAGGGGCTTGCCTTCTGACTGACTAAAGAATCTGCCTGCAATGCGGGAGACCTGAGTTTGATCCCTGGTTGGGAAGTTCCCCTGGAGAAGGGAATGGCTACCCACTCCAGTATTCTTGCCTGGAGAATCCCATGG
>NW_011489022.1:22734-24136 GCF_000754665.1 Bison bison bison
AAGTAGGAAAAAAACTTCCATATTTGGCCAGAATAGTTTGTAGATGATTCTGTGTACTTCTGTCATATGACATCAGACTGTCCTACTCCAAATAATTTGATGGTACTTTGTGTGTAGTTGCTCAGTCATGTCCGACTCTTTGTAACGCCATGGACTGTAGCCCGCCAGGCTCCTCTGTCCATGGGATTTTCCTGGCAAGAATACTGCATTGGGTTGCCATTCCTCCTCCAGGACCTTCCTGACCCAGGGATCAAACCTGGATCTCTCTCCTGCATCTCATGCACTGCAAGTGGATTCTTTACCGCTGAGCCATCAGAGAAACCCTTGGTTAAGGTAGTGACCACTAAACTTCTCCATTGTAAAGGCACATTGTTTCTTCAGCATTCTTTTAAAATAAGTATAATGTTAATTACATTGTATAACCTGATTATATGGATAAATGAGCTGCAGTTAATTCAAGCTATTCCTTTCTTGGTGGAGATTCAGTTTGTTGCTATTCTTTTGCCATTGAAATATTCCAATAAGCTTTCTTGCTTGTATTTAAGTATTCTTAAGTATTATTGCTTTAATTTCCAAGGAATAGATTCCCCAATGGGAAAAGAGGCATGTATATTTTTAATTTTGACATTTATTTATTTGACATTTACTTATTGTTATTTATTTGACATTATAAACTTTGCAAAAAATTTGTAGCATACTTCTACCAATAGTATACAAAAGTGCCTGTTTCTCCAGCTTTTCAACATCACTGGATATAAATGCCTTTTAATCTCCACCCTTCCCATCTGTTGGGTAAAAATTTGTAATTTATTTTGCATTTCTTTTACTACCAATGAGACTGTGTAGCTTATTAAATGATTTATAATTTTCAGCTATTTAAATTTCCTCTTCTATTTCTAATTGCCTATTTCTCCCAGTATGTCTCACCTTGCTTATGGTCTCTTGCCATACAAAAATTAAGATTTAAAAAATACACTTAAAAGTATACATCTTTTTTGTTTGTTTTTTTATGGTTCCTGGGTTACCCATCTTCCGAAGATTTACCCTACTCTAAAAGGAGCCTGGTGGGCTTCCATCTACAGGGTCGCACAGAGTTGGACACGACTGATGCGACTTAGCAGCAGCAGCAAGATAATATAAAAACTCTACTAAATTTTCTCATTATTCTGATTTGTATTTATTACATGGTATGCGGTAAAGATCTAGTTTTGCATCTGTGTGGATAGTTAGCAATTATGTCAGCCCGCTATATTAAATAATCCAACCTTTTTGACAAAGATGTGAAATTCCACATTTGTGGAAATTTCTCCTTTGTGGAATCTTTGCTCCTGTGCTGAGTTCTCATATACATTTGGATCTATTTCCGAACTCTCCATTGTACTCCACTGACCTATGTATTCCT
>NW_011489022.1:25554-26095 GCF_000754665.1 Bison bison bison
GGATTAGCATGTTAATGGGGCGTTCCCTGGTAGCTCAGCTGGTAACGAATCCACCTGCAATGCGGGAGACCTGGGTTCAATCCCTGGGTTGGGAAGATCCCCTGGAGGAGGGCATTGCAACCCACCCCAGTATTCTTGCCTGGAGAATCCCCATGGACAGAGGAGCCTGGTGGGCTACAGTCCATGAGGTTGCAAAGAGTCGGACATGACTGAGTGACTAAGCACAGCACAGCACAGCACAGCATATTAATAGTAAGGCACATGATGTGTAAATGATAGCAAAGGAGACTTGATCTTGGTTAATTTCTTGCCAAAAATACTGTCCTCTCACCAATGATGAGAGGATGCCCGAAACTTTCAAAAATTTAAGCTTTAGTCTAGAAGATAAAATAAAAAGATTTGCCTGTTTGTATTGCAGTTTTCATTTTCTTTCCCTCTCTCCTTTCCTTGTTCCCTCGCTTCCTTCCAGTTTTACTGAGATATAATTAACATACAGCACTGTGTAAGTTTAAGGTGTGCAGAATAATGAGTTGCTTTACCT
>NW_011489022.1:27894-28309 GCF_000754665.1 Bison bison bison
CTTTTTTTAAAAAAAAATTGAAAAATTTCAAGCACATCTAAAAGTAGAGAAGCTGGCATTATTCATAGATTTGTGCTTATCTTTATACATATATAAGTTGTAGTCTTATGTCAATATCACTAGCCAATTTATTTTTAAATTAAAAAATTTTATTTTATTTTTTACTTTTTTACATTTTTATTATGGTATCATTCACATATAGTAAAATCCATATTTCTATTTTAGAGTTGAGAGTTTTGACAAATATGTACAGAAGTGTAATAATCAGCTCAGTCAAGATATAAAATGGTTTCTTCACCCCTCCCAAATTCCTCTATACCTCTTCATGTTACCCTCTCTTCCTACTGTAGCAGCCACTGATATATTTTCTGTCCCTAGAGTTTTCACTATTCCAGAATATCATTAAATGAAATAA
>NW_011489023.1:0-313 GCF_000754665.1 Bison bison bison
GACGGAGCCAAAGCAAAAACAACGCCCAGTTGTGGACGTCACTTGTGATGGAAGTAAACTCTAATGCTGTGAAGAGCAATGTTGCATAGGAACCTTGAATGTTAGGTCCATGAATCAAGATAAATTGGAAGTGGTCAAACAGGAGATGGCAAGAATGCACGTCGACATTTCAGGAATCAGCAAACTAAAATGGACTGGAATGGGTGAATTTAACTCAGATGACCATTATATCTACTACTGTGGGGAGGAATCCCTTAGAAGAAATGGAGTAGCCATCATAGTCAACAAAAGAGTCCAAAATGCAGTACTTGGA
>NW_011489023.1:413-805 GCF_000754665.1 Bison bison bison
GGACCTAACAGAAGCAGAAGATATTAAGAAGAGGTGGCAAGAATACACAGAAGAACTGTACAAAAAAGATGTTCATGACCCAGGTAATCACTCACTCACCTAGAGCCAGACATCCTGGACTGTGAAGTCAAGTGGGCTTTAGGAAGCATCACTACGAACAAAGCTAGTGGAGGTGATGGAATTCCAGTTGAGCTATTTCAAATCCTAAAAGATGATGCTGTCAAAGTGCTGTACTCAGTATGTCAACAAATTTGGAAAACTCAGCAGTGGCCTCAGAACTGAAAAAGGTCAGTCTCCATTCCAATCCTGAAGAAAGGCAGTGCCAAAGAATGCTCAAACTACCACACAATTGCACTCATCTCACACGCTAGCAAAGTAATGCTCAAAATTCT
>NW_011489023.1:905-1654 GCF_000754665.1 Bison bison bison
TTATTAAGCTCTATATTGGTTAAAGAAATGACTCCCAATTGATAGATTATGGTGATAGATTATGGATTCTTGATCTCCAAGGAACAAGATTTAGCTTTGGGACCAGAGACCAGGCTTGATCACTCAAGATCTTTTGTGTACCAGAGTTTTATTAAAGTGAAAAAGGGACAGAAGAAGCTTCTGACAGAGACATCAGAAGAGGGGCAGAGAGTGTCCCCCTTCGCTAGTGTTAGCAAGGGAGTTATATATGTTTTTAATTAGTTATTACAATAAATCAAAATAATGTCTTGAGGTTGTAAAGATCTTACTAGACCCACTCCCATAATTTCCATTTTAAGATAACAGGATTAGCCAGAAGGTTTTCAGGAAGGAGAAACCATCCTCAAGCAGGATATGTTGTTGTTATATAATCCTTAGTACAGAGTTTAAACTGAGTTTTTTGTTGTGTAATCATCAGTTCAGGACTTAAAGAAAAAAAAGTTTTATGTGACTAAGACTAAAGAATGTAGAGAAAAAAAAGATGTTTGTCTTTTCCTCCTCCTTGAAAATTCCAGACCCCTATCTCCTCTGACAGAATGTGGTCCACTGGAGAAGGGAATGGCAAACCACTTCAGTATTCTTACCTTGAGAACCCCATGAACAGTATGAAAAGGCAGAAAAATAGGACACTGAAAGAGGAACTCCCCAGGTCAGTAGGTGCCCAATATGCTACTGGAGATCAGTGGAGAAATAACTCCCAAAAGAATGAA
>NW_011489023.1:4958-6837 GCF_000754665.1 Bison bison bison
CACTTAATGCAAAAGAGGAATAGAAGAACAAAAAAAAAATTTATGAGCCATAGAAAACAAAAAGTAAAGTGGTAAGTAGAAGTAAATTCAACTACACCAGTATTAATAGAAAGTGTGGTTGGATTAGACTATGCAAAAAAGATAGAGTTGTCAGACTGGATCTGAAAAAAAGGCTAGGGACTTTTCTGGTGCTCCAGAGCCTAAGACTCTGCACTCCCAGTGCAGGGGGCCCAGGAACTAGATCCCACATGCTGCACCTAAGAGTTTCATGTGCTGCAGCTAAAGATTCCAGATGCCACAATGAAGATCAAAGATCCTGCATGCCACAACTAAGACCAGCACACCCAAATAAATAAAATAAATATTAAAAAATAATAAAGTCTAGTTATATGCTATCTGCAAGAGACACACTTCAAATTCAAAGATGCAAATAGATTTAAAGTAAAAGGATAAAAATGATATACAAGCAGCAACCATAAGAAAGTTGACGTGACTATAATAATATCAGACAAAATAGACTTTAACACAAAATGTTAGTAAAGACAGAGACATTTTATAATGATACAAGGGTCAATCTATCAGAAAGATGTAACAGTTATAAACATATATGCACCTAATAAGAGAACATTAGCATACATGAAGAAGAATTTATAAAAATAAATGGAAAGTAGACAGTTCAACAATAGCTGGAGATTTTCAATATTTAATAATGTATAGAACACCAAAGCAGCAGACCAACAAAAAATAGAAACTTGAACAACATTATAAACCAACTAGAACTAATAGACATCTATAGAACTCTCCACCCAACAATAATAGGATTCTTCTCAAGTACACATGGAATATACTCCAGAATAGACCACATGCTAGTTGACATGTGATAGTTGACCACATGATATATTTATCATCAACCATGATAAACTTGAAAGATTAGAAATACTATTAAGTGTGCTTTCTGCTAACATGGAAAGTAGAAAACAGAAACAGAAAGAAGTTTGGGAAATCACAAATTCATGGAGATCAAACAGCATGCTCCTAAATAACCAATAGATCAAAGAAGAAATAAAAAAAGGAAATTAAGTTATATTGAAATGAATGAAAATGAAGATACAATATACCAAAACTTATGGGATGCAGCTAAAGCAAGGCTTAGAAGTACATGTGTTGCAATAAATGCCTATATTAAAAAAAGAAGAAGGATCTCAAATCAATAACCTAACCTTTTACCGTAAGACCTCAGAAAACAGAGCAAACTAAACCTAAAGCAAACAGAAGCAAGGAAGTAAAAGACCAGACAGAAACTACTGAAACAGAGAATAGAAAAATAGCAGAGAAAATCAATAAAACTAAAAGCTGGTTCTCTGTAAATATCAACAAAATTGACAAACCTATAGACTGAAAATAAAGAAAACTCAAACTACTAGAGTCAGAAATGAAAGACAGGACATTACTACTGACTTTACAGAAATAGAAGGATTATGAAGGAATACTAAGAATAACTGTATGCCAATGCATTAGATAACTTAGATGAAATGAACAAATTCCTAAAAAGACACAAACTACCAAAACTGACAAAATGGGAAATATGAACATACCTATAAAAAGTAAAGAGAATTAATTAGTAAACAAAAAGCTAGACTTTTCCAAAAGGAAAAATCTAGGCCCAGATTGCTGCACTGGTGAATTATGCCAAACATATAAAGAAGAATTACTACTACTCTTTCACAAATTTTTCTTAAAAATACAAGAGGAGAGAATACTTCCTCACTCATTCTGTGAGGTCAGTATTATCCTGTTATCAAAACCATACAAAGACACCACATGAAAAGAAAACTACAGATTAATATCTTGTATAAATATGGATGCAAAAATCCACCAC
>NW_011489023.1:10332-11352 GCF_000754665.1 Bison bison bison
AACTACTGAGCCAGTGCTCTAGAGCCCGTGAGCCACAATTACTGAGCCCCTGTGCTGCAACTACTGAAGCCCGCTTGCACCTACAGCCCGTGCTGTGCAACAAGAGAAGCTACCTCAATGAGAAGCCAGCAAGAATAGCACCCACCTGCGGCAAATTAAAGAAAGCCCGAGAGCAGCAACAAAGACCCAGCACAACCAAAAATAAATAAATAAAAAATTTAAAACATTGAAGACCTGAAGAGAAGAATGGATTTTAACCATCAGGTCTCTAGAAGAAAATAAAGTCCTTAATTTATAAGCATATCTAGCTTCTATGGTGTAAACCATGGCCAATTTCAAGCTATCAATGTGACATCACTGAATGAAGATTTAAGAGATGAAAGCAATCAGTTTTCAATTAGCTAGTACAAGCCAGCTACAGCATGCCACTCCCTGTATCTATTAAAAAAAATAATTTGTTATTAAAAACTTACAGGAAAACTCCAGGCCCAGATGTCTTCACTAGTGAATTCTATCAAACATTCAAGGATGAAATAATACGAATTTTACAGACTCCTTCAAAAATTAGAGAAAGAGGTCTCTTCTTACATAATGAGGCTAGAATTACTCTGATACTAAACAAAAACATTACACAAAATCTAAGACCAATATACTTCATGAACATAAATGCAAAAATTCTTTAAAAAATGTTGGCAAATTGAACTCAGCTATATATAAGAAGTATAATAAATGAGCTTTATCATGAGCTTGGTCATGACAATATAATTCAACATACTAACAGGATACAGGAGAAAAATTATTACATTTAAACAGATATAAAAAAGGCATTTGATCCAAGACAGTACCCACTTACGATAAAATTTCTTAGGAAATTCTGACTAGAAAGGAATTTCCTCAGCCTGAAATAAGTCATCTATGAAAAAACTACAGCTGACATTATACTTAATAGTGAAAGACTGAACACCTTCCTCCTATTAAAGGAACAATGCAAGGATGCCTGTTTTCACCACTGCTATTCAA
>NW_011489024.1:0-297 GCF_000754665.1 Bison bison bison
AATATTTCTGTCCTTTATTGAGCCCATCTTTGCATAAAATGTTCCCTTGGTATCTCTAATTTTCTTGAAGTAGATCTCTAGTCTTTCCTATTCTGTTGTTTTCCTCTATTTCTTTGCTCTGATCACTGAGGAAGCCTTTCTTTTCTCTCCTTGCTATTCTTTGGAACTCTGTATTCTAATGGGTATATCTTTCCTTTTCTCCTTTGCTTTTTGCTTCTTTTTTTCTCTCAGCTATTTGTAAGGCCTCCTCAAACAGCCATTTTGCTTTTTTGCATTTCTTTTTCTTGGGGATGGTCT
>NW_011489024.1:3726-5031 GCF_000754665.1 Bison bison bison
CATTATGGGAGTCTGGTGAGTTTGGGGGATCCACAGGTTAATTGTCTGTTTTACATGAAGTCAGAGATCCAGGTTGCTATAAACTGTTTTTCCTGCATCCTCACCCTTTGTGTACTGGCCAGGAATGCTGAGTTTGACATGCTTAAGGGTATCAGTAAACAGGGTAACATGAAACACTAGCAAGCAGGTGACTGTTTCAACCTAAAGTCGAACTCCTCCAGCATTTCTCTGTCATGTTTGACTAGCTCTGGAATTAGCTGCTGGACACAAAGCCTAGGCCAGAGAACAGGAAAACTATAAGTGGTCTCCAGTGTAATTAAAATGGAATCAAAATTCTAAGTCCTAAATAACACGAGTTTTAATGTTAAGGGCCTACAGGGTATTTAGGAAGAGACAGAATTCCTGAAAATGAAAGGCAGTAGTACATGGTCTCTTCTCTCCCTGACCTACTATGGTTTACTTTTTCTCAATTACTTAGTAATGGGGTTTAAATTCCCCAGCTGCTAAGACCTTGAAAATCTACCAGAGCAGTATGTGAGCCAGAATGAAAGAGAGTTGTAGAAAAGCAGGGAGAAAAGAAAAGAAGAGATTCCCTTCAATGGGTTGTTTCCTTTCTTTGATTTTGGAATTGATGATCTGCCTTGCCTATTTGATCTAGCAATGACCTTAAGAGAGGTTTAGGGTTCTAGTCCCTGCACCAGCACTTACTAGCTCTGTGATCTTGAGCAAATCAATTAACTTCTTTGAACTTTACGTGCCTCATCCATAAAATGGTGATAATAATAGTATTTACTTTATATGGTTGATGAGTCTATAAAACGCTTAACACAGTGCTAGACACCTGGTAAAAGCTCAATATATTAATGATGATAGTTCTTGTTACAGCATCATGGAAGCAAAGGAAGAGAGCATTTTGAGTAGAAAAGGGAAATCTGCTCTACATAATGCCAAGTACAGCCAAGAGGTGAAGGAGGATGAGAACTGAGAAAAGGCAAGGGTTTGAGACTTGATTAGAAATGCTGAGTGATACTTACATTTGAGACTTATCATCTGAGCTCCTTATTTTTACTGGAAATGGGAATCAGAGTTTAAAAAGAAAACTCATTTCTTGTGGTCAGGATACATATTTATTTTAGCTTCAGAGCAAGCAATGTTTATAGGGAGTGTATGTAAGAAGGTAGCTGTGACTGTGACAATCATAGCAGCCTCCTGCCATGCTGTCCATTAGAACTTTCTGTGAGGTGGAAGTGTTCACCATCTATGCTGACTGAGACACGTGTGGCTGTTGAACACTTGAAATATGAC
>NW_011489025.1:0-228 GCF_000754665.1 Bison bison bison
ATTCAGATTAATTTATCAAATGCTGCTGTGGCACACAGAGGACTATAAAAATAAACTGAAGGTAAATTTCTTATTTAAATGTATTTATATTTTGTAAGGGGATGCAGAAATAATTAACAAAACAAAGAAAATATAACAGTATAAATGGTATAGGGCAAAATTGTACTTTTATATATATACTCAAGATTTAATCATCACTATTATCAGGCATAAACTGTGACAAATACA
>NW_011489025.1:328-692 GCF_000754665.1 Bison bison bison
AATACAAAACAAACTTTTCTGTAAGAAAATCAGAATCTTGCAAAGGAAATAAACATATATGTAGTTAATTCAACATGATAAGTTTTCTAACAAAACTATGTTTCAAGGATATGGGTATAAAGATGAAGAAGCAATTCACTCTTGACAGGGGAGGGAGGGAAGGCTCGGAGGCAGCCTGTTGTATTGGGCCGATAAGGAAGAATTCAGGAGGCAAAATCAAGAGGTGGGAGAGAGCAGGGCAAGAGAGCTGAGCCTGCTTAGCGACATGTAAGTTCAGTGTGGCCAGATTTCCACACAGGGGATTCTATAGAGAGACTGAAGACTTCTTTTAAAGGTTTTTAAATTATTTATTTGGCCACACCAT
>NW_011489025.1:1314-4922 GCF_000754665.1 Bison bison bison
ATAAAAGCTACATGGTGATTCCAAGAAGCAGACTGCTTATATGAAGTAGGAAATAATCATGAGGAAAAATGAGATGGCTGGATTAGGGGGACATGCTTGGACACCAGTGTGTAGTCAGAGGCTGTGGAAATGTCAACAAAAAAGGAAAAAACCTGTCCCTCATCAGTTCTAGTATCACTGGGAGAACTGAATCAAATAATCTTAAAAATTTTTTTTTTCTATCTAAAAAGTAAAGTTTGGAAAACAGAGAGGGGAATCCAAATCTATAATACAACTAGTCTAACGTTATCAACTATTATCATTTTTGTGAAAAATCTAGCACATGGTAAAGCACAAACTTTGTAGCTGGGTTGCTTGGGCTCAAATCTAGATCTGACCTCAGGCAAATGGCATCACCCCTCACTGTGCACCTTGTTTCCTGTAAAATGCAAATAAAAATACTCACCTCACATATTTATAATGAGAACAAATTATTATACCCAAATTAAAGCTGAGAGGATGAAATCTGTTAACATACGTGCCTGACATGCAAGCCTTATATTAGGATTAACTATTGTTTTTTATTATCTTGCTTCTAGTTATAATTTTTTTACATAGTGATAATCCAAAGGCAAGAAATTTTGAGGACAAAGCATTGGATTTTAGAGATGCTATAATGGGGAACTGCAATTTCTTAGGAAAAGAAGAAACCTGATCAAAGCAGCGCTTGAGGAAGACTTCAGCAGCTTTGCAACATCTTTGTGGACTGATCAGACAATGACAAAAGGGAACACCATGCACCTAGGCTGTGGCAGTCACCTGGGGCTAGTGAAGGAAGCAGGGGCTAGGAAGGCAGGTCTGTGAACAGAAGAAGCCCAAACTGGTTGTAGGGGATAACAGAGATGCTAACTGGCTACAAAGCTAAAGACAAGAAAAGACCATGATGTTTTAGCTTTAGAAATATAGGAAGATGGTGACAAAAATCAGGAAATTCGAAGAGTATCAGGAAAGAATTTTCCAGGCAAGAATACTGGAGTGGGATGCCATCTCCTTCTCCAGGGGATCTTCCCGACTCAGGGATCAAACTCAGGTCTCCTGTATTGCAGGCAGACTCTTTATCATCTGAGCTACCAGGGAAGATGGGCAAAACAAAGCAAATGAGTCTTTAAATATACTGAAATATTGCAAGCAAACTCTTTCACAATTACCTCTGGTGCAACAAAATTTGCCGTATAACAAGGAGTCATGAGAAGACCATTTTCTGCTCTTAGTTGTTTAGCAAAGCCAAAATCACAAATGCGAATAGATTCTGGATTGCCAGATTCATCCACATAAAGAATGTTGCTAGGTTTCAAGTCTCTGTGAACCACCTAATTGAAATACAAATTAAAGAGCTGCATTAACAATATGTCTCCATTATGGAAAATTATTTATCACAAACTTAACAAGATGATTGGTAGTGACCTTCACATTATTCCAACAGTATAAAATACTGGTAGTGTAAGTATAACTCTCTCACACAGAACTGTGGCAAGGAAAGGAGGAGGTAAGAACAGTATTTATCTCCCCCCTCACTTTGTCCAATTAAGTGGATTAATGAAAAATGCAAATAGCAGTAATATCTGTCTCCAAGTTATTCACTGTTCAACAAATATTAACTGAATATCTATCATGTACCAGGGTATTATACAAGGAGTTGCAGATAACTCTGATGAACAAGACCTGTAAGATCCTTGCCTTTACATGCCAGGAGCTTACCCAGTAATAAGGGAGGCAGAGAATAAATAGGTGAGTGATGGGGCACAACTCGGGAGGGTCAGGAAGGGTCTCTAGAGGAGGTAACAACTGACTTAAGATCTGAAGAACTGAATGTAGAAGCCAGAGAAGTGGGGGTAGTCATTCTAAGTAGAGGGAATGGTGTGTACAGTGGATAAATATAATAAATGTGTGGACAGGCTCAACGGAACAGGCATGGGGTTTAAGTGTAAAAAGGAAACAAAAACCCAGATTTACCTAAGTCCTGCCTATGTGATATCCAAGCAACAATGGCACACACACAGAAAGATACCATTCCTTTAGAGTTCTGAATTACTTTCTCCCTTTAATCACCTACTGGGATACTTCTTTTATCTTAAGTCTCTCTGATGCCCCTTATTACTTATTAGACCTATGTGTTTCTTCCATCACTCAATTCTTAGTTTATGTTCTAATCAGTAACCTCAGTTTCACATCCTAACATCCAGAACTTTACTTCTCCAGACCAGTTATTATTTTAATAACTAATTACTGCTGAGGCACTAAGAAAAGAACATAGAAAAGTTAGATGACTGCAAAGTCACAAATTCTTCAGTGAAAACTGAGTTCTATTAGTTTCCAGTCACAGTAATAGGCAAATCTTGAGCAGCTACAAGTGAAGAAGCTCTAGAATTAAATGAACACTTTTCACTTGTTAGCTTCTAGGGGCAAAGACAAAGAAAACAAGAATAATGTACTGAAAATAAACTCCTTAGGAAGAGGTCTGTTATTCTTTTCTGGCCTCCCATTCCTCTTTGCTCCTCTGCTATTCTTCTTTCCTTCCTCTCCCCGCTCCCCACCTCTCTCTTGTTCCTCTTCCCTCCCAGACTCACTTCTTAAAAAAAAATGGTTTTCTTTTTTGGTCCATTTACTAAAAATCTGTAGGCAGGAATAAAGGAGGAAAGCACCCACCAGTCAGAATGCAGGTGGCTCTTTGGCCTAGTCTGTTTGAAGGATTTCCTTTTATAAGTGAATACAACTCTGGTTCTTGTCTAAACTCTAAATGGGCCCAATTCTCAAGAGTATGCAGTGGCCTAGCAAAAGTGGTGCTGTTTTCTAGGTCACAAAATCTCACGTACTTCTTGGGAAGTGTAAGAATTTAATGTTTATAAACAAGCTAAAATTTCAAAGAAGAACTTCAGGCTCAATGGGAGAAATCTGCATAGTGGAAAAACAGCAGCATAATTAACGTAATATAGTTATTTTTCTTTACATGCATAAACTAACTTCTACCTTTGTAATTTCAGCTTAAATACTAAGAGTGAAAAAGAAAAAAGGAATTTGTATTTTATACCAAATTTCATAAGGTGTTTTATATACATTAAGTTAATAAAATGTTAAAAATACTTACCCCTTGTGCATGAAGATATTCAACAGTTTTGGTAATAGTAAACAGGACAGCACTGGCCTCTCGCTCAGAGAAAAATTTCTGCCTAAGAATTTTATCCAGCAATTCACCCCCTTTCATAAGTTCTGTCACTACATACACATATTTTCCATCATCATATACCTGTAAAATTCAACACCAAAAATGCAAAAAGTTATGTGAAGCTTTAAATGTGCCCAGCATGAAGTTTAACATAGTAAAGAGAAATTAAAACTCAATTTATATTCAAGGAAAATTTTACTTATCATAACCAATGAAGGATATAAAATTTGTAAACAATTTTATACACATAAAAACTTTAAAATAGGAATTGATGAGACAACGTCAGAAATAAAACCCTCTGATTTCCTTCCGTAAAACTTAACTCAAGGCTATCAAAATAGCTATGGGTGTGGAATGTGAAGGGGCACTGAACTTCTGCTCTTAGGGCGTGTTCCTCTTGATCTTT
>NW_011489025.1:5117-10006 GCF_000754665.1 Bison bison bison
AGAAGCATACCAATTCACTTCTAATGTAGAAAAAGCAAGCTCAATGTAATTTTGGATTTATACTCTAGGCAAGCCCAAACTGAAATAACCCTCTCCTTAAACTTCAGGCCTTTTTATTCCCCTCTTCTCATAGAGTTACTGCACAGCTCTGTTTAGCTCCCTAAAAGATACCATGTACTGGGGCCCCGAATATGGAGAAAACAAGGTACCTGCCCTCAAAGTTTTTATTCTAGTAAGGAGAAACAGACATAGAAATGAGTTTTTAAAAATGTTGGCGATGCTGTAACAAAAGTGGGGATCATTTTAGAGACTTTGGAATTTGACATGAAGGAGCAAAGATATAAAAAATAGCAATAGCTTAGGGAATTCCCCAGGCAAGACTGAGATTAACTATTCAATATTTTCTACATTTCCTTTTTAATGTATTGGTTGGATTCTTGGAGGTTATATTAATTAAAGAGTCACTTAAGTGAAACAGCTTCACATTTTAATGGATTATATTAACCTCCTCTAACAAGGAACAGTGATACATTATTCTGAGGAAACTGGAGTTTCAGTTAGGAAGGATAAACGCTGGAATTCACAAAACCTCAGAGGTGAAAGGTACCTTAGGAGTCCTCTGGCTGAGTTGGCTACATGACATTTCTGGTCTATAACACCCAGACATGGCCTCTAAGCCCATATGAGCACGATCAACAAGACAGGACTTAATGCTGCCTGGGGAGTTTGCACCCTTTGTCAACATCTCTGTTATGACAAAAGCCAATGGTAGCAGGAAGGGAAACTTCACTTGTTTTGGGGGTGGTGGTGGGCAGAATATGAAGCCTGAAGGACGTAATGCCTTAGCTAAGTCTTAGATTGTGGTAATTAGCCAGGCAAAGAAGGGAAACGGTATTCCCAACAGAGGGAATCACATAAAAGAAAGAGCAGTAGAAGAAAACACACACACAAAAATGTACATACTTGAGCATGGCTGGAGCACAGGGTATGTGAGGAAGTGTGAAAACTACAGACGGAGGAAGGCAGGGACCAGAGGTGATGGGCAGCCTGAACTACAGGCAGGAAAGTAACGTGGTTACTTCCATAGAAGTGGTAGCTCCCTCTGGCACTACTATGGAAGACAGTTTGGGGAGCCTATGGAGCCTCCCCTATGGCTCAGATGGTAAAAAATCTGCCCACAATGAGGAAGACCTGGGTTTGATCTCTGGGTTGGGAAGATCTTCTGAAGAAGGAAATGGCAACTCACTCCAGTAATCTTGCCTGGAGAATTCCATGGACAGGGGAGCCCGGCAAGCTGTAGTCCATGGGGTCGCAAAGAGTCAGACAAGACTAAGTGACTAACACACACACACACACACACACACACACACACAACCGGAACCTGACCTAGTTCAACCTGAATATAATTAATACCTAAGTGTTCCAATAAATACTGATATTAAGAGCAATAATATCATTAGTACTTTTCTTCTTAAAGGCAGAAAAATTAACTATATACATGATTTTTTTCTGTAACTTGAATTATGTATGTTGTCCTCTATTTTTTTTGCTCACTATATTGAGTCCTTTGTCTAACACATGATTCCAAATGTGAGTCAGACAACTGATTCAAATGATCTATGTTAAACAATCTACTTACATCCTTTAGAGTAATAATGTTTGGATGCTGTCCATAACGAAGAAGAATTTCAATTTCTTCTGTAGGGTCTCTCTTGCTTTTATCAATAATCTAAAAGGCAAATATTTATCATAAAATTTCATGAACTATACAGTATAAACTTTAAGTATTTACAGCTACAGACTTAGGTGTTATTTTGTGTAAACATTGTATTTATAAGCCACTTACCAACGATTTTTACTCAAGTACCTGGCCAGATTGTCTAGTCAAAATTTGAATGCCAGTCTTGATATAGATGGTAAGGCCATAAACTCTATGCCCTGAGTCACATTCACATCAGGTCTGTCTAGTTTAAGTTTGTAACAAGTTTAGGATTTAACAAAAGCTCAAAAGCCTCAAGAAAAGGTACCAAGAACACAGTTAACATAACTTTCTTCCGTTTTTAAATGTCTTAAGACCTTTGGAAACTGAGTTAACTTCTAACCTCTATCAATATAGATAATTAAGAAGAGCAAGATGTATCTTTAAAACCACCACCAGAGTTTGTTTATTGTAATTCAATACAGTTAATGGATTTCCTTTACTTTTTTATATAAAATGATTCAATGGAATATCCCATTAGCTGTAAGCTACTTATAAAAAATTAATTAACAGTTAAGTAGAACAAGCTTATTTTTGAAGCTAGGCAGAGAGCTAAGCAGAATACCATACCTAGAAATTCTACTTGGCTAGAATTAACTTTAATTATTATAATAAAGCCCTTTAAAATACTAATTTAGCTTTCCAACCCTTTTATGTCAGCTGCTTCTTAAGAATATTCCTCTAAATGTTTTAATCTGTTAAAGGAATATTCTATTTTTTAAAAGGCAACAAGTTTTGCTTTTATTTCATCCAAAAGGTAGTCTAAAACAAATTTTGTGATCTTCATACTTTTTGTTTTAAAATAGCTTAGTAATTAATATATGTAATAAATACCCAAATGCTCCATCATCCTAGGAAAGAGCTTGTAACTCTCAATATAGCTAAACCCGCTATCTGAAATGGACTCAGTTGTGAAAACAGTTCTTTATTTGGAGAATGGGGAAGACAAACATACAAGTGTCCACTGTGAGCGACTGCAAATGATAGTCTGAAATCAGGCAAATGGATGATAAAGAGGAAAGATACAGGGAAAAGACATGCCAACTCAAAGGAAATGATTTTGCACTAGTCTTGTGAAAACCAGAACATATTGGGAGGCTTTATTTTTTAATTTTTAAAATTTACTTTATTTATTCATTTGATCACACCATGCAGCTTGCAGGATCTTAGTTCCCTGACCAGGGATTGAACCTGTGCCCTTGGTAGTGGAAGGGCAGAATCTTAACCACTGGACCACTGGGGAAGTCCGGTTTGGATTCAAACTTTCTCATAGAGGCATGTGTCTTATTTTTTGGCTAAGAAATTCCTTATTGTCTTAGGACACTTAACTAAATTAAAACAGCTAATGATGATATATTTTATGACACTTGTTCTTATTCTTTTATTGGTTCACAGATCCTTTTAAATGTGAAGGACGTATTAATATTTTTGCCATAAAAATGTACACATACAAAATCCAGCATAAAATTTCGAGGAACTCCCTGAAGGCTTGACTATAAATGGGGACTTCTGAGAATAAAAGGCATGATACTAAAAACCAGGTCAGGTGAAAACTGGTACCGCCTTCCTCAAACTGTATGTATGCTGCCTTATCTTTCGAGCTTACAGGGCAATCTTATGGTTCCAGATTAAGATCCTGAAGATCATTAGTTAGACATTTAAATTACCTTACTTTTTTATAACAAGAGGACACACTTAGCAAAGGAGAGTGTAATTTTTAACTGGTACTAGCATTTATGAATAAGAACTGTTAGAGTTGCATTTTATTTATTTTTTATTTCTTAAATAACACTATTATTACAGAAGCAATACATGTGCATTGTGGAAAATTTAAAAGCACAGAAAGCAAAATAAAATAAAAACATCACATTTCTACCACTATTCATACCTTAATGTACATCCCTTCAGATCTTTTTCTTACTTTTAAGTATTAGAACTGCATTTTAAATCTAAAAACACTTACCTTCACTGCAAACTCCATGTTTGTGGCTTTATGTATACATCTCTTGCAAACAGAGTAGGAGCCAACTCCAATATCTTCTTTTACTTCATACCCATCAGTAAACTGGATACTGTTCCTGTGCAACTGCTACAAACACAATTATAAGTTGATAAAGAGCTCTGTAATGACTTTGGTACATTATGTAATACGGAAACATCAGCATGTACTGTAAATGAATTTAGTAAAATTAAGAGTGAATCTTAACTGCACTCATTCTTCTACAACTTTGTATTTCAGAAGTGTCTATGATAAAATGTACAGCAAGAAATACTCCTTTTTAAAAAGCTTATGTTAAAAAGAGAAAACTGAATATGCAGAACAAAAAACATGGAGCTACGTGGTTTTTGACAGCCTTGCCTGTGATCATTCCCCATTCTACTATCCAAACGGCTACAAGTCTTTGAAGCAAATGGGGAGATGTTTGAAACCTCTGGTATAGAAGAAAAGATTAGAAAGATTCAGAATTAGAACATCTGGATTCTTGTCTTAGATGCACCACTTGTAGGCCATGTACCCTTGAACTTGTGTATTCTCAGAAGGTAAGGATTATAGAAAATAATGTATCTGAAGGTGATACCTATTTTATTGTCACTTTGGACTATCACTAGCCATGCCCTCCTTTCTCTACCCTCAAGTCATAGCTTCATTACAACTCTGTTTAGAGAAGCTGCTAATGGCTTGAGGACTAGTAACAAGGTGTAGGATGATGAACGGCAAATTACTAGTTCTACAAACAGACTGAGGGGAGTTGTTCTGCTCTTGCCTATAGTATCGAAGACACCCCTCAGCATGCCTATAGGTTAAAACTTGAATTCTACAGAAAAAATGTTTATGATTTCTGTTAGGTACAGAAGTTTTGACTTAGAAACTTGCCATACATCACATGCCTGTCATAGTAAAAGGGACAGACTATTTAAACATGAACTTTAGTTAAAAAAAAAAAAAAACACCCAGTGTTTAAATTGATTTTCTAGAAAGTGGAAAGCAAGAGGACTGACTTGTAAAAAAAAAACTTAAGTGCAAAAGCAATTTAATCATCAGGCAAATTGAAGCACTATTTATACCCTAAAAACAGCTCAATGTTTCAAAAGATGTATCTAGTTCCCTCTATGATTAGGAAGATGAGTT
>NW_011489025.1:10106-12052 GCF_000754665.1 Bison bison bison
ATATTTAATTTAGTAGTGCAGTTTCCTGTTACACACACACACACAGAGTCACTCAGAAACCTGCTTCTGTAACTTCTTTTTCTCCTGCACTGATCAACAGAGGGGAAAAGGGAAGTAGGGGGCACCCTAAGGCAGTATCCACAGGCATTTTTTCCTAATGACAATGCAGGCTCCAAAAGCATAAAGACATAAACCTGGAAAACTTAAAATTTAAGTTCATTTTTATTTCTTATCTATTTCTATGCCAGAGGCTGGCAAACTATGGCCTCTGGCCTAAATCTGGTTTAATGCCAGTTTTTCTAAATATAGTTTTATTGGCACACAGCCATGTTGATTCATTTATGCCTATGGCTGCTTTTGTGCTACAATGGCAGAGTTAAGTAGTTGCAATAGAGATCCATATAGCCTACAAATCCTCAAATATTTATCATCTATTCCTTATAGAAAAAGTCTGCTGACCCCTGTTATAAAACATCAGTGAAACAGGAGACCTCAGCTCATCATATCTGATCTAATAGAGACAGAAGATTAAACAAACTAGGCCTGATAAACATTCTGAGGCACAGGAGACAAGAGAGACAAGAGGGTAATATTGATCTAAACTCTCTTAGAATTCCACTTTCAAGTCATATAGGTATCCAGGATTTTGGCACATGCAACCTTTTCAAAGGCATACGAAAGAAATTTCTAAGGGTCAATGATATATAATGCATTTTAAGCTGCTCACTTAAAGTCAGCAGATCAAATCTAACATAATTATTCACACAATGAACTATATCTTACAACATTTCAAATTTAAAATTACTTAGACATTCACTCACCTGAACAATTGAATGCACACCAACTGTCTGCATAGCTTGGCTTTCATCATCTGAGGTAATAGCAACAAAACTAAACCCTCGAAAAAGCTGATGTGCATTAGCACTAGGTGGAATGCCAGGTGAATCTGAAAATAATAATAAATTACTATGAAGGCAACTGCTTTGAAAGGTAATTAAGGGAAGAACTGTCCACATTATGACCTTTCTCACTTATTCTGGAATTCTACTTCTCAGGTATTCAGTGCTTTCAGGATAACTCAGTGAGGCACTGTATCAGAACTGTCCTGATGGCTTACTGCCATCACAACTCGGACATCCTAGTCCCTTAGAGCCCAGAAAATAGCTAATTCATTTGAAGAATATACTAAATGAATGAATTACTGGGTTACGGTTATTCTATATTAGCACTGTCCCAAAGAATTTCCTGCAGTGATGAAAATTTTCTTTATCTGTGCTGCCCAATATGGTAGCCTCTAGCCACATGGAGCTACTGAGAATTCGAGATGTGGTTAGTGTGACTAAGAAGCAAAGTTTTTAATTTTAATCAATTTAAATAGCCACATATTGCTACTGGCTACCATATTAGATGAGTGAGTGACAGTGAGTGAAGTCAAGTCACTCGCTCAGTCATGTCCAACTCTTTGCAACCCGGTGGACTGTAGCCTACCAGGCTCCTCTGTCAGTGGGATTGTCCAGGCAAGAAAACTGGAGTGGATTGCCATTTCCTTCTCCAGGGGATCTTCCCCATCCAGGGATCGAACCCAGGTCTCCTGCATTGCAGGCAGATGCTTTACACTCTGAGCCATCAGGGAAGCCCATATTGGACAGTCCAACTCTAAATAATAACCTAACAATGCTATGGCTACTGGTTAGAGGGAGATACAAGGTTCATCTACAGATAATTTAGGAGAAACAAATTTAGTTCAGTAGTCTCAAGACATAAAGGCAGAATCTAGACATCTAAACTCCAGTTAAAGTTACTAAATATATAAAATATCAAATGTATATATATAAATTATATATATATATCTCCTAGGACAATCATGGTATGCAGTCCTTAAAATATATTTTACAACATTTACATGTATACTTATTCAAACTGTCTCTGTGGAATCTATTGGCATT
>NW_011489025.1:12152-13272 GCF_000754665.1 Bison bison bison
GGTCCAACTCTTTGTGACGCCATGGACTATACAGTCCATGGAATTCTCCAGGCCAGAATACTGGAGTGGATAGCCTTTCCCTTCTCCAGGGGATTTTCCCAACCCAGGCATCAAACCCAGGTCTCCTGCATTGTAGGAGGATTCTTTACCAGCTAAACCACCAGGGAAGCCCAAGAATACTGGAGTGGGTAGCCTATCCCTTCTCCAGGGGATCTTCCCGACCGAGGAATCGAACTGGGGTCTCCTGCATTGTAGGCAGATTCTTTACCAACTGAGCTACCAGGGAAGCTCCATTATACCGAAGACATCTGCTAAGAAAACCTATCTGGGCAGAACATAAGATAGAACTGCTCTATTCTAAGATTTTCCCCCTATCAAAATAACTTGTATTAAGAAAGCAAAGTAAAATACTTCCATGTATCATCAATTCTATGCATATCATTGCCTATGCATTTGATAAAATTCTATTCGTGTATTAATCCAAATTTCTAAGACTGCCTTATAAAAATAAACACCCTTCAATGCTAATATTATAGGCTGTCAGGCTTTTTGGCTGTAAAGCTTTATATCCAGATTTAAATGATACACACAAGTACATTTTCTATTTATTTACTTGTCAGTGATAAACCTGGGATTTGATACACCTAAATAAGAGAATATTAAAGTGCAAAATACACCATTATGTATAATGCACATATAAATTAATGAAATATAGCTTACCATTTAAAAGATCACTTCTCTGTAACAGTTACAACAGTAATTTTAGGATATCCTAATACAGGATATGAATCATTTTGAAGTTATCACATCTCACATAAAGTTTAAGCTATGTTTGGGATTTGAACTTTAGAAGTATTTCCACAAACACTATTTATGCTGGAGTACTTCATGTGAACATAGCCACAAGTAAATAAATGCACAACCAAATAATGTTTTCAAATCAGTTTAAGGCACAACATAATTTGCTAAAAGATTTAACAAGGACCTTAATTTCTATAACATGCTATAAAGGATTTACTAATGATCTACTTATTGCAGCAGGGATATTGTATGAAGCGGAGAAATGAGGACAGCATAAAGATTTATATTAGATAAGCTTTTCTGATTGAACAAGAAAAAA
>NW_011489025.1:13583-16595 GCF_000754665.1 Bison bison bison
AATTTTATTTCAAGGATAGATATACAATGCTTATTTAGTCTTCACTTTTAACACCTGCCCTAGTACTTCATAATTCCACAACACAAATATCCATCCACCCCCCAGAAAACAAATATCACCAAACACAAAAAAGAAACAAATTAAGAACTTTACCTAATCTGTTTGCAGGATTTCGTTTGAAAAGCATTCGTAAAAGACTCTGGGCTTCTGGGCTCAAAAACTGTGGCATCCCAAGTTTGGCTCTAAATAATAAATCCATACAATAACATTTTATTTTTTGCAGGTATCTGTATTTTATTTTTAAAATGAACTTTTAATTGTAAGATAATTGTGGATTCTCTGTTGTAAGATATAATACGGAGAGATCCTATGTATCATTTACCCAATTTCCCCCAATAGTAGCATCTTATAAAACTATACTGCGGTATCTCAACCAGAATATTGATATCGATAGAATCCACTGATCTGATTCAGATGTCTCCAATTTCTATTGCACTTATTTGTCTGTGTGTTTAGTTCTATGTCATTTTAAAAACTGGAATTGATTTACCTTATATTATTTTTAGGTGTACAGCATAGTGATTCAGTATTTCTGCAGACTATATTCCACTTTCAGTTATTATGAGATAATGGCCATAATTTCCTGTGCTATATAGTACATCCTTGTTGCTTATCTATTTTATACATACTGGTTTGTATCTGTTAATCCCATACCCCTAATTTGTCCCTCCTGCTTCATCTCTTTGGTAACTGTGTGTTTTCTATGTCTGTGAACCTGTTTCTGTTTTACATATACATTCATTTGCATTATTTTTTGATTCCACATATAAATGACATCATACAGTATTTGCCTCTCTCTCTGTCTCACTTAGCACAACGCCCTCAAGGTATATCCATGTTGCTGTAAATGGCAGAAACATTCTATTTTATGGCTAACCATTTTGTGTGTGTGTTTGTGTTTGTGTGTGCGCATGCACACGCGCACCAAATCTCCTTAATCCAATCATCTGGGGATCTGGGTTGCTTCCATGTCTTGGCTATTGTAAACAGTGCTGCTATGAACATTGGAGTGCATATATCTTTTTGAATTATTGTTTTCATTTTTTCCAGATATATGCCAAGGAGTGGAACTTCTGGATCATATGGTAGTTCTAATTTTAGTTTTTTGGAGAACCTTCCTACTGTTTCCATAGTGGCTGCACTAATTTATTTATGTTCCCACCAACAGTGTATAAGGGTTCCTCTTTCTCAACATACTCTCCAACACATTTTTATTTGGTTGCTTTGCGTGGCTTGTGAAATCTTAGTTCCCTGACCAGGGATTGAACTTGGGCCCCCGGCAATGAAAGTGTGAAGTCTTAACCACTGGGCCACCAGAGAAGTCCCATCCAGTATGTGTTATCTGCAGGCTTTTTGATGACAGCCATTCTTACAGGTGTGAGTTGAAGTTCTATACCATTTTATCACATTTCTAAGCTCCTATAGCCACCACCAGAGCAAAGGTACTGAACAACCAGGATCCTTCAAGTGGCTCCTTTATAATCCTACCCACCTCCCTCCTTCCCTGATTCCTAAACTCTGGAAACCATAATGTATCCTCCATTTCTACAAATTCATCATTTTAAGAAAGTTAAAAAAAAAAAGAATGCCATGTAAAATGGAACCATATAGTATGTAACTTTTTTCATGCAGCATAATTTCCTTGAGATTCATCCAAGCTGTTGTATTAATAGTTCATTCCTTTTTATTGCCAAGCAGTATTCCATGACAAGGACATGCCACATTTTGTCTATTTACCTGTTAAAGGACATCCTAGATTGTGTCCAGTTTGGGGTATCATGAATAAAGCTGCTATGAACATTTTGGTCAAGGTTTTTGTGTGAACACATAATAGAATGTTAGCCCAAAGTCTTGTAATGAATTTTTTCATTTTTCAGAATTTTTTAAAGAAGCACTACTGTAAAAGTAAGGGCATCTGGATCTATTACTAAGATCTCTGTGACTTTGGGAAAGCCAATCCCCCTGAGCCTGTTACCACTTCTTCATAAGCAAGGGGATATGGATGTTAGATTAATGGCTGCCAAATGGTAGACTTGGAACCCTTTCTCAAAAGGAATTTAAGAAATCCAACATTTAAAACTGTTAAGAGAACATGTGTTTCCATATACCTATTTTTTCCTTCCATTCCCTTTAACAGCCCTGAAAGGAAGAGGAGCTGGTGGCAAAGGGGTCTGTGGAACATCTAAGATGTCTGTGGTACAGTCTGAAAACCATTGGCTTGGATAAGCTTGAAGGTCTGTTTCAGCTCTAATATATAATTTTATTCTTTTTCTCAACCTACAAATTAAGGAAACCAATGATCCTGTAAGTATGAAAATAATAACAGAGATGGACAAAATGGCTAGTAGAGAAATTTCTATTTCAGGAATAGATCCATTTATTATTCAGTGAGTTGTTATTGAAGCTACTATGTGCTAGACACTGCTTAGAGCTGAGCATACACATAAAGACAGCCCCCAATGGTGAGTGATGAAGATGGGTATAGGTAACTCTTGTACATTAAGAGACAAATCCAGAAGGGCATATGTGAAGAGCGCTAAGGGAACATGTGTGCATGCTCAGTCTCTCAGTTATGTCCAACCCTTCTGTGACCCACGGACTGTAGCCCGCCAGGATCCACTAGGACTTCGCAGGCATGGGTTGCCTGGGAAGAGTGGGTTGCCATTTCTTTCTCCAGAGGATCTTCCCGACTCAAGTATCGAACCCATGTCTCCTGTTTGGTAGGTGGATTCTTTACCACTAAGCCACCAGGGAAGCTCAAGGGAACCATAGGGGATATTTATTTTAATATGGGAGATTATAAGAGGCCTTAAGTGCAATTAAAGGTTGAGAATCTATTCATTTGGTCAGTATTCCTTCAATACTTTACCAAATAACATTAATTTCCCTAGACACTAAGCAATAACAACAAAATATTTCATGATCCAATGAGCTTGTGGAATCTCATCTATT
>NW_011489025.1:16695-21261 GCF_000754665.1 Bison bison bison
TTCTAAACGTTTTTAGCATCTCTTTTTCAGACAATACCTATTAACATCTTCTATAATTAGGGTTATGTTAAACAACAGAAACAAGGGGAAACACCACCGTACTGGATAACATGAATATAGTAGAGATCTTTAAACAGTGGACTAACAGACCATACTTATTTTCAAGAAGGCAATGCCAAGGGAAGTACAGAATGATCTTGAGTGGTAAAAGGTGGTGGGCAGTGGGCTTTCTACTTAGAAGCTTGACCCTATAGTGTGGGTAGGAGATCACCATGGGTAGGAGATCTGAGAGCTATAAGCAGTACAATACAGAGGAAAGGCTGGGAAAGTGAAATATTTCTGAGAGTGAATTTAGTGAATACCTGTGAATGCAACAGGAAGAAATTAAGAATGATTTCTAGGTTTCTGGCTTGGGAAATAGGGTGCATGGAAATGCTGCTAATTGGGAATACAAGAATAGGAAAAGAACAGCAAACAAAGATAAATTTAGCTTAAAAGTGTTAAGTCATGCATGTTGTTTGTTTTGGGTGAGACATGCAGGTGAGTAAATGGAAATATAGGTTTGGTGTCTGGTAAATTAAGAAAGAGTGACTTGGGAGTAATTAAAATATTTAATAGTTATTGGAAAGATTGATATTCAGGAAAGTGAGTACAGGGGGGAAGAAAAGCACATCAGAGATGGAACCCTGGGGAATGAGAACATTTAAAAGGTGGTCAGGAAAAGAACAATTTGGGCATTAAAAGTAATGACTGCAACTGGCTGAATCAAACAGATTATTAAATCCCATGAGCTTGTTATAGTTTTTTTCAAAAAAAGAAAAATTTAAAAAGTCAAAAGTAACATAAAAACCCAACTCACATTGGACATCACTCCCAGTGGAAGTAACTAGGGCTCTGACAACTGGAAATAATTAAGAAAAGAATCAAATATTTATTTTGCATTTGTTTGAGTCTAATTTCAAGATAACTAAATAAACCCAGCTGATGAAGAAAAGTTTATCATTTTGGAAAACACCAGCTAATAAATGAAAAAATAACAGAAAATACACCATTTAAAGTCCCTAATAAAAAACTGTTTCAAGTAATGATTATCAATGGATGGAACTATTAGATGAAAGCCTGACAGGGAACTTAACAATGGAGGGATCAGCTATAATCACAAGAATTCATCACATATAGTGGTGCAACACAGTGTTGTAAGTCTCCTGATGTGATGTAACAGGGTGCAAAAGCACAAGCTATGGAAATAATCTTGCAAAAAAGTTTAACCAAAAATGGGATAAAGGAATAAGTGAAAAAATACCACAAGGAGAATTTAAGAAACATCTACATTCCTGGGAAAAGACTAATTGTTATATAACCATGGTAACAAGTCACCAGAACCAGTCAATTGATCAAAGACGATCTGCCTAGGTGAACAGCCTTTCCTTTTTGTTCTTGCAAACCGACCATTCAATAACTGCTGTTCATCTGTGAAAATTAGCCAAACAAGAATGAACTAACTCCAATAACCGGACCTGAGTACCAACAGTCCCACCCAAGTAACTACACTCTTACAGATGATGTCAACTCACTTAAGGCCCTGAAAACCTGCCAGTTCTTGAACTCCACCTTTCCTCCAAACCCTATACAAGAACAGTGGTCTACTATGCTTGGAGAGATGTGGCTGAACCACCATCGCTTTCCCTTACTATCGTAAGCAACAGAACCACCTTTATACTTTTTGTTTCAGATACTGAAAAGTGGTCTTATCTTTTCACAAGATAAATTTAGAAAGTGAAATGATATAAAAGTGACTTAATTTCTACAAGTAAATGGCAGGGGAAAAACAGGAGTACACTGTTCTAAATAAACAGAAGCTTAAGAAATGTAACCAAAGGAAATGTCAAACTTGATCTGGGACACAGTTTTGGAGAAAACCTGAAAGATCTGGTTAAGGATTGATATTAGATGACTATTACCATGCAAATTGAAGCAGCTAAGAAATGACATGCCTGGAATGCTTGAAATATCTTAGGAAAGAAGAAAAAAACGAAAAGACTAGACAAAGCAAATGCAGCAAAATCTTGATGACTCTTGATTGGTATATGTATGTTCACTGTAATCTATTTTTGCAAACTTACGCTGGAAATTTTTCATAAGAGATTTTATAAAGAGAAAGGCAGACAGAGAAGGAATAGTCAAGTAAAAGAGACTAAAACAGGAATGGTTAGAGAGGTGGGAGCAACAGATAAAAAGTAGGAAAAATTAAGTGGGGAGGAGGAGGCCAGCAGGGTCAAATATTCCTCAAAAAGGCCTTCCTTAACTGTCCCACCTAAAACGACTCCTGCCCTCAACTTCAAGAATACCCTGGCTTACTATCCCCACTGCTCCTATTACTATAGTGAATTATTGTATTTGTTTGTTTAGAGTAATTCCTTAGTTTCCCCCACTAGAACGCAAACTCTGTGAGACGACAGAAGATTCTGTCAGTCTTGTTCACACTGCATCCTAAGTACATACATATAGCAAGACCTCAATCATCTGTTGAATGAGCTGTGGGGACAAATGATACAGAGTCACCTTTCAAACAATCTGTCACTAATTTGAGCAACCAAGAAATTACCGGTGACTATAGTGAGAGACGTTTCAACAGGGTGGTAGAAGTGAGCAACAAACAGGCTATGGTTATGATAAAAGCAGCCAAAAAGGTAACAAAAAGCACAGACTATTCTTTAAAGAGCCATAGTATCAAAAGAATGCAGGAAGATGCAGTAGAACCTTGAAAAAAAGGCCAAGTCAAAGAAATGGTTTGATTTTTTCAACACTAGAGTGTGAGTATTAATTGAAAGGAGGGGCCAGAGTAGATAAGAGTGATGAAGGTTCAGTGAACATTTGTTTACATAGCAAATACTTTTTAACGTTTTTTTTATTATGAAGGATAACATAAAAGTGCAAAAAAACAAAACAAAACAAAAACCCCAAACCAAAGTACACAGCTCAATGACTGACCACAAAGTGAACAGTCATCTGACCAAGAAATATAAGATTTCCAGAACCACTCATCCAATGTAACTACTTTCCTTATTCTGCCACAGGCTTTTGCCATCTAAATATGGACCCTAAGAACTATGTTTTAGTTTGTCTGCTTTTAAAACTTTATAAATAGAACCACCTATGTAGTATTCATTTTTTGTATCTGAATTGCTTTTGCTCAACATTCTTGTGAGGTTACCCAAGTTGTATATAACCGTGGTTTGTTAATTTTCTTTCCTGTATGGCACACTACACCCATGGGCAAAAGACTTCAGCCTATTTTTGTATGGCTTTTGAACTACAAATGGTTTTTACATTTTAAAAGTGTTAGAAAGAAAGAATAAACAATACAAATATCTGATAGAGACTGTATGTGGCCTACAAAGTCTAAAATATTTATAGTCAATCCCTGTTGTAGTCCATTGTATGAATTTACCATAATTTATTAGTCCATTCTTCTGTTAACAATCTAATTTCTAACTTTTGGTTATTATAAGTAATGTTGCTATGACTATCTGAGTACTGGTTTCTCAATGTGCAAGAAGTACCTTGATACATTTTTCAAGTTCTCTGCACTGAGTTCTTACATAATTTCTAGATTTATTTCTAGGTTTGATTTTTTTATACTATCATAAACAGAATCTTTTTTTAAAAATTACATTTTCTGTTGCTAGTATTCAATCATGAAATAGATTTTATTTATTGACCCTTTATCCAGCAACTCTATCAAGCTCTTATTAATACCAAGGATTTATATCAAGATTTGCATTTTCTATGGACACAATCATTTTAACTAAAGGACATTTTTTCTTTTTTTTGGCCATGCCATGTTATATGGCTTGTAGAATCTTAGTTCCCTGACCAGGGATCAAACCTGGGCCCCTGGCAGTGGAAGTCTGAAGTTCTAACCACTAGACAGGCAGGGAATTCTCAATGACAATTTTATTTCTTCTTTCTAAATCTTAAACTGCACTTCTTTTGGTTGCCTTACTGTACTTGCTAGTACCTTCAGAACAATGTGAACAGAAGTAGAATAATGGGCATATTTGTCATATTCCAAATCTCAAAGGTAAAGCTTTCAGTATTAGCATGAAGATAATTATATGGGTTTGTTCATATTTCAACCACATAATATGAATATCATATCAAGGAATTTCTTATTTATTATACTATATCTAACACTCTAAAATCTCATTTTTTAGTGTGAAGCACTGATTTTTAAATCTCATCAAAACACACGCACTCAAGGCATACTTACTTAAGAATCATAGTCATTGTTTCTTTTCGATCTTTTCCTTGGAAAGGTAGTGTACCAGTGAGCATCTCAAACTACAAAGAAAAATAAGAGGTATTAGTAAGTATAAAATTTTATCAAAAAGACAAAAAGCATCGTTTTAATGACAATCAAATCTTCTAAAATTGCTATAGAATAAAATAAGTGACATATTTTTACTATAGTCACTACTGAACTTTTCAAAAAAATACAAAAAAACCTCAAACCTTACCATCAACACACCAAAAGACCACCAGTCTGCACTCTGAGTATGACCT
>NW_011489025.1:21361-23846 GCF_000754665.1 Bison bison bison
CGATTAACTACTTCTGGAGCCATGTATTCCACAGTTCCACAAAAAGAATATGCTTTCTTTTCATGGTCAATAGACTCTTTACTTAGGCCAAAGTCTGAGAAAATAAATACCAATTTCATAAATACCCTACAATAATTTGTACATACAAAGTTCAAACGTTGACTTCCACAGTTTACATTAATAGTTCTAATATTTACATTAATTACTTAAAAATTCTAATTCAAGTTTTTAACACAATATGTTACTTAATATTTATATCATGATCAACCTTAAAGGAAATTATATAGAGCAGGAGAGACTATTTTAACAAAATGAGGATTTTTACCTGTTAACTTGATATGACCTTCTTCATCAAGAAGAATGCTGAAAGACAACAAAGTCAGAAAATCTTTTCAAACCACTAAAGAGAGATTTTTAGAAGCTAAAACTGAAATTACTTTGTTAAGCATCAGACCACTACAGTCATTCCAAAACACTGCTTTAGAATGTGAATAAGAAGGCAAAGGTAAAAGAGGAGAAAAACTATTCTTCTGGACACACACATATAACAAATCCCAAAGGCAAAGTGATATAAACTTGTATTAAAGAGACAGGGACACTTGAGAACTATGAGGAAAGGAACTAAAACCTATTCCTATAAGTTGCTCTTTCTAGTGCCTTTCTACACAGGTAGCCTAACTAAACTCCCTAGTGCTTGAACAACAGACAAAGGGTCTAGAAATTTAAGCCAAATGTGTTAGAGCTGTCACTTTCTTGGTCTTTTAAAAGGCATCTGACTTAGTCATTCCTTCCTAGTTTATTTTCTGACACAACTTACACAATCCTCTTCTCTTCAACACACCTTCCTCACACTCCTTGCTTTTCTTTGATTCATCCTTTTATTGTGTATATTGGTATTACCCAGTGTTTTCTTTTTCAGTAAACTGAGAGCTCCTTGAGACTTTGACCTTATTCATCTTGTAGTTCAGTGTCTGGCAGAGCACAGATAAGAAATGTACATTGCATGAATGAGACCAGTCTGTAAAGGGCCAATACAGCATGCCAAAGACTTTGGAGTTCTTCTCAAGGGCAATGGAGATCATAAAAGATTTACAAGCAAGGAAGGCAGAGATAATCAAATCTGTGATTTTAGAAAACAATTTAGAAGGAAAAATAAAGAATATTTATTGTGCTCTTAGGTATGGGTTATGATAAAGAACAGAAAGCTAACCAAAAAAATCACATGGATCTCAATGAAGTTATGAGCCATGCCATGAAGGGCCACTCAGGACAGACAGGTCATGGTAGAGAGTTCTGACAAAATGTGGTCCACTGGAGAAGGGAATGGCAAACCACTCCAGTATTCTTGCCTCAAGAATCATGGACAGTATGAAAAGGCAATATAATATGACACTGAAAGGTCAGTGCCCAGGTCAGTAGGTGTCCAACACGCTATGGAGGAAGCGGAAAAATAGCTCCAGAAAGAATGAAGAGGTTGGAGCAAAGTGGAAACAATGCTCAGTCGTGATGTGTCAGGTGGTGAAAGTAGTCTGATGCTGTAAAGAACAATACTGCATAGAAAACTGGAATGTTAGGTCCAAGAATCAAGGTAAATTGGATGTGGTCAAGCAGGAGATGGCAAGAGTGAACACTGACATATTAGGAATCAGTGAGCTAAAATGGATGGCAGTGGGTGATTTTAATTCAGATGACCATTAATATCTACTACTGTGGGCAAGAATCCCTTAGCAGAAATGGAGTAGCCCTCATAGTCAGTCAATAAAAGTCTGAAATGTAGTACTTGGGTGCAATTTCAAAAATGACAGAGTGATCTTGGTTCGTTTTCAAGGCAAACCTTTCAACAACACAGTAATACAAGTCTATGCCTCAACCTAATGGTTCTATGAAGACTTGCAAGACCTTCTAGAAGTAACACTCTAAAAAGACGTCCTTTTCATCATAGGGACTTGCCTCCAAGTCCATCCACACTGCTGCAAACGGCAAAATTTTGTTTTTTTATGGCTGAGAAATACACACATCTTTTTTATCCATTCATCTATTGGTGGACGGTTAGGTTTCTTCCATATCTTGGCAAGTGTAAATAATGCTGCCATGTACACTGGAGTATGTGGACTACATCTCAATAAAACTATTTTTAAAAATTCTTGATAGAACAAGGTTCTTGTTTATATCCTTTTAAAAAAAAGGATGAAAAAAACCCTCTCTTGCTCAAAGTGGTAGACAGTGAACACTGACAAATTAAAGCACAGAACTGTGTGCAATTTTTAAATATTAGTTTCTTGGTAACCACTACTATAAAAGTAATGCAAAATTTGCTCAACTCACACTAAAAATTTGAAATCATGTCGAGAAGAAAATTTTCAATAAATGGTATTTGGAGGAAACAATTAGCTCCATGACATCCCTCATACCAAAAATTTTCTAGATGGAGTTAAAGTAAAAAAAAAAAAAAAAAAAAACCATGAAATTAGAAGAAAAAAAAAAA
>NW_011489025.1:23946-29650 GCF_000754665.1 Bison bison bison
AGAAAAAAATACTTGTGCAGGTTAAAATAATATAAAAATTTTAAATAAACTAGAAAAGCATATCTATAATAATGTCAAATGGTAAAATCTTAGCTTATAAAGAATGGTCTCTTACAAATCAATGAGAAAAAAAATAATGCTCTAAAAGAAAAACTAGCAAAGGCAATGAACAGAAAAATCACAGAAAAAGACAAATTGCCAATAAATCTATGAGCACAGATTTGAATGTAAATGAAAACAAGATAACGTGAACAGATATTTTGATTAACAGAAATGTAAAAGTATGAGAATACAGAGGGTTAGCAGAAATGTGAAGCACAGGCACTCTAATTCAATGTTTGTGGTAGTTCAAACATTTCTTTGTTTTACCGCTTAAATAATTACATTACATTGTATTAAACTTAGCAGCATGATTCCTTACTTTTCTGGTTTTAAGTCTCTATAGATTATTCCCAGGCTGTGTAGATGGTCTAAAGCAAGTGCAAGTTCAGCCAAGTAGAATTTGACATCTTCTTCTGTGAACATCACCTAAAATAAAATAATAATTTTTCTGTCTTTATTTTCTTTCGGTGTTTGCTATTTTTATTTAAAGTTCCACTCTACAGTTTAAATATTAAAAGGTATAAATATGCTATTAGATGTAGTTTCCTGTACAATTCACTTATGGAAGATATTTGCAAAGATGATTACATCAGCCAATTAATGACTTACTAAATGCTAAATATGTACTGTGTGGGAAATAATTTTACATTTTGTTAAATAACAACTATATTCAGATTGTGCCACTGTTGCCCCACCATAATAAAATCTTCAGAAATGAAAAATGATTTTTACAATGCATGCTGAATTTCCACTACTGATTGTTCAAGGATATTTGTTGATATATTATTGCTTCTGAAAAACCTAAAACTAAAAGAAGCAGGACAAAAGGCAGTTTATCAATTTAAAAATCTACCTTCAGAATAAATTCAAAAGTTAGTAAAATAACTCTTTTTGGTTCTGATTCTTCAATGTAAGAATCGTGTGCCACTTGAGAAAATATGATAAGCATAATATTGAAACATAACAAAGCTTTACTTAAAACAGGATGCATACAAATAGATTTAAAATAGAGATTAATTATATACCTCTTTGGATAAGCGTGTAAACAAATCTCCTCCCCTGAGAAAGTCCAATATAAGATACAACTTCCCTTCAGTTTGAAAAGCTGAAAGAAGAAATAAAAATTTCCATTTAATTCACAGTTTAATTTTGGGGGCTTACATTAGGTCAACTCATTCACAAATAAATACTATTTTAGCAATTAATGACTATATCATATATCTAAACTAATTTTTATTTACAAGTTAATCACCAATTCCTCTTTGTTTTCATGTAGAAATGTTAAATGCAGTGTTTCTTATTATGGAACCACTAGAACATTTGTTAGATTTTATTCAGGCAATAGTCTTTCAAGAATACAATAGTTCTAAAACATGTGGTCAGTAAGAAAAATTCCTAACAGAAAAGACTTACTTAACCATGAAACAAAATACAAAAACCATGTCACTTAACTACAAAAAAAATGTGGACTGGTTAGCTTTAATTACACATAAGGACATCAGAATGTCTATATTAGGGATTTTTCTTGCTTTTAAGTTAGGCTAAAATATTGGCACATTTAACTTTAAAATGATTATTATTACCCATTCCTATGGCTATTACTCAGAAACTATAATGTTTAAAAGAAACATGAAGCTAAATGCAACAAAAGCTTTTAAAATTTATCTAAGAAGTAATGGTTCCATTTCCATGACTTACTAGATGTATCTACGAGACATATATGAATATATACAAGTAAATATTTAGATACATTTGTATATCTGCATGTAATCAGGCAGTGGGAGAATGAGGTTAAAGGATGAAGTAGGAGGTTGTTCATAACTTACCATAATGCAACTTGACGATAAAAGGATGGTTAACTTCTACCAAGATATCACGCTCCATTTTTGTCCGAACACGGTCTCGAACTATAAAATATTGTACATGTGGCTATACTGCAATAGCTTCCAGAGACAATCTTTGAAATACAATCTCTTTGGTGACTACATTAAATAAAATTTTGCTTATACGTATAAAAGTATGAATTCACATAGAAATAAAATTATTATAAATAAAACTATTTATTACTCTTAAATTGTCAACATTAACTAATTTTTTTAACTAAATTATATTACCAGAAAAAATTGAATATATTTATAAAACCTGTGTTCTACATTAAAAAAATAGAGAACATATTAGATGTGGCTTTAACATCAGAATCTAAGTATTTTGATCAAAGTTATGAAAATTGGCCAAAAAAGAAGCAACTTTAAAAAAATGGCATGTTAATGAAATATTAAAACACAAAAATATGAAATAGGTTTAAACACCCCTCCCTACCAACCATATCAACTCAATTCAACAAACATTCATTAAGCATCTAAAATATGTGGCAGACAAAGTGAAGGACAGATATACCCCAAAAAGTCTATTTTGAGGGAGGCAGGAGAATAGAGATACTGAGACGAGATACTGTGGTGCAGCTAAAAGAGTAAAGATTTTTGGAATTAGAAAAATCTGGATACCGATCTGTGTAATCTAGAGCAAGTTACTTAAACTCTCTGTGCCTCTATTACCTTTCATCTATAAAATGGGGCTAACACCACTGTATCTTTGGGGGCTGTGTGACCATTTGAGATAAGGTTTGTACATCCCAGAGCCTGATATAAGAGATATTCAATTATAGCACCATGTATATATGATAAAGTTATAGTACCATGAATATGATAAAGCAATAAATGATGCATTACCACCAGGAATAAGTACAAGAATTCAGAAAAGAGAAAGATGAGTTTTACTTGCACAGGAAGGCTAGAGTGAAGAGGTGTTTAGGACTCTCACAGTAGAATTTAGATGGGCAAGAAGGATTGGACACAGAGAAGAAAAGTCCAGGTATAGAGTACCAGTGCAAGCAAGGACATGGAGGCATGCATGATGCACAAGAAGGAATCTAATCAGTGTTGAAACTGTTTCGGGGTAGGTGGGGTAGGTGGGGGTGAGGTGGGGGGAAGGAAGGGGAATGTGGGGGAGGATGTGAAGTAGGGAGGATTCAGATTCCTGACAATTTGGAATGCCAGGATGAATTTACATTTGACCCTGTATGTGGGCAAAGATCTCTTTTACCAACAAAACATTTCCTGAGCAAACTTCTGTGTGCCAGGCACTGTGAGATACAAATAAAATAATCTCCAAGAAGCTCATAATCTGGTGGGAATGAGACAAGTAAACTGATGATTAATCATCTGATAACTACTCTGTTGGTAGCTGAATGGATTTAAGAGTTGAAAATAATCATTCATTAAAGTTTTTTTTTCTTTTGTGTAATAAGGACAAATCACACATAACTTCTATTTTTCAGGCCAAAGAGACTGCATGGTTATGCCAAAGATTAAATAGAAAGAATGGAAGAGTCTTTTGGGGGCACAGGGGTGGGAACAGAGTGTTGGTTTCCTTGTCAATTAAAGGTGACTACTGATATTTAAAACTCAGATATAAGCCCTCTGGAAAAAATAAACAAAGCTTAAAAAAAAATCCTACATTTGCCATTGTACCAGTTTTCTACCTCCAAATGGGAGATTTTGGTGCCAGTGACTGAAAATATGCAAAACTAGAAAAGGAATCAGTTGCTTTGATATCAATACAGTTTTTTACCTGACTTGCTTTGTTGATATATCAAATTCAGTTATCAATCTCTGATTTTGTTATTTTGTCCTATCACTGCTACTCTGGTGCCTCATGTCCAACAGGCCCTTTCTATTATTTATGTGAATCACCTAGGTCTGCTGACAATTCTATTCTACTCTAGCCCCAAACTGCCCTTTTTTCCATTACTACTCATAGAATCTTGGATTATATTCTGGTTACTTTAAAGCTAGATCCAAATTTCTATCTCTTTCAGTAATTATACAAAGCTTATTATTTAAAAATCACTCCTCTGCTCAGTAAGCAGCAAAAATACCTATCATTATATTTACTGTATATCACTCTTCTGTTATTCTACTGCTATAAAAAAATTACTTGGGAGTTAAGAGCTATAGTTTAGTGGCCATGCTAATAACTAGATGAGTTACCCTGGTAAAATCCTTTGTTCAGGGACTTTCTACCTCCTTCTGTATAAAATAAGAGGCTGGAACCAGATAGTTTTCTTTTTAATATGATTATCTTGTCAGATAGTTTCCTTATAAGCAACATTGATAAGACCTTGTTTAGTTCAAAATGAACAGTAAGATTCACTCACTAAAGAATTCCTTCCTTTTGTTGGAGACAGGTCTGTACAATAGTTCCAATCTGGTTTCTTTTATGTATATAAAGACCTAGTGACAAATATAAATCATCTTACCATCAAGAATTTTGATTAGGATATTAGTGGTTCAGAAGAACCACTAATTTTATATTAGTTAAACTCTAAATCCTGAAATAGAAGTTGTTAATACTGACTCATGTTGGCAAAGCAACTACATTCCTCAGGAATAATTTGTATTACATACTAGTTATTAGATTTTAAACTCGACTTGACTTGAACATGAGAACGAATAAGAAGAAATGCTGTTTGTGTGTCTAGAATTACATATTAAACAAATGCTTTTGGAAATAGTTTACAAAACCTTTTAGGCCCACAGATTATTAGGACAAGAGTCCCTATAAACTCAACCTAATACTATTGACTTCTTTTTGACCCCATTCATTGTATTAATAGAAACTTCAAAATGGAAAGAGACTTCTAATTAAACATTAATGTTTTACTTTCTACTTTCTTTCAAAAATCCTAATGAAATTACAATAAGGGGAAAATTACACATAAACTCACAAGGACAAAAAAGAGAAGACACAGTAGCAGAAACTGACTAAGTGGTAACTCACACAGCAGATCAGAGAAAGCTAAAATCTAAGCTTAAGGAAAAGAAGCCAATGAGAATTCAGAAAATTCTTGCCACAAAATCCCTTCCAATTAGCTTTTTGGTACTTCACTTTGACAAATTTGACAAAAGAAAGCAAAGAATTCCCAAGAATTTAAGAAAAGACTCTAAACATGAAAAATAGCTACCAAAATAAACAGAAAAGTATAGATCCTGATTCAAACAAACTGTAGAAAGAAAAATGAATTCTAACAATAGGGACAACTGGAAATCTGAACAGTTATCAGACATCTGTACAGTAAGGTTTTTTCAGATATAATCACAGAATTATATTACTTCTTTAAAGAGTCTTGATCTTCTGGAGATACACACCAAAACATTTATGCAAGAAATTATACAATGTCTGAAAACTGCTTCAAATATCAAAACAAGGGAAGGGGAAGAACACAGATAAAAAAGATTGATCATGAGTTGAGAAATACTGAAGGAAAAAGAAGAGTATATGGGGGTTCTCTATATTTTTCTGTTTCTTTCTGTAGATGTTTGACACTCTCCATAATAAAAAGTTTTTAAAAATGAAATAATTAGAGAACAAGGAAAAATCTAGGAAGTTAAAAATAATGGTAGAAACAAAAAGTCAATAGAGGGTTGGAAGATAGTTGATAACATTTCCTAGAAAACAGGAAAAAAATAAAAATTAATCAACAAACCCAGAGGTTCAACATATCCAAAGAGTAGAAGTTGTAAAATGGAGAAGAAATTTGACA